>NC_047098.1:55560835-55893335 GCF_902459505.1 Geotrypetes seraphini | reverse complement strand
TCCTTGTGACCCTGGGCAAGTCACTTAATCCTCCATAGCCCCAGGTACATTAGATAGAATGTGAGCCCACCGGGACAGAGAGGGAAAATGCTTGAGTACCTGATTGTAAAAACCGCTTAGATAACCTTGATAAGCGGTATATAAAATCCTAATAAACTTGAAACTTGAAACTAATGAGATTCTCAGAGACACCAAGGGGTGGAGGCTCAGTTTGCGAGGCAAGATTTGCAAGAGTGTTTTGCTCATCTTGAAAAACACTCGCAAACCGAGGTTTGACTGTAATGGGAAAACTCTTGTTCTGTAAAGCACCATTCATGTACTCTGGGATCAAGTGGAAGAGGTTTCTTAGGTTCTGTCTCGCCCCAAACATGGTTGCTGCAGAATCTGCTTGCCTGGGCCAAGACTGGTATTCAGCCACAAAAGAATAGAGGTTCCTATTGACAGCAGGAATATACAATGATAGTCTTTTTTTTAATTTTGGTCCCAATTATGGAATGGCATGGGGACAAATTTGTCCCCGCCCCCGCAGGAGCTCAATTTCTCCGTCCCTGTGAGTTTTGTCGCTGTTCCTGTCCCACCCCCCATTCCTGTAAGCTCTGCCTTAACTGATTTTAAAGTGGTTGAGAACGGAGCTTGCAGGAATGGGGCAGGGACAGGAAAAGAACTCGCTGGGATGGGACAGGAAAATGAGTTCCCGCAGGGACAGGGAAAAATTTGTCTCTATGTCATTCTATGCGAGTCCAAGACCCTGTGTCGACGGGCGTAAGGTAACGCGGGGCTGGTAGAGCCTCGTGCTGCCTGTCGGCTGGGTAGGTGGGTTAGTGTAGTTAGGGGGAGGGCAGAAAGGAACAGACAGGGATAGGGTGGAGAGCCTGTCAGGAAAATAAGTTTAAATTCATTGGTGGAGTGGCACGGGGGCAAGGCTTTAAAGCCGGGACCCTGGAGGACTCGACTCCTCCTGAGGTCCTCCAGGGTGGTTTTTTCCCGTCCTCCCGCCCTTGGTTGGGTGTGGCTGTTGTAGTTTGGGGGGAGGCGGATTCCCGAGCTACTGGGTCAGGAGGCTCATCAGGCGATGAGCGTTGGGCAGGGAGCCGTGGGTCAGGTGACCGGAAAAGGGACATGAGGGACATGCCACCCCTCTGACTCTTGCTGTGGTGGCGGGATTGAGGGAATAAAACTAAGCCACTCGGTAGCTCGGGACATTTATACAATGTTCATTATGTTAATGAAGTTAAGATTTGTTATGTGTTTGGTTAATAAACTGAGCTGCGGCTGATTGTATCAACCAGAAGACTCCTTAGTGTTTTTGGGGAGTTAAGAGAATGGGTAAAGAAGAGGGGTTTGTGGTTATGTATATATATATATATATATATATATATATATATATATATATAGGCAGACAGCAGGGTCTATCCAGATCCAACTGTTTCTAGTCCCAATGCTTCTTTTGTGACATCTTTTTGCTGTATTTGAGTTGTTGGTTTTGTTTAAACTAATTATTTTTTGTGGCCTACCAGACTCTCTGCTTCTTCAGGTACTTAGCTCGATTGGAACCAGCTTGCGTTGGGCAATGGCACCATAAATCTTTAGTTATAGCTACTCAGGATATTTTCCCCGTTTTATAACTTTCTCTAGCCTAACCACTGTAGTTCCAGCCACTAGATGTCACTGTTGAGCAATGACTGGGATTCCCTCTCCACCAGGATGAGTACTATGTCTCTGCAACACAGTTTACAAGATTTCCTGAAAAGGTTGGGAGGCTTCACACCCAAGTCAATGAGGCCATCATATGCAATATTATAGCATCTATGCTGAAAATTAGAGCATTCATTTTACAACATTCAATAAGGCAGTGAAACACATGTTAAACTTGTCATCTGGAGTGATTTGACTTTGTTTGAACCCTGTGATTTTGAGCACAGGTTTGGACTAGGTCCCAAAGAGAAAATAGCTTGTAAACCACTGAATCACATTCTAGCAGCCTGTGCTGTCCAAAATATGTATGGGAGAGATTTACAGTAAAATGCACCCATATGTGCCATGCAACACAATCCCATATTTTAAAACCTCCAAAATGTTCTTTGGAATGAGCTTTCAGAATGATTTTGTAGTACAATTACATATAAGTATCTGTTATTGTGTTTCTTTCTTCTGTAGATCATTTACATAACAGAGTGAAAGTGACCCGTCTAAAACAATTAGAAAATGGTCACCTATGTATGAGAATTAACTGGGGTATTATATAAGGGGATGCTGAAAAGTTCTCAGCCCAGCCAACCAACTTCCTAAATTCTGAGTGTCATTTTGCTAATGTAGCTGAAAAGTGTGTTATCTTATTTCGTTAAGTGCTAATTTGCAGAAACAAAATTCTCTGCTTTGACATGGTTTCAGATCATTGGCTAGTAGGAAAAAGGAGGTATTGATGCCCCTGTATAAGACTTTGGTGAGACCTCATTTAGAATCTTGTGTACAATTCTGGAGGCCGCACCTTCAAAAAGATATAAAAAGGATGGAGTTGGTCCAGAGGAAGGCTACTAAAATGGTGTGTGGTCTTCGTGATAAGGTGTATGGGGACAGACTTAAAGATCTCAATCTGTATACTTTGGAGGAAAGGCGGGAGAGGGGAGATATGATAGAGACGTTTAAATATCTACATGATGTAAATGTGCATGAGTTGGATCTCTTTCATTTGAAAGGAAGCTCTGGAATGAGAGGGAATGGGATGAAATTAATAGATGATAGGGTCCAGAGTAACTTTTTTACGGAAAGGGTGGTAGATGCATGGAACAGTCTCCCAAAAGAGGTGGTGGAGACAGAGACTGTGTCTGAATTCAAAAGGGCCTGGGATAGGCACGTGGGATCTCTCGGAGAGAGAAAGAGATAATGGTTGCTGCGGATAGGCATCATGTTTCTATGATTGAAACCATATCCATGTCATTCTCTTTTTGGCTGGGCTGAGAACTTTTCAGTACCCCCTTCGTACTCTCCATTTCTCTGATGAGAAAAGTCAGATTTAAGGGTGCCATAACCTTCACCTGTAGCAGGTGGGAAAATATTCAAATCCTGTGGGATGTTTTTGCAGTGAATATAAAAACTAGGAAATGGTTGGGTGATAGTTCATCATGTAATACTTCATTGCTTCCTTGGTGATGAACTGTCATGTGATGAAATGTCCAAGTGATGAAGGGTTTTGTGATAAAATCTACCAGTGATGAAATATCATGGTGATAAAGTGTTGGAGTGATGAAGTGTCGCAGGGTGATGAAATTACAGGTGATGAAGTGTCATAGTGATGAAATATCACAGCAGTGAAGAGTTGAAGTGATGAACTGTCATGTGATGAAATGTCCAAGTGATGAAGGGTTTTGTGATAAAATCTACCAGTGATGAAATATCATGGTGATAAAGTGTTGGAGTGATGAAGTGTCGCAGGGTGATGAAATTACAGGTGATGAAGTGTCATAGTGATGAAATATCACAGCAATGAAGAGTTGAAGTGATGAAGTACCATGTGATGAAGTGTCCATACACCATCTAGAAAGATTCCCCATAGTATGTTTGTATACTATGCCCTATCTATCAACCACAGGAAAGAGTCTCTTACCCGCAGGGCCCAATGCCAGTCTCCAGCGACTTGTTTCACAGTTGATCCAGTGATGTATCCCAAACCACTGAAAAAAGTTAATGTAAGAACACCATGAGTTAACATAAGAACAGCTATACTGGGTCAAACCAATGGTCCGTCTAGCCTAGTTTCTTGTTTCCAACAGTGGCCAATCCAGGTCACAGTATCTGGCAGAAACCCAGACAGTAGCTGCTGATCCAGGACGAGCAGTGGCTTTTCCCATGTCTGTCTCAATAGCAGACTATGGACTTTTCCTCCAGGAACTTGTCCAAACCTTTCTTAAACCCAGCTATGCTAAGTGTTGTAACCATTGTGATCCACTTTTAGAAATAAGGCCTCAAAGTACTAAGTACATCCTGTTTCTTTGTAGGATACTCTATTGGTTTTCTTTGGCATCCTACCAAGAGTTTTAATAATATGGAGGGAGCAAATATGACTACCATGGAAAGCAAGGATAACAGAGAAAACAAATATTATTGATAACCATTCACTGATCCACAAAACCATTTATTTTTTAATAAAGTAACAGATTCAGATTTACTAATCCCCTCCTTTACAAAGCCGCACTAGCATTTATAGTGCCAGCCACAGCGGTAACAGCTCGGCCGCTCATAGAAATCTATGAGCGTAGGAACTGTTACCGCGGCGGGTGGCACTAAAAATGCTAGCGTGGCTTTGTAAAGGAAGGGGTAAGGGCAACTTCCTATGTATTTTCATAAATCCTGGCCTCACTTGCCTGTTCCAGAGCTCCACTCCTGGTATCTCAAAGTCATGATCATACAAAGTAGATCGGAAATATATTTCTGCTTTGTGAGAATCATCTACAGCAAGTTTCCAATGCTAATTGTTTGGCATCCTTTAGTTGTGGCAAAGAGCAGATCTTGGAAAGCTAAGGAACTTGTCAGACTCTTTGCTTACGATGACGTCCCTGTGTTGGGAGCTGGTTCACTAATCACTCCAGTCCAGCTGCTTTTTAGCTGGTTGGTGATAAGAAGAACGTTCCAAGTTTTCCTGCTAGGAAGTAAGCTCATTTTACTCCCTTCTCCCTAGGATGTGGTCTGTTTGAAGGAATTTATTTTGCATGTGTGTTGTGAGCCCACCCTGTCTGTAACCTCCTAATCTGGGGGTCAGGTATTGTGAAAACGCAAGGCTGTGGCTTTTTACACAATTATGATTACTTACTGGCTAATAAGAAAGTGCAATTCAATCTAAGAGCGGGCATAGCAGGAAAACAGAAAGCTCAGTTGTAATAGAGATATTGTACTTACTATGGTTATAGGAGCCAAATTTACCAGTTTACTTAACTAAGAGCCTCTTTTACGAAGCTGTTTAGTGCGGTACACTGCCGTAACCGCCCTGAAACCCATAGGGATTTAAAGGGCTTTGGAAAGAGGAAACCTATTTGTGTCTGATTTGGTGTGAGATCAGTTATCACAGGGGAGAGTGTGGTGCAGTGGTTAGAGCTACAGCCTTAGCACCCTGAGGTTGTGGGTTCAACTCCCACACTGCTTCCTGTGACCCTGGGCAAGTCACTTAATCCCCACCCAGGTACATTAGATAGAGTGTGAGCCCGCCAGGACAGATAGGGGAAAATGCTTGAGTACCTGAATGTAAACCACTTAGACTATAAGTGGTATAAAAATAGTAATATAACTTTTGATGCAAAGGATTTTGAAGTGAGGTGCGCTGGTGAAAACTTCTCTATGTTAAAAGTCTACCACATAGACCAAAATGGACTGTCCCAAATATTCTAGTATTCAATTTTCCACGGGGAAGCCATAATAATTGAACTGATTAATTCACAAATATTTGCCCACCCCCTTTTACAAAACCAATCAGGCCTTAGGCTTCGGCGGGATGGGCCGGGAAGGGGCGGGTCCGCCTCATTTCGACGAGGCGGGCCTGCCGGCTGGACGGGCAAAAACCGTCTGGCCTTAAGAAAAGGTTAGTTTGGTGGGGTGGAGGTTTGGGGGTTGTTAGCGCCGGGTGGGGGAGGGTGCATCTTCGGGAAGGAGGGATTGGGCACCCTCCTGCCAGCGATCGATATTGTCGGGGGGGGGGGGAGGGTGCGTCTTTGGACAGGAGGGATTGGGCACTCTCCTGCCAGCGATTGGTAGTGTCGGGGTGGGAGGGAGATCGGTAATGTTGGGGGGGGGGCGGTTGGTAGTGTCGGGGGGGCGGTCTGTAGTGTCGGGGGGGGACATCTTCTGGCAGGAGGGTTTGGGCACCCTCCTGCCAGCGATCAGACAGGCCGCGGCCCGCTATACTTATAGCGGCAGAGAGATCCCTTGCCGCAATAAGTATAGGGGCCGCGTCTACTTACAATGTAGACCAGCATTTTGCTGGCCTACATTTTAAGCGTTTCTTCCTCTACTAGGGAGACGCGTAGGGCCGCCTAGGTTCGCCTAAGGCCTCTTGCGGGTCTCCCTAGGCTCCCGGAGGCGCCTTCAGGCCTGCCTGGGGAGCATTTGTTTAAAAAACGTGCATCCCGATTGGCTGATTAGACAGCTGTAGGATGCCTACAGCTGCCTAAAATTGGGACGCACTTTGGAGAATCAGGCCCTTATTGTATAGCTGATGGATTATGTGGTGAACGCGCCCTAATATTTTTCTCTAGAATGGAAAGTTGGTTACACAGAACTATTGTATAGAAATATGAGATTATGCACCATAGTAATGGTGGGGGATGGATCTTATAAAGCTGTTCTTTATGGGTCTGATCAGTTTAAATAGAACATGAGAAATATTCTGCATTTAATGGGGAGTTAACAACATGGGCTACCATTAATATGTGTTATTTTACCATTGATGTGCTATTTTAGAACAGGTCTAATTTTATGCAAAGAGACCTAGTTACTAATAAGTGGAGTTAACATTAAAATAACATGCCTTAACAGTAGCCCCTATTAATAACTTTCTCCTTAATTGAAGAAAAATGTAATGTCTCTAGACATTGAAATCACTGCTATATGTAATAAGACAAGTATACGGCAATCAGGTCATTGTGACATCACTGATGAGGTTGGGTCTTAGACATTGGTGGAATAAGGCATTATGACATCACAATACCAGCTCTGCTTACCAGAGTGAAACGCATCAAACTAAGAGTTACAGATCCCATTTTGTGCAATGAGACCTAGTTATGAATAATTGGGGTTGACAGTAAAATAACATATCTTAATAGTGGCCCAGGTTGATAACTTCCTCCCTTCATGTTCTCTTTATTAGCACTTGCCATTGTCCCTAAGCTCTTGCATATATACTTGCACAGTGTGTTTTCATTTACCTTATCAGCTGATCTATATTTATTTAATTGTTGGACTACATTTTTGTAAGAAATAATAAAGTGGATGAATGCATTTAATTTTACAGAAGCTACAGTTATGCCAACACAAACAAGGCCAGCATTAGACATGCTGGAACTGAGGACAGAATGCGCTCAACTAGTAGCAGATGTTCTAAAGCTCTGCCCAAGGGATGCCCTTCGCTTTCACAACAGGATCCTTTATGATGCTGGGGACCTGAGCAATTGCAGTTCTCCCCACAAAGCTGGTCCTGAACGCAGGCAAGGGAGGTGCTTGTGCAATGCTACGGTCAGGGCCGGATTTTCCTATAGGCTAACTAGGCTTCAGCCTAGGGCCTCAAGATCCGTGTCACATTTTTTATAAAGGTTAGTACCAATAACAACATGTTTCATTTAACATATTGATATATATCACAGTAATGATGTATTTTATTATCTCTCATGTAATTTACAAACTTAAAAATGGGAGGTGAAAGGGCCTCTTAAATGGAATAGCCTAGGGCCTCTTTTCATCTAAATCCGGCCCTGGCTACGGTTGGTTTTGATCAGAGACAAAATAAGTTATTCCAAGCAAATGCCAGTAAGGATTGGAGTGAGATTGCAAAACCTCAGTCAGAAAAATAAAGGGTTACCAATTTTTTCTCCAGAAAACCACGGACATATGACCCCCCAAGCTCCCCCCCCCCCCCAACAAAGCAAACTCTTTTCTTCCGGACATGGAGCACGCGCGGATGTGTGCGAATTCATCTGCAAATGCTCAGAGGCCCTCCAGATGTGGCCAAAGCTCGTCGGGGCTTTCCAAAACCCAGACAAATGCCGGGTTGTGGAAAGTCCATCCGGGAGCCCGGAGAGTCCTCTAAAAAGAGTACGTGTCCCGGGTTTTCACGGATGTCTGGTAACCCTAATGTAACCTGCATGCTTTTCTCTCCACAGTAAAAGATTGGTACTTCACATATGTGACTGAACCACTGCTGCTTCTCTTTAAGTTTGTCCATGAAAGACGTGCGAGTGAAATTTCAGATGTCACTACACAAGTGGCTGCAGGACTCCCAGAGAAGTAGCCACAGAGAAAATGATGGCAGGGTGTTTTATCCAAATTACTGTTCATCTCTTGAGCCAACATTCCTCTTCCTTACCCTCTTCATCTCTCTACTCTGGACTAGAGAATGACACGGTGACAAAATTCATCACTGTTCCCGTTCCCGTGGATAACCGCGGGAAACAATCTTCATATCATTCTTTAAGGAGCGAGGGAAGAATCAGAATATGAATGGCCACAACCACTGACCCGCAAGCTTTGCTTTGAAGAATGCTGGTATAGAAGGACTGAGGTTGAAATAGACACTAGAAAATGACATGGGATTATTTCCCGCAGTTATCCACGGGGACGGGAACGGTGATGAATTTTGTCACCGTGTCATTCTCTACTCTGGACGTGAACAAATCGGGCTAAAATTTTAAAGTCTATGCTGCTCTAAACACCCTGGGGGTAATAATCAGCCCATTGCGGTCAGTGGGTTTTAAGCTACTGACTGCCATGGGCAGAATTAACTTTAGATATTCAATACCAGACCATGTCCAGGATCCAGCACTATCTGAATACATGTAGTCACCCAGAAGTTAACCAGGCATCAGCTGATCTATGGTTAACTCAGCAGATAAATCCTTTTTGCTTTCTAAACTTCATCTGCTTACTGAATATCAGTACTAGCAGCTCTGTCCAAACTTGGTTCCCTTCCCACTACAGCCCTAATGTAGCTGGATAGGGAGTGCCTGGTTACAGCTGATGCGCAAGCCCATTGAGAAGGAGACAGGGAGCCAGATGCACTAAATAGGATCAGTATGCATGGGTCCACTCCGATCCAATTTTTGGCTGATTCTAAAAGAGAAATTGATGCACTAGAAATTTTGCATGCCCTCCACGATGTCTCCCCACCAAACTAGCACCAGGGTCTGAACGCCCCCTGCAGCAGCGAAAATCAGCAGGAGAGATGCCTACTCCCTCCTGCCTTGCCAACCCCCTACCCTTGTGTGAGAAAAAATCAGCAGGAGGGATGCCTACTCCCTCCTGCCATGCCAACCCCCCACCCTTGTGTGAGAAAAAAATCAGCAGGAGGGATGCCCACTCCCTCCTGCCACCAGATGCTCCTCCTAAGGGACCTTATGCAACTGAGCCAATCAGGGTCTTAGGCTCCTCCCTCTGTATTCTGGGATAACCTGATTGACTCAGACACCTAAGACCCCTCCCCATGGGAATGCGACCTGATTAAATCCATTGGGATATAAACACCCCTTTTCCCCCTATTTTTATGGTCGATTCCAGAGGTAAAAGAAAACATTTTAATAGTCTGGGTGGCTCTGGGACCTTGTACTTTTACTGTCTGATGTGAGGAGAGATGAGGAGACCAGATAAGAAGCAGTCCCAAAACTCTAGCTCGAATTCTATATTTCTTATATAATGTTTTCTACAACAGAATGTTCCTCGGAAATCTCTGCAGAAGAGGGATTTTACTTTCCATTTTAAATTAGTGTTAGATAACAAAGGAAGCTCACACAGCTTTAGAATGCGTTTGTAAGACTTCTGGGGTTCCTTGTAATTAAAATTGAGAGATTTAATTTTGAGACAGAACGGATTTGCTTGGCTTCACTATTCCCTCAAACCTGAACAACTCACCCTCTAATTCAGTTACAGAGAGTCTCCGGAGGACTACATTATAAAAACCACATTACTGAAGTCAGTATTAGCACTGAAACATGCTGAATCCAAATATAGATATGGTACTGTACCTTCCAAGTGGAATTGCAAAGTAGAAGACAGACAGCATAAGGGTTCTTGTGTTTTTAGTGAAAAGGTCTCCAATAATGGTGGGAGCGATCGTGGAGTAACTAGCTTCTCCGATACCAACTAAACCTCGGGAGAGGACCAGAAGCCAGAAGTACTGCGGGAAAAACAAAAAGATATACAATTCATTCTCTGATATTCATCTGACCTAGAACGTAAAGGACAATTATTGTCCTGTGTGCCCAGAGCTGGTACAAGGGCAGTGGGTGCCCAGGGTCGGTGTTTCTCAACTCAGTCCTGGAGTACTCCCTTGCCAGTCAGGTTTTCAGGATATCCATAATGAATATGCATAAACTTGATTTGCATACACTGCCTCCATTATATGCAAATTTTTTAATGCATATTCATTGTGGGGGGGTATTCCAGGACTGAGTTGAGAAACACTGCCCTAGGTAACGCTTAGTCTCGCACTCCTCCCCAACTGAATTTCATATCCTTGGCTTTATCTTGCAGCCCACCCTCCCCTCCCCCAATATTTTGATAACTGAACTCAGCAATCATGACCATCACACAAAAATCCAATAAAAATGCAGGTTACAGCATGTGCTGATGGCTCTGGTCTTTGACCTAAGGGCCACTGCGTGAGCGGACTGCTAGGCACGATGGACCCCCTGGTCTGACCCAGCAGGGACAATTCTTATGTTCAGGATCTATTGTTTTGCTTAGACTGTAGCTGCTCTTTGCTTCCTCAAAGAAGCTGCTGCCCTGTGTAATTTCCTAGTCTTGTCTAAAGATTGAACCAGCCCTGCCTGGGACAGACTTCTTGAGCTGGTGCATCATGTTCCATCTCTGATCATATTCCAATCCAGACTACAAAAACCTCACCTTTTTTGAGTCCTTTACAATTAATTTTTCTAGAACTTCTTGTCTGTCCATGTATATTTCTCTTGACTAAACTGTAAGCTCTGTGGAGCAAGGACTGTCTGTCTTATATGTATCTGCATTTATTTATTCAGCTCGCACGTCAGTCATTAAGACAACTGACAAAAATAAATGATAGATTATCTCCTCCTATGCTCCCTCCTGCGAACTCTGTTCATCGGGTAAGTCCTCCTACCTGTAACCTTCTCCCCCGCTGCCATATCCAGACTCCGTCCCTTCTATCTTGCTGCACTGTATGCCTGGAACAGACTGCCTGAGTCATGACATCAAGCTCCATCTCTAGCAGTATTCAAATCCAAGCTGAGAGCTGACTTTTTCGAGGCTGCTTTTAGCTCCTAACTCCCACTCACCATAAGATAGCTATGCCTATCTTACCATTCTCTCTGAGAGAAACTCCCCAACCCCTCTATATGTCCTGTTTGTCTGTCCAAATTAGATTGTAAGCTCTTCTGAGCAGGGACCATCTATTACATGTTAAATGCACATGTACAGCACTGCATATGCCTTTCAGCGGTTTAGAAATGATAAATAGTAGTAGTAGTAGTAGTAATAGACGGCAAAAGGTTATTGTGGCTCACTGGTTGAGCTGCTGCCTCTGCACTAGAGAGTTGCGCGGGGACAGAAATCCCACCCATCCCCACCCGTCCCCGTCAGGATTCTCTCCGTCCCCACCCGTCCCCATCAGGATTCTTTCCGTCCCCACCCATCCCCGCAAGGAATTACCTCCATCCCCGCCCGTCCCCATAAAAAGCAGCAATTACTTCTGACAGGATCATCAATTCCACAGTTTTCTTTTGCGCTGCTGTTTTCCTTGTGGAATATCTTTGGTGGAACCCTTTTTTTGATTTCTGTTCAGGTAATTAACTCATAAACCCCCTCTTTTACTAAGGCTGATGTGCCCATTATATTATATGGACGAACCCTGCTTCCAAAGCCTTCCAGACCCGTGGGAGTCCCGTGGGCCAGAGGGGGGTCCCCGTGGGAGTCCCTTGGGTTAGGGGGGGATTCCCGTTCCCGTGCAGACCTCTACTCTGCACCCAGAGGTTGTGGGATCAAATCCTAGAGCTGCGCTTTGTAACTCTGGGCAAGTCACTTAATCCTCCAGTGGCCACTGCTTTGAAACGTCAAAGGCACTATACAAGTCCCTATTCCCCATTGTACATCAATACCAGCAGTGGTTTGGGGAGGGAGGGGGTTGAGAGGGCAAACCACCCCAGGCACCATCTTCCTCAGGGCACTGGCTACCTGCCATGTTCCCTTCCCCTGTAACTTTTTAACTTCAGCACGAGCAGCCACCAACTTGCTGCCCGCATCGGCTTTGGCGATCTCTCTGACATCACTTCTGGGACCCTTGCCTAGGAAGTGATATCAGAAAGAGCCCCGAAGCTGATGCGGTCTAAGTTGGTGGTTGCTCGAGCCAAAGTTAAAAAGGTACAGAGGAAGGGGCACACACGTGCGGCGGGGGAGGGGCACCACCACCCTGGGCGCCGCTCACCCTTGCTACCCCACTGAATACCAGTGAATCTCAACCCAATCCTCAGGACACACTTAGCCAGTCAGGTTTTCCAGATACCCACAATGAATATGCATGAGATAGATTCGCAAATTGCATAACGGAGGTAGTGCATGCAGATTTATCTCATGTATATTCATTGTGGATATCCTGAAAATCTGACTGGTTGAGTGTATTCCACTGTGTTGAGAATAGAAAATCACAAAATATGAAATCCATTGGTTTTAAATTCAATTGTTCATAAAATTCATTTAAATTATTTTTATATACATTTTTTTTCTAATGCTCAGTGTCCAGTCTCCTGCACTGAAGCCACAGCAAGATCAAATAGGGACCATCATTACACTTATAAGTCCCTTTTGGACCACCAGTGCATGCTCATTACTCGTGATTAATTCATTATATGGCTCCACAGGATTACACCACCTTGTATAAATATTGTGAAAATATATTCGCTCTTGCGTCTCCTCAACTCAGTCCTGAGTTTCGCCAACAGGGGCTTCTTCAGGAGGAGTGTCAGGAGAGCTTTAGGGAATCGCTCTTTGGCAGGGACCTCGCCCTTCCGTGTAGACAGGATAATTATCCTGAGCACTTATATACACATTAGAAAATAAATTTATATAAAAATAATTTAAATGAATTTTTTGAACAACTGAATTTAAAACCAGTGAATTTCATATTTTGTGATAATTTAAACACTGGAATTTATTATTTTGGACTCCTGAAAGTAAATAAAAGAATAGAGAATGACACGGGGACAAATTTTTCCCCAATCCCGTGGGAACTCATTTTCCCATCCTGTGCCCACGAGTTCTTTTCCTGCCCCTGCCCCATTCCTGCAAGCTCTGTCCTCATCTGCACAAGCCTCAAACGCTTTAAAATCCTAAGTAGCAACATTCTAGAGCTCAGATTGTGATGTCATAATGCCTCAATCCACCAATGCCTAAGCTCTGTCCTCATCTGCACAAGCCTCAAACCCTTTAAAATCCTAAGTAGCAACATTCTAGAGCTCAGATTGTGATGTCATAATGCCTCATTCCACCAATGCCTAAGCTCTGTCCTCATCTGCACAAGCCTCAAACCCTTTAAAATCCTAAGTAGCAACATTCTAGAGCTCAGATTGTGATGTCATAATGCCTCATTCCACCAATGCCTAAGCTTTGTCCTCATCTGCACAAGCTTCAAACCCTTTAAAATCCTAAGTAGCAACAGTCTAGAGCTCAGATTGTGATGTCATAATGCCTCATTCCACCAATGCCTAAGCTTTGTCCTCATCTGCACAAGCCTCAAACCCTTTAAAATCCTAAGTAGCAACAGTCTAGAGCTCGGATTGTGATGTCATAATGCCTCATTCCACCAATGCCTAAGCTCCGTCCTCAGCTGCACAAGCCTCAAACCCTTTATAATCCTAAGGTTCCGAGGTTTGTGCGGTTAAGGCAGAGCTTTCAGGAATGGGGCAGGGACAGCGACAGCGCCAAAACTCACGGGGACAGGACGGGGAAATTGAGTTTCTGCGGGGATGGGAAAAAAATATGTGTCCCCGTGTCATTCTCTAGTTGAGAACCCCTGATCTCTACACCTAAAATCTCACACTCTGTTATTATCATGACAGGTATGACGTCCTCCTGTGAACTAGAGGTCTGTAAACTATAGCCACAGCCAACTAGTAAATTATAATTCCAAGCTGTGGTACCGTATGAATGAACCCTAGAGATTTCGAGAAACCCAAGACATCGGGTTCATTTTACGAAGGTGCGCTAGCGTTTTTAGCGCGCGCACCGGATTAGCACCCGCTAAAGCGCGCGCTAGCCGATAAACTACCGCCTGCTCAAGAGGAGGTGGCAGCGGCTAGCGCGCGGGGGGCATTTTTAGCGCACGCTATCCCGCGGGTTAAGGCCCTAACGTGCCTTCGGAAAAGGAGCCCATAGTCCTACTCTTGATGAACTTATTCTGCAGTGACAATTAGAAATGACTTCTTTGCATAATTCACTGAATGACTTCACTCTTCAGCGTATAGGGCAAATATTTTTTCAAAGGTGCCATTTTCATAAAATTAACCCTGGCTCCGTTATGCTTCTTTGATAAGACACCGAGGCGAAGATTTCACTGAGCCTCGGCTCAACGAGAGTTTATTCACTGCATACAGTGACAATAAGGCAGGGGTGTCCAATGTCGGTCCTCGAGGGCCGCAGTCCAGTCGGATT
Source organism: Geotrypetes seraphini (assembly GCF_902459505.1). Lineage (NCBI taxonomy): Eukaryota > Metazoa > Chordata > Amphibia > Gymnophiona > Dermophiidae > Geotrypetes > Geotrypetes seraphini. The sequence goes on along the minus strand of NC_047098.1, from coordinate 55,878,965 downwards.
TTCAGGATTTCCCCAATGAATATACATGAGGTCTATTTGCATGCACTGCTTTCATGGTATGCTAATAGATCTCATGCATATTCATTGGGGAAATCCTGAAAACCCGACTGGATTGCGGCCCTCGAGGACTGACATTGGACACCCCTGCAATAAAGGGTGTTAGTTTCATGGAGATAGTACCTTAACCGGTAGTGAACTGGGTCATATGAGTCATACCAGTTTTGCTAGATAAATAAGATGCAAAGGCAGCTCAGCAGACAATTCAGACAGCTCTTAGAGCTATTTCTAACCAAAGGTTTATTGCAGTACCAGTACTTGTCAGCAGCATACAAATGTCATTGGCGTCCTTGTAGCATCTTAAAATATGAAGTAAATTTGCAGGCACCTGGCACAGTTTTTATTGATTCTAATTGCTCATCTGATCAGCTGCCAGCTTTTATACTGTTAGAGGGCCTACATGATCCTTTTTCTGACCCTGCTGTTCTAACTTCTACTCCTGTACCATTCTGGAACCTGCATTCTAGCGTTTATGACTGAGACAAAACCCCAGCATGCTTTGGAATGGATGTTAAAAAGGAATAACCAAGGCTAGGCGAGGATATCAGTCTTTCCGATTATATTCCTAATTTTCAATTCTAAAACACTACTAGGCCAAAAATGTCTGTAAAAGTGGGGTTTGGTGGATGGGAGAAAAGGCATTTACCGCTAATGTGGCAGTATGTTATACGTACTTGTAAATTACACTCCTTGCAGCTATAATATATTATAGCGACGAATGCTTAAATGAAAAGGATAAAATAAATCTTAAGGGGCAATTCTATAACTGTAGGGTTACCATATGACTCCAAAAAAAGGAGGATGGATTGAGACATCCGGGTTTTACTTCCACTGAAAAAAAAAATGGAAGTAAGGAGGACAGATTGAGACATCTGGGTTTTGCTTCCGATCCTGCCAGATGCCATTATAGAATACTGGTATAACCCGGCATTGCGCACCTAACATTTGCACACCCACAGTTTCATGCTTAAGTGATAATCCCTCCCAATGCCCCCTTGCATTATCACACCATTGCCACTTTATGCACATCCTTACAGAATATTCTATCCTGGTGCCTCTTGATCTCTGTTGGGTTCCAGATGTTCTACTTCATTTTCCAGCTTGTCAATATCGGTCTCCAGTATGAGCTCGCTCTCTGTCAGTGTAGGTCTCTCAAGGACTACATCTCCCAGATTTATCAAGTTCTCACATACTTCGAGCTTCTTTGACTCCCTGCCTTCAGCAGCTGATACTGGTAGGATTATTTCAGAACAGGTTTCATTGAGGATCCAGCCCTGGAGGAGGAGGAATACAGTTCTTGGCATGGATGGCTGCTGAACCAACCTTTGGCCATTGGTACTGGTAAGGTTCTTTCAGATGAGAACAAAGGGATTAGAGTGGAAGGGGCAGAGGGCAAAAGAAGAGGAAGTAAGAGAGGAAGGACTAGAGGGAGAAGGGATTAGAGTGGGGAGAAAAAAGGGGGGATTAGAGTGGCGTGGTGGAGAAAAAAGGTAAGGGGATGTGAATAGAGGGGTAGAAGGAGAAACGAGAGGATGGAGAGATTAGAGTGGAGGGATTGCAGGAGATCATAGTGGAAATATACTTGTCTGCCTCAGGTACTTCTAGCTAGAGCTCCTTTTTCTGTAAGGGCCAGTTTTAATGTTAGTCTGATTCTAATTATTGCGGAAATTCACTTGCAATTTTAATCCTTTGATCATTTTAGCTAATGATGCTTTGTGTGGATGCCTGGTTAGCCTAAATCCTTGGCTCCTTGTTATGTTATAGTGTTTCTGCTGTTTAATGCCAAAATTTTTATTTTGAATTAATTTTGTGCATTATCTATATTTTCATACCTTGTAAGCTTAGTTACATTTCATGAGATTTCTATCCACTTCGAGAACAAATCATTATAATAAATCAGCTCATGCCAGTATTTATCAGAAACAGCTGATTACTTAAGTTTGCTCATTTAACATTCGCTTAGAATACCCCTACTAGTGCATTTTTTAAAATTATTTCATGAAATGCTGTTCCAAATTCCTTCAGGCCAACAGAATCTGGGGTTAAGTCTGTTGTTTTGACTCTGAGCCCTTGTACAGTAGTACAGGGCTTAATGACCGTTTTGTGCACTGCGGACGTCTGGTTTAAGATTATTCCTCTCACTAGCTGCCAGCAACATCTGAGCTGGTAACGCTACAGGACATCCTCTTCACGGCTGCAGCTCCGTAATGTTTTTAAAGTAGCTCAGTTTGCAATTAAAATGCAGACAACATTGCTAAGATTCCCCACTTCCTGTTGAGGTTTCCTTCATTCCTGAAGTGATGTTAAGGTTGGAAGATTTGAAACGTGCACCCTACTTAACTGCTCCAACTAGGAAGGTCCTTCTTGCTTCTGCCTCACCATACATACGAACATAAGAAGTTGCCTCCACCGAGGCAGACCAGAGGTCCATCTTGGCCAGCGGTCCGCTCCCGCGGAGGCCCATCAGGCCTAATTGCCTGAACAGTGTCCCTGACTAATTTTGTAACTGCCTCTAATCCTATCCCTATAACCTACCTCTACTCCTATCTGTACCCCTCAATCCCTTTGTCTTCCAGGTACCTATCCAAACCTTCTTTGAATCCCTGTAGCGTGCTCCTGCTTATCACATCCTCCGGTAGCGCGTTCCATGTATCCACCACCCTCTGGGTGAAAAAGAACTTCCTGGCGTTTGCTCTAAACCTTCCCCCTTTCAATTTCATTAGAGGCAACTGGGCCTGGGCACACAGCGTACAGGTGGGAGACTCAGGCCTGGTGAGGGTAGAATGACGGCTGTTACTGCTGAAATGATTGCTATGAGGTGTGCCCTTCAGTGGAGAATCCTTTCCAGGTCTCAGCCTCACGAGGGTTCCAGAGCTACCAACTGAGTTATCAATTTTCCTAATAAACTCCTAGGAAAGAGGGATTTCAGGTGAGCATTAAGCAATCTTTTTTTTTTCAGAAGCAGATGGTCCCACTATCCAGTGCTGAAAACAACATTCCTGCGGTTTCGCCACTGAGGCTGCAAGAGACTGTTCTTAAGTTAAATGGTATTTAAATCTATGGGAGAATGGAATTGGCCTGCTTATACTAGAGACGTGTTATTATCCCCATAGTTAAAACCTTCAAACACACTTTGGCAGATCTTGTGCATGTTCACTTCTGCCCATAAGCCTTGCCACAGAAATTCAGGCAGCTGTCCACAATGAAGCCACAGATTATGTGTATCAAGGTCTCCACAATTAGCATACAATTTTAAAGTAGTACAGTGGGGGTGTAAGAGCTTAGAAATACATTTCGAGAACAAAACATGCTGGCTTTCCATTCACCTTTTAATTCAAAACAAAAGTAGGGTGGTATCTAACAGAAATGAAGTTCAACCGATAAGCAGTAGTCGCTACCCGTTGGTTGATGTGCATGAAAATAATTGTTCCTGTATTTTGCCTATTTATTTCATGATTGTTGCATTTTGTTTTCTTTTCGCTTGCTTTTCATTTCTGCCATTAAAGCACATGATACAAAACAATTGCTTAAAGGGACACAGGTTGAAGGCAGAAGAAACTCATAAAATCTAAATATTTTTATTGTAAATTTATCATTTTTAATACGGGGTCCTCAGTGTGAAGTAGCAAGTTCCAAAGAGCGGATGACAAAGCACCCACTCAACTTCTTAAAGCCAAAAGCAGAAACCCCCCAGGAGAGGTAGACTGCCCTGGATGCCATCTTGGTGGGGGCACCAGCACCTCTCTGCCCCCAAATGCCACACTCGTGCCCTCCCTTCCCAGCCCCGCCCCTCTTTAAATCTTTGCCAGCATGAGCAACTTCTCTGGCCTGCTGCTTGCGCTGGCCTTGCTCTTCTCTGAAATCATTTCAGGGTTGTGGGGCCAGGAAGTGATGTCAGAGGGAAAGCCAATGCTGGTGTAAGCAGCAGGCTGGAGAAACTGCTCATGCTAGTGAAGATCTAAAGATGTACGGGGGGAAGAGAGGGTGCGGCTGTGGCATAAGAGACAGGGAAGGAGCGGGGTTGCCACTGACCTGGGTGTCCAGGTCAGGATGTGGGAAAATTCCCACTGAGGTCAATATTTAAAGTTATTTATCTAGATAGCAGCACCTGCCACCAGGCTAACTAGCACACACTGGGACCAGGCAGTGATATTGCTTTTGAAAATTACTGTCTGACTACCATGGTATTTTCCCAGTAGGGGAGTCTGGGGCTGGAATTTATACAGGTACCACCGATAGTCAGTGCTGGTACCGCACTATCCCAGTGGCACGAAAAATCCATGTACCATGACTGGAGCTATGCCATCGGTGGACAGGTTTCAGTAGACAGCAGCAGATGGGCAGTGTTGGAAGTGAAGGCTTGCGTTTGATGCGACAACATCAAATTTATACTGCTCAGAAGAAAGGCTAGGCAATCTACTTCTGTATTCTGCCAAGAAAAACTTGATGTTCATCAAATTGCTAGGTCTCGAGCACGAGTCAATGACACCTAACCCCTGGATAACAGTCTGGTTGCCCAGATAGAAGGGATAGGCAACTGGAATTTTTGTTTTGTTTCCTATGTAATTTATGATCATTTTCATTTTATTTGGATTTTCTTGGCCATTTTGTCATTATGGAAGCAATGTCCTCCAAGAGCACCCCCTCTTTGCAAATATTGCATGCAACTGTAAGTTATGTGCTAAAGTGTTGCATTTAACTGCATGCATTTTACCCCTAAGTGTATGTGCATAAATGTTGACATACCCTAGCATTTTATCATGGAATCTGAGTGCTAAGATGCCAAGCCCCCAATTATAGGATTGCCCCCTATTGCCCTAATTCTACAAAGGGTGCTAAAAATTGCACACAGAAATTTGTGCCCGATTTCCATGCACAAGTTAATTGAACAACAAGCCTATTAGTGCCACATAGTTGGGTGCTAACATTCAGTTATTGGCGCTAATTAGCATTAGTTAAGATTTACATATGCAATTTTAGGCACCAGGATCCACGTGTAAATTTTACGCAAGGTTCCAAAAAGGGGGTGTGGCCAGGGGAAGATCATGGGCCATTCAAGGGCGTTACTGCAAACTATGTGCAGTTATAGAATAAGAGGGATCCACTACTAATGTAGGCACAAGGATTTACACTAGGGTTTAGTTGGTATAAATCCTTGTACCTAAAATTTGAAGTGGCTCCCAGCACTAAGCCCTGTCCTCTAAATGGCAACTAACTTTGAGCTACTCTCTCTAACTTATGGTGAAGTGGGGGATACAAAATCATTTAAATACAAAAAAACCACCACTTTGGAGGGCTAAGAGTCTCTATCTGACGGAAGAAAAAGCTTCAGGTCTCTTGGTTGAGCTGTTTACTTATGCTCTAGCACCTCTGCCCACTTCTTCGGCAAAGAAAAAAACTTTCGGCAGTAGTGACTTGTTGAGATTTAGATTCTTAACAACTTCACTGAAACTGTTAGAAAAAACTACTGTTTTAATACAACTTTTGTGGCAACAAGTCACTACTGCCGAAAGTTTTTTTTTGCCGATGAAGTGGGCAGAGGTGGTAGAGCATAAGTAAACAGCTCAACCAAGAGACCTGAGGCTTTTTCTTTCATCGGATAGAGACTCTTAGCCCTCCAAAGTGGTGTTTTTTTGTATTTACCTTTGAACGAAATTTATAGAATAGCGTTTAATTCATTTTTTTTGTTGGTGCCGTTCAAATAATTGCTTCCTCAATGCATATTCCTTCTTATGCAAAGGTTATACACGTATATGGGGAAAAAGTCCACATCAGCCATTACATCTGCATAACAGCAAATACAAGTTTTAAGAAGTACTTGTTCAAGTTTCAAGTTTCAAGTTTATTATGGGACTTGATAAATCGCTTAATCGGATATTCTAAGCGATTTACATTTAAAATTTACAATGTAAAATCAAAGAACAATAATAATGCAATACATAATACATACAATTTAAATAATGGCTAAAATATTCTAAATTTAAACAATATAAAACACTAGGAAGGGAGGGATGAAATATAATTTTAAAATAAAGAAGAAACATTAAGGGCATATACAAAAAGGATATACAGTAATTAAAACATGTTCAACCAAATGATTAACTCATGAAATATAAAATTATGTAGAAAAGGCATCTTTAAAAAGAAAAGTTTTTAACTCAATTTTAAATTTTCCAAGGTCTTTCTCCTCCCGTAAAGAAATAGGGAGGGCGTTCCATGTTTGAGGTGCCGTACAAGAAAAAATAAGTTGTCTTCTTGTATTAATAATTTTTAAAGATGGGATCGATAGCAGATTTTGTTCACTAGAACGTAAAATTCTCTTTGCAGAGTATGGAATCAGCAATCTATATAAAAAAGCAGGGGTCTTATTAATTAAAGTTTTAAAGATAATTAAACATAGCTTATAAGTGATTCTGTAGTTAACAGGAAGCCAATGAGCCTCTTTGAGAAGTGGTGTTACATGATCAAATTTTTTAGAGTTATTTATTAATTTTATAGCTGTATTCTGGATAATTTGTAATCGTTTTATTTCATATTGTGCAATTCCTTTGAATAAAGAATTGCAGTAATCAAGTTTAGAAATCACCAAGGAGTGAATCAAAATAGTGAGTGATTTAGCACAGAGAAATTTCGAGATAGAACGAATTTTACGTAATCTATAAAAGGTGATTTTCACAATGTTGCTGATATGATCATGTTATGTCCAGGACTTCAGACAATGGATTATGGGAGTCTTTTGGCTTTATTCCGTGTATTCTTTTCCATCTTCAAAAGGAAACCACATTAAAATTGTGGCCTCACAAGACTTGACTGTTCTAGAGGGTCTTCAGGGCAGGGGGTTCTTCCATGGGCAGGTCCTTTGAAGGAGGGATGCTCTTGGGGGGGGGGAGTGTGACTAAAAATACAATTAACTGTGATTAAAAATTTTAGTTGGTGATTTAACTGTGATTAAGGGCTCCTTTTATCAAGCTGTGCTAGAGGTTTTTGGCATAAGCCAGCATGGTAAATGCTCCGATGCTCATAGAATAGAGCTAAAAGACATGATATGAAGCTACAGGGAAGAAGCGTCAAAAGCAACATCAGGAAATATTTTTCACAGATAAGGTGGAGAATGCCTGAAATGCTCTCCCAAAAGAGGTGGTGGAAGACAAGATTATGCTAAAATTCAAAAAGCAGTGAGATATAAATAGTGGATCCCTAAAAGGTAGGACGATGTAAACAAAGCATAGAGCATTTTAGCTTTGTGTTGACGTTTGCATTATTAAGCAACATAAGAAGAAAACCCAGCAGTTCTGCAGTAATTGGAGAAACCAAAACAAAAGAAACTGTGGAATGGATGTTCTTGATGCAGGCTTTTCTCTGACAGAAATACATAAACAATCCACATATGCGTGAGGTTAACTGGACCTAACACGGGTCTGTGTTTCCACGTACACGTTTTCCTCAGGGGTCCTAATGTTTGTTATAGGATCAGAAGAAGCAAATGTGGTTGTTGAGAAATCAACATGAAGCAGATATGTAGAATGTACTGCCCAATAAGCGCTCCGATAACTGCACATCAGGTCCACCCTAATAACACAAGCACGGGGAAGTAACCTGTATTGTATAGTAGGTACAAACAAGTCCGACTACCTTCCTGGGCAGACTCAGTGAGTCACGCTGATCTTTCTCTTCAGTCATTTACCATATGATTAATTTAGCAGGTTTAAATAGTCCTTGTGGACAGTTTAACTACTTTCTTCAGTGGAAGTTCAAGGCATTCCAGTGGAGATTTCAATAAGCTTCTGCAAAATGTCTACAAGTGACCTGGTTTTGTTGCTCATTGCCCCATTCCTAGATTAAACTGCTTGCTTCGTGATTGGAACAGCATTTCATTGACAAATTCACTGACAAGAATTCATCAGACTGGTGGTGAAAGGCTCCCTAGTCACCTGCCTCTATTATTCTTTTATGGTGGCTGCCTCAGGCGACTTAGCATAACCTACTTCTTTAAAACCGGGGCTGGGTTTATTTCCACTTTTGATTCAGTTTCACCCTTTGCGCCTGAAGCAATTTACACTATATGTTTTTCCGGAACAATAGCAGGTGCCACAAACATCCTGTTATCGCCTATCCCAGAGCCAAGTTGAATCAATATGGTAGACTAACTCTGTGTGGGGTCAGATAGCACCATTTTTCAAGATGGTGTCGCAAAGGCAGGATCAACTTAAAGCTCCTTGGGAAAAAAGGTGAGAGTCAGGGGGCCCAGGAACATTCCCTCTGAACCACCATGTTAATTTGTGGTGTTGGAGGTTAGGAGGTACAGGTGACCTATATGCACCCCCAAAAAACCCGGAGAAACACCTCTACGAAATATCACAATCAACAAAAATAGAGATGAAAGAGATGCTCCAACTAGGACTTTATTGCACTAAAATAAACATTAGACTCAACACAGCCTTTTGACTCCTGAGGAAGGCACTAAGGTGCCGAAACACAGGCTGTGTTGAGTCTGATGCTTGTTTTAGTGCAATAAAGTCTCAGTTGTAGCTTCTCTTTTATCTCTACTTTTCTTGATTGACTGTGGCCTAAATGCACCACCAAGGATGTTTTAGGAGTTGGAGTTAGGGGGGGTTCCAGGTAGGCCCACTTGAGCACCAGGAATGTTTTAGAGTATGGGAGTAGGGACCCACTTGGGACTCCTGGATTATGAGTGTAGTGAGTTTCAGGGGTAGGGGGGGGGACAGTAGTGCAGTCCAATGTTCACATGCATCTTTCGTGCCCTGCCTTTTTAGCCCATATTTTTATGTACTAGGCTTATTTGCATAATATTTGGCTACTGTATTGAAGAGCTAAATTTTTGCATTTGGCTTGTGTTAGGCACGCTTACTGTATCAACCTCTGACTTCTCGTTCAGTTTGTCCTTGCAAAACCTCATGGGCAAAACTAAAGGGGCTTACAAAAATATTAATACAGATATAATTAAAATACCATATAATATACGAGATTGCCCATTGTGTTGCAAATCAGAAGAAAGGATAGAACAGTTGAAAGTGACTGTGAACACGAAATCCATTTTCAAATATTACATAAGCTAAATAAAGTGCAATTTTTCCCTTTATTCCCTCCATGAGGGCAACATCTGCTAATAAAACCCTTGCTTCCCACTCAGTGCCACTGAGACACTTATGCTGCACACATATTTTATTGCCAACCGATACTAGTATTTCCCTTTTCTTAGACTGTACATTTCCCATTTACACTCTAGAAATGTCATGTTTGACACTGCTATGACCTAATTCAAAAATTGACTCCCAAGATGATGCAAAGCCAGTTTGGTGTGTCAGATCCGAGGATTGCACAAAGAAACCTGAAGATGTTCAATTAGAAGTTGGTGTTTGCCTAACAGCTCCAGGGTCATGAAATAGATTTGTTCAGACAAGATTCTCTTGAGGATACCTATTATATCTTATTCTTTCACTGGGCTTGGAGGTTGTGTTTTGCTCTCTAATGTTTACATTGGACTCATCAGCAGAAATGTCTGTGCCTGGAACGGGAACCTCCCATACTTCCAAAGACTACAGGAACTGGGAAGTTACCTTTATGAACTTACTTCACATGAATCGGCCCAGAAGCTAGGGTTGCCAATGCGCTCCAAGTTTTCAACACAGGCTAATCCAGTCCTGGTATTACTCCACTGCATGTATAAACTTGCAATCTTGCTTTTCATAGGGAAGGCAAAACTACAAGTCCCTGCCTGCAATGGGATAACACCAGGACTGCTTTAATCTGTTCTGGAAATCTGGTCCCAATTAGATATCCTACTATAAACATTATATATTAATTGTTTTTCTCAGTATCCTTTCATTTTATATTTAATAGCGGACTTAAAAAGTAAAGATTCAAAATAAAATTGTAGACAAACATGATTTAGTGGGACAGAGTCAGTATGGGTTCAGCCAAGGGAGATCTTACTTCACCAATTTGCTGGACTTCTTTGAAGGTGTGAATAAACGTTGATAAAAGTGAGCCGGTTGATATAGAAACATAGAAACATAGAAATAGACGGCAGATAAGGGCCACGGCCCATCAAGTCTGCCCACTCCATTGACCCTCCCTATCTATCTTTGCGGATAGATCCCACATGTTTGTCCCATTTGGCCTTAAAATCTGGCACGCTTCTGGCCTCAATAACCTGAAGTGGAAGACTATTCCAGCGATCAACCACCCTTTCGGTGAAGAAGAACTTCCTAGTGTCACCGTGCAGTTTCCCGCCCCTAATTTTCCACTGATGTCCCCTTGTTGCCGCGGGACCCTTGAAAAAGAAGATATCCTCTTCTTTATATAGTGTATCTAGATTTTCAGAAAGTTTTTGACAAAGTTCTTTTGAGAAGCTCCTGTGAAATTTAAAAAGTCATGGGATAGGAGGCAAAGTTGAGTTGTGGATTAGAAATTGGTTTTCGGATAGGAAATGGCCATTTAACTCAATGGAGGAAAGTAAACAGTGGAATGCCGCAGGAATCTGTACTGGGACTGGTGCGATTTAACTTATTTATAAATGATCTGGAAATTGGAACAACAAGTGAGGTGATTAAATTTGTAGATGATACTAAACTTTTCAAACTTGTTAAAACGCATACAGATTGTGAAAAATTGCAGGCAGACCTTAGGAAATTGGAAGACTGGGCATCCAAATGGCAGATGAAATTTAATGTGGACAAATGCAAAGTGATGCACATTGGGAAGAAAGCCCCAAATCATAGTTACCAGATGCTAGAGTCCACCTTGGGGGTTAGCGCCTAAGAAAACTGGTACAACGAAAGGCTGGTACAACTAGAGGTAAGCAAAGAGGATGTCCTCAGACAGATAGACAGACTGAAGAGTGACAAATCACCGGGCCCGGACGGCATCCACCCAAGGGTGCTAAAAGAACTGAGAAATGAAATAGCAGAGACACTTCACCAAATATGTAACCTCTCCCTACAAACTGGGGAGATCCCAGAGGCCTGGAAAATAGCAAATGTCACGCCCATCTTTAAGAAGGGATCAAGGAGTGACCCGGGAAACTACAGGCCTGTGAGCTTGACCTCGGTTCTGGGAAAGATGATGGAAGCAATGATAAAGGTCACAATCTGCGAACACATAGAAAACAATGGACAACTGAAGGCGAGCCAGCATGGCTTCTGCAAGGGAAGGTCGTGCCTCACGAACTTGCTGTACTTCTTTGAGGGAATAAACAGCCAGATGGATAAGGGGGAATCCATAGACATTATTTACCTTGACTTCCAAAAAGCCTTCGACAAGGTACCCCACGAGCGGCTACTTAAAAAGCTGTGGAACCACGGGGTACAAGGGGATATCTATCGATGGATCAAACACTGGTTGGCAGGCAGGAAACAGAGGGTTGGAATAAAGGGCCAATACTCAGACTGGCAATGGGTCACGAGCGGAGTTCCACAGGGGTCGGTGCTGGGACCTCTACTGTTCAATATATTTATTAATGATCTGGAGACGGGGTCAAAATGTGAGGTTATCAAATTTGCTGATGACACCAAACTCTACAGCAGGGTTAGAAACACGGAAGACTGTGAAGACCTGCAAAGGGACCTAACGAGACTGGAAGACTGGGCAAAAAAGTGTCAAATGAATTTTAACGTAGAGAAAAGCAAGGTCATGCATGTATGGAAAAAGAACCCGATGTTCAGCTACAAAATGGGGGGAACACTGCTAGGGGTGAGTAACCTTGAAAGGGACCTGGGGGTGATGGTCGACACATCACTGAAACCATCGGCGCAGTGTGCGACAGCCTCAAAGAAAGCAAACAGAATGCTGGGCATCATCAAAAAGGGTATCACAACCAGGACGAAGGAAGTCATCATGCCGCTATATCGCGCAATGGTGCGCCCGCACCTGGAGTACTGTGTTCAATACTGGTCGCCATACCTCAAGAAGGACATGGCGGTACTCGAGGGAGTGCAGAGGAGGGCGACTAAACTGATAAAAGGTATGGAAAATTTTTCATACGCTGACAGGTTAAAAATGCTGGGGCTGTTCTCCCTGGAGAAGAGGAGACTTAGAGGGGACATGATAGAAACCTTCAAAATCCTTAAGGGCATAGAGAAAGTAAATAAGGACAGATTCTTCAAACTGTGGGGAGCCACAAGCACTAGGGGGCACTCAGAGAAATTGAAAGGGGAGAGCTTTAGAACAAATGCTAGGAAGTTCTTTTTTACCCAGAGGGTGGTGGACACATGGAACACACTTCTGGAGGAAGTGATAGGCCAGAACTCGGTACAGGGGTTCAAGGAAGGTTTGGATAGGTTCCTGGAGGATAAGGGGATAGAGGGGTACAGATAGAACTTGAGGTAGGTTATAGAAGTGGTCAGAAACCACTTCACAGGTCGCGGACCTGATGGGCCACCGCGGGAGCGGACCGCTGGGCGAGATGGACCTCTGGTCTGACCCAGTGGAGGCAACTTCTTATGTTCTTAAAAGATTTGGGTGTCATTGTGGATAATATGCTGAAATCTGTCCCCTATTCGATGGCGACCAGAATAGCAAACAAGATGCTAGGAATTATTAAAAAAGGGATGGTTAACAAGACTAAGGGCTAGACTAAGGACACAGATCGTGTCCCGACCACTTTGCGACCCGATTTTCGTTCGACTCAATTCACTAACCTCATGGTTGATCATCCTCCGTGCTTGCAAATGAGGGGAAATGGCATGATTCACTAAACAAATGCTGACACACCGACTGGGCTGGCCGATCCAAAAACAAGCGACTGCTGAGGACCAGTCATTTGTGTAAAAAACCTTGCTCCCTGCCCCGATTCTCCTGCTGCTGTCTGCCCCAATCTTCTTCTGCTCTCTGCCCCGATGTCTTGCTCTCTTCCCCGATCTCCTGCTCTCTGCCCTGATCTCCTGCTCTTCCCCGCAGTGCAAGCCCATGGCCTTAGTGAATCTAGCCCTAAGAATGCTATAATACCTCTGTATTGCTCCATGGTGTGACCTCACCTTGTGTATTGTGTTCAATTCTGGTCACCTTATCTCAAGAAAGATAGAGCAGAACTAGAAAAGGTTCAAGGGAGACCAACCAAGATGATAAAGTGAATGGAACTTCTCTTGTATGAGGAAAGGGGGCGGAGCCAACGGCGCCCAGCACACGCTGACCTGAACACCGGCTGAAAAGCAGGCAGAAGGCAGAGAGGAGGTAGGAAGACCTCAGGAGAGAGACAGGAGGCAAAAGGCAGGGGATAAAAGCAATCTACAGCAGGGGCAGCGGCGAGAGTTAGCTCCGCCCACCCCCAAGCGTCAGCGAGGTCAGAGCCCGAACTCCCCCTTGAAAGGGGGCGGAGCCAACGGCGCCCAGCCGTTCGGCGCGCGGCGAAGGCGAGCGGTAAAGGCGCTCGCCTTAGCGAGAGCGCCTTTGCAAAGGGCCTTGCAAGGGACGAGTATCTACTATCAAGTATCTACTATCAAGTATCTACTATCAAGAACACCGAGGAGGACTGAACGGTAAAGAAGCGACAAACACAGAAGGTAAGGAAGAGACAGACGCAAAGGGAACAAACCCACACATACAATCAAGGTGAGGTAGAGCGGAGACAGCACACACAAAAGACACAGCAAGGCAAGCAACATAAGGAAGCAGCAGGCAAGGAACACAAGCACACACGAGGGAAGCAAGAAATGGAAGCCCAAGGAAGTCAGAAGGTGAGCTTTCCGGTCTTCTGTATCGGCTGCAATATGTATGACTACCTCCCTTCGGGGATCCAGGCATACATTTGCAATCGATGCATGGAGATGGATAGCTTGAAATGTCAGGTAAGACTATTGGAAGGAACAGTGATGGAACTCGAAGACAGAATCCGAGCACAGGAGAAGATTCTAGTGGAGTACAGCCCATACGACGAGGTCAAGGAACTAGAAATGTTCATAGAGGAAGCTCATCAGCACCACGTAGAGATCCCAGGGCTGGAAAACTGTACTCAAGAAACCCATGTGAGGAGAGAAGACACCCATGCAAACACAGAAGAAACCGAAGACGAGGTAGGAGACAACCGCACACCAGGAGGAATAGTGAGAGCACAGGAAGACATCCCCCCACCCAAAGAACAGGAAACAATTTCAAGAGTATCATTGGAGGAAGAAGACTGGCCCTACTCCAAGGACGTGGACCTACGCCCCCCAAGGAACTCCCGAATAAAGAAGATGGGGATCATCGTAGGCGACTCCATTATACGACATGTGGACAGCCACACCGCAGGAGGAAGAGAGGACAGAGTCGTCACCTGTCTGCCTGGAGCAAGAGTGAAGGATGTGACCAACAGGATCTCCAGGATCATAGATGGCGCAGAGGGAGAGGACACCGCTGTGCTTATCCACGTGGGAACAAATGATGTGAGCGGGCGGAAGTATGACAGGGAAGAGCTGAAGGGCCAGCTCCGCTCACTCGGAAGACAACTGAAGATCAGGGAGGTGAGGGTGGCCTTCTCTGAGATCCTCCCAGTACCAAGAGCGGATGGAAAGAGACAAGGGGAATTGCAAGTAATCAACGCCTGGATGAGACGATGGTGCGAAGAAGAAGGCTTCGACTTCGTGCGCAACTGGACGGCGTTCTGGGGAAAAAGCAAGTACTACAGAAGGGACGGACTACACCTCAACAAAGAAGGAGCACGAGTTTTGGCAGGCAACATGAAGAAGGCAATCGAGAAGGCTTTAAACTGAAAGATAGGGGAAAGCCGACAGTTGACCACCGGTCGATGGCACGGATAGCAGGATGCCCCGACGAAGAAGCCAAGGACTACTACTCCTACACAAGAGAAGACGACCCCACAGCCAATAAGGGAGAAAAAGCAGGAAGGGACAACTCAGACACAGGAGAGGACGACCACACAGCAAACAAGGGTGATAACACAGGAGCAGTAAAGGATACCGTATTTGAAACTATAGGGACGGCCAAGAGTAGAAGGTCCAAAAAGGTAACACAAAGGGAATTTAGATGTATGTATACGAATGCTAGAAGTCTAGGTAACAAAATGGGGGAACTAGAGACAATAGCAAGACATGACATATTGGATATCATTGGCATAACAGAAACATGGTGGAATGAAGAAAACAAATGGGACACAGTACTACAGGGATACAAACTGTATAGAAGAGATCGAGTAGGGCAGAAAGGTGGAGGTATTGCTCTATATGTTAAGGAGGGAATAGATTCTGTTGAAATGGTTACAACAGAAATGAAAGAGAAGCTTGAGTCACTCTGGATCAAAATTCCTGGTCAATATGGTGCAGATACGAAAATTGGCCTTTACTATCGTCCCCCAGGACAGGCGGAGGAAACTGACTCAGAAATGATGGAGGAAATCAAACAAGAATGCAAGACGGGAAATGTAATTATATTGGGAGACTTCAATTTCCCAGGGATAGACTGGAAACTAGCAACCTCCAACTGCGGCAAGGAGGCCAAGTTCCTGGAGGTGCTAGGGGATTGCTTCCTGGAACAAATGGTAAAAGAGCCGACAAGAGGCAACGCTACCTTGGACTTGGTCCTAAATGGCCTAACGGGACCGATAACAGAAGTGGAAGTCGTGGTTCCACTGGGAACGAGTGATCACAATGTAATCAACTTTAAACTTGACATCGGGAAAGGGAAACATGCCAAAACCTTAACCACCACCTTAAACTTTAAAAAGGGTAAATACGATTGCATGAGGGCCATGGTAGAAAAACGACTAGAGAAGATGGTGGACAAACTTGAAACGGTAGATCAGGCATGGTCCCTACTGAAAAATACTATCACAGAAGCACAAGATCTCTACATTCCGAGGATTTCCAAAGATCGGAGAACAAAGAGCAAAAGAGAACCGGCATGGCTTACCATACAGGTGAAGGAAGCCATAAAAGAAAAGAAGGACTCTTTCAAAAAATGGAAATGCATAAAGACAACCGAAGCCTGGAACAAACATAAAGATGATCAGAAGAAATGTCACAAGGCGGTGAGGGATGCCAAACAGGATTATGAGGAAAAAATAGCCCAGGAGGCCAAAAACTTCAAGCCCTTCTTTAGATACGTGAAAGGGAAAAAACCTGCAAAAGAGGCAGTGGGACCCCTGGACGACCAGGGAAGAAAAGGGTACATCAAGGAAGTTAAACAAATCGCAGACAAACTAAATTCCTTCTTTGCGTCTGTCTTTACGAAGGAAGACACCTCAACAATACCTGAAGCGGAGAAAGTGTTTCCAGGAGAAATAGAGGACAGCCTCACCACAGTTGAAGTGGACTTAGACCAGATATACTATCAGATCGACAAACTTAAAAGTGACAAATCCCCTGGACCGGATGGAATTCACCCGAGAGTCTTAAAGGAAATGAAGGTTGAAATCGGAGAGTTATTGCACAAACTTGCAAACCTGACAATCAGAACTGGACAGATACCGGACGACTGGAGGATAGCGAACGTCACGCCAATTTTCAAAAAAGGATCGAGAGGGGAACCGGGCAACTATAGGCCTGTGAGTCTTACGTCGGTTCCCGGCAAGATGGTTGAAGCACTGATCAAGGATAGCATAGTCCGGCACTTGGACGCACACGACTTGATGAAACCCAGTCAACATGGATTCAGGAAAGGGAAATCATGTTTGACGAATTTACTCCAATTTTTTGAGACCGTAAACGAGCAAATTGATAGTGGGAAGCCTGTGGACATAATATACTTGGACTTCCAGAAAGCGTTCGACAAAGTTCCACACGAAAGACTTCTCAGGAAACTACAAAGCCATGGCATAGAGGGAGATATACAAAGATGGATAGGCAAATGGCTGGAAAACCGAAAGCAGAGAGTGGGCATAAATGGGAAGTTCTCCGACTGGGAGAAAGTGACTAGTGGTGTACCCCAGGGCTCGGTACTTGGGCCGATCCTTTTTAATATTTATATCAATGACCTGGAGGAAGGAATATCCAGTGAGATCATCAAGTTTGCAGACGATACAAAACTATGCCGGGCAATCAGATCGCAGGAGGATAGAGAGAAACTCCAGAGCGACTTGTGTCGGTTAGAAACATGGGCGGAGAAATGGCAGATGAAGTTCAATGTGGAGAAATGCAAGGTAATGCATTTAGGCAATAAAAATAAGGAATACGAGTATACAATGTCAGGTGCAACTCTGGGGAAGAGTGAACAAGAAAGGGACCTGGGTGTACTGATAGATAGGACCCTGAAGCCGTCGGCACAATGCGCGGCAGCGGCAAAGAAGGCAAATAGAATGTTGGGCATGATAAAGAAAGGAATCTCGAGTAGATCGGAGAAAGTTATAATGCCGCTTTATAGGGCAATGGTCAGACCACACTTGGAATACTGCGTCCAACATTGGTCTCCCTACCTAAAGAAGGATATAAAACTACTGGAGAGGGTGCAGAGACGAGCAACAAAACTGGTGAAGGGTATGGAGAGACTGGAATATGAGGATAGACTTATAACACTAGGATTGTTCTCCCTTGAGAAAAGGAGAATGCGTGGGGATATGATCGAGACCTTCAAAATACTGAAAGGAATCGACAAAATAGAGCAGAGAAGATTATTTACACTGTCCAATTTGACACGGACTAGAGGACATGGAATGAAGCTAAGGGGGGACAGGTTCAGGACTAATGTCAGGAAGTTCTGCTTCACTCAGAGAGTGGTTGACACCTGGAATGCCCTCCCAGAGGAGATTATTGCGGAATCGACCGTCCTAGGCTTCAAGAGCAAACTAGATGCATATCTCCTTAAGAGAGGCATATAAAGATATGGTGGACTATAAATTACGCCAGGTGTACACCTGGCGGGGCCTCCGCGTGTGCGGATCGCCGGACTTGATGGACCGAAGGTCTGATCCGGAGATGGCAGTTCTTATGTTCTTATGTTCTTATGAAAGACTGAAGAGGTTAGCGGCGATATTATTGGCTTCTATAAAATCCTGAGTGGTTTAGAATGGGAACAAGTGGATCAAATTTTTACTCCATGAAAAATTACAAAGCCTAGGAGGACACTTAATGAAGTTACAGGGAAGTACTTTTTTTTTTAGTTTTGAACATCATGTTTATTGAGAATTCCAACAGAACCCAACAGCAATGCCATAGCATACAGAAGGACAAAAACATTAATCAAGTAAGGAACTACAAACAAAGCTGAGAACTCCAGTATATAAATCATAAAGAAATCCTAGCCAGAAGTACATAAACATAACAATGCCATGCGAGGTAGAAAAGACTGCCCAGTCAAGAGCCCAAAAGCTACATTTCATTCCATCCATCCGCAAAAGAGGGACAAGGTATGGTGGTTTTTATTTTTTTTTTTTTTTGGGGGGGTGGTTATTGTTTGTTTTATTTAATCTTTAATATACTGTTTATCAAAACAAACCTAAACGGTTTACAATTATTAAATATTAATATAATAAAAGATAAAAATAGAGGGGACAACAAAACATGTAGACTTACTGGTACCAAAGGGAAGAGGTGGGAAAGATGGTCACCTAGTTCCACAGAATTTCCATTTTGTTTCACCCCAAATGAGAGGCACCAAGCTCGGGGTCGCCTACCACCATCCAAAAACAGATACAAACTCCCAGACAATCCATTCACACTCCACGCACACCGCACAGCATTCGCACCATCCCCTCCCCCACCGGACCCCATGCCCTTCCTACCCGTTACCGGAGACTGGTGGTAACTGTAAATAGGCCCTCCACAGAGTGACATAGCCCAAAGTAGCACGGTTCGTAGCATGTTTGTAATAGTTCAGTTCAAAGCGGGCTACCGCTGTCATGTGAGCAGCCCAGCTCGATACTGGAATCTGCCCCCCACTGTGTCCAGAATTGTAATTAAGGGCTAGATTCACTAAGCCCACTGATCAAGTTCCGACCACTTAGCGACCTGATTTCCCTCCAACCCGATTCACTAACCTCTGTCCCGATCATCCTCCGATCCGCACATGCAAATGAGGGGGAACAGCATTCAAATGTAGGCAGGAAGCGATTCACAAAAAAAAATGAGGGACACTGACTGGGCTAACCGATCCAAAAATAAGCGACTGCTGAGAACCAGTCGCTCAGGTCCTTTCCGACTGCCTTATCTTCTGCTGCCCTGCTCTCTGCTCTGCGCAGTGCGCAACAGCGGCAAAGAAGGCAAACAGGATGTTGGGCATGATAAAGAAGGGAATCACGAGTAGATCGGCGGACGTCATAATGCCGCTTTACAGAGCAATGGTCAGACCACACCTGGAGTACTGTGTCCAGCATTGGTCTCCCTACCTAAAAAAGGATGTGACCCTGCTGGAGAGGGTGCAGAGGCGAGCCACGAAGCTAGTAGAAGGTATGGAAAATTTGAGCTACAAAGAACGCCTCAGAAAACTGGGCTTATTCACCCTTGAGAAGAGAAGACTGCGAGGGGATATGATAGAGACTTATAAAATAATAAAAGGATTCGACAAAATAGAGCGAGAAGCATCGTTATTCACGTTGTCCAATGTGAATTGGACAAGAGGTCATTGACTGAAATTGAGAGGCAACAGGCCCAGGACAAATACCAGGAAGTTCTGTTTCACGCAGCGTGTGGTGGACGCTTGGAATGCTCTCCCGGAGGAGGTTGTGACGGAGACCACCATTCTGGGTTTCAAGGGCAAGTTGGATGCACACCTTCTTGCAAATCACATTGAGGGATACAGATAAACAGGTCTTCATCGGGGAACACTTAGCTTAGCCTCCGCGTGTGCGGGTCACCGGACTGGATGGACCAAAGGTCTGATTCGGTGAAGGCGTTTCTTATGTTCTTATGTATGCTCTCTGCCCCATCTGCTCTCTTCCCCGAAGTGCAAGCCCGTGGTTTTAACCCGCGGGTTTAAAGCGGGTTAAAACAACAGGCTCACAAATAAAAAGTAAAAAGCTCTGCTAGGCACGGAGGGCCAGAACATGCGCAGACCATCTACAGATGGTCAGATCCCCATATTTCTTGTGGATGTCCTGATACCTGGTTGGGGGTGTATGTGTATTTGTATATGTGTGTGTGCATGTGCAGCATGAGGTGTGTGTTGCTTCTGGTGCTTCTTTGACATTCGCTCTAGGTGTAGCAGCTTCGCCATTTCTGGAATGCAGTTGGGCTGCTGCTGCCTCAGGAACTCAATCTGCAGCTCTCAGAGCTGTGATCTACCGTCAAAGGAATGTTGCTACTTACAACAATTGCGTCTTTTTTTTCTTTCTTTCTTTCTTTCTATTCCATAAGCTTCTTGCAGAAATATTACAGTATCAATTCTGACATCCTGGTTGGCTAAAAATAACAGCTGAACTAATTGTGGTTCAGAATAAAAACTGTTGGCAAGTGCCCCACTTAACGGCACCAGAGCCAGGTACGGCAGCGAGATTCCTGTCATTCCACAGGAATCTCGCTGCCTGAACTCTAACAACTGGAATGAATCACATCCATAATTTAGTGCACAGGCATTGCTTTCCCCCAAAACTGGTCAGTTTGGATATTTAAATGTCAGGTGTGTCATCTCTCCTTGAGAAATATATGAAATCTGGGTTAATTTCCTGCCTGTACAGCCCATTTCACGTCTGGAAAAGGGCACTTTAGAAATTGTGCTGAAGTGGATGTGTAAATTCATACTGACCACATGTAGGCATTGCCTGGAGAACTGTGTGGGTGTGGGGACAACGTTTGATCATATTTTAAAAAGAAATTGGCTCAAACTTTCCTATATTTATAATAGACAGTGGTGTAGTAAGGGAGGTGGGAGGCAGGAGGGGCGGTCTGCCCCTGGCGCACTCTTGCTGAGGGTATGGCACTGCTTTCCACCCCTCCCCTGCTTCTCTCCTTGCCATGCACGGGTGTCCCTTGCCTTTCCCCATACCTTTTCTTACGCCCCCGGCATCGCGTCGGCATCGGCGCTCTCTCTGACGTCACTTCCAGGACCCACACCTAGGAAGTGATGCCAAAGGGCGAGCCGACACCGATGTGGGCATGCTGCTCACACTAGAGAAGTTAAAAAGGTACGGGAAATGGGAAAGTGTGCATGTGCAGTGTGGGGGTGGGGAGGGGGGGCAGGGAAGACGGCGGGGCGTCACTGCACCGAGCACCTCTCACCTTTACTATGTCACTCATAATAGGGGTTCCAATAAATATGATGTTATTTTCAGAATAAATATATACTCGGAAATTACCTTAATAACACATCCACACCTCTTCCCAAGTGTACAACAGAACTTAAATACACCTTTAAGGTAGCATATCTTCGGGCCTCAGTACCACCACTCCACCGCTCTCAACTTTTATAAAGCGGGAAGAATTACGTGAGAAATCCTTACTGGCCCATCCAGGGAGGACCCAGAGGACCTGGAGATGACCAGGAGGGTCTAGAGCAGAGGTGCCCAAAAGGTCAATCACGATCGACCAGTAAGATGGGCTCTGTGATAGACTCGCATTGCCTTTGCGTTCTCCCTGCTTCCCCAATGACAGGCCAGCAGCGACTGCAGATGCAGAAGCGCCGGGCAACCCAGCCTTCCCCCACCTGCCTCAACTGGCCCGGAACTTCCTCTCCGACGTCAGAATTGATGTCTGGGGAAAGGCTGGTGGGCCCAGCACTTCTGAAGTCGCTGCTGGCCTGTTGCGGCATCGGGGAACAGGGAGAACTTGGTGGCAACAGCGGCTTGGGGGCCTGTTCCCAGATGGCAGCGGTGCTTGGGGGCCTGATCTCAGACAACGGCTCCGGTGGTGGCTTGGGGAGAAAGAAAGGACAGACAGAGAGAAAGAAAGAAAGGGGAGACAGGGAGACAGAAAGACAGGGAGGCAGAACAGGGACACAGAAAGACAGACAGGGAGGGAGACAGAAATAAAGAAAGGAGGGGCAGGGAGACAGAAAGACAGAGAAAGAGAAAGAAAGTAAGAAAGGGAGGCAGGGAGACAGCAAGAAAGACAGACAGACAGAGAGAAAGAAAGAAAGGGGGGCAGGGAGAGAGGAAGAAAAAGTTGAAGGAGGGAATGGAATGTGTCGGGGGGCAGGCAGGGAGACAGGAAGAAAAAGTTGGACTTATGGAAGGACAGAGATGTTGGTTAGGGAATGGAATGAGGTCTGGAGGAGAGGAAGCATGCAGGAGGCTGAAAGAAGGGAAGAAATATTGGATGCACAGTCAGAAGAAGAAAGTGAAACCAGAGACTCAAGAAATCACCAGACAACAAAGGTAGGAAAATGATTTATTTTCAATTTAGTGATCAAAATGTGTCCGTTTTGAGAATTTATATCTGCTGTCTATATTTTACACTATGGCCCCCTTTTACTATACCGCAGTAGTGGATTTTAGCGCAGGGATCCTATGAGTGTTGAGAGCAGCGCGGGGCATTCAGCGCAGCTCCCTCTGCTAAAAAACGCTTTTGCGATTTAGTAAAAAGGGAGAGGTTATATTTTTCTATTTTTGTATAGTTGTTACTGAGGTGATAGTGCATATTTTAAAGTCATCTGTCTTGACCTCTTTGAACCCCCCCCAAATATAAATGATAATTACATTTTCTCTGCGTACAGTGTGCTTTGTGTATTTTTAAAATTTTATTGTTGGTAGATCATTTTGACTTGGTCATTTTAAAAGCAGCTCGCAAGCCCAAAAAATTGTGGGCACCCCTGGTTTAGAGGAACCTGGTCAGGAGTTTTGAGTGTGTGTGAATGATGTGATGTTTAACTGTTGTGTTTTAACAGTCTTTGGCCGAGCACAAGGAAGATCAGCGAGCACCTGGTGGTCAACAGGAAGAAATCTGAGTCCCTTTCTTGTGCATATTCCCTCTGTCTGCCACACCCCTTTCACTCGTACCTGCAAATGCATGTGCTGTGAAGTCTGTGCACCTACTCATAGCCAATGAGTGGAAGCCAATTTTCAGTCTGGGAATTTAATGCAGATAACTGCTTAATTACAGTCCTTTGAAAAGGATGTCACATTGTCTCCACTCAGTCTATATCCTAGCAGAGGTACAGAAGAAAAGCAAGTGCTGCTGTTTTTCCTTTCATTTCCAAAGCAATGTGACACTTAAATTTGTCTAGATTGAACGCGATTGAGGCAGTGCATGGTCCTTTGCAAGCATTTACCGCCAGCCACATACAGCCCCAGAAGGATTCCCTCTGATGTTGGCCCCCGAATAGCCAATATTGGTCAGAGGGAGGCCTTCTGGGTCAGCCGTGGGCAGCATGTTAGAACCACTTTGTGAAGAAGCATGTGCAGCTGCCTGGAAGGAAGGAGGAGGAAAGAGGTACACACCGTTGGATCCCCACAAGAGAAGAGCTGCAGCCATATGGCCAAAGAGCTGCATATGGCTCTCGAGCCACAGGTTGCCAACCCAATTCTAGTAGAATAGGCTTCAAAGAGGTGCTTTTTTAGTGCCTAAATCTAGGCACTGACTTGGTTTGTGTCACATAGGAAGTACATTAGAACATCAGAATTGACATACTTGGACAGACTGAAGTTTCATCAGACTGTTTTCTAATCAGTAGCCAACCTAGGTCTCAAGTACCTAGTTAGATCCCAAGTAGTAAAACAGATTTTATGCCTCCTAGGAATAAGCAGTGGATTTCCCCAAGCCATCTCAATAATGGCCTATGGGCTTCGCTTTTAGGAAATTAACCAAGCCTTTTTTAAAACCCTGCTAAGCTAACTGATTTTACCACATCATAAGACATTAATTTTGACTGGACGCTTTGCCTCAGGGCCACGTTTTTAGAAAAGTTCTTACCTGTTTTGTGATGAAGGAGCTGGAGAAGGTCACGGCAGACCAGAAGAAGATCCCACAGCTCAGAATGATCTTCCTGTTGAAACGATCCCCTATGTAACCGAAGATTGGAGCTGCCACCATGAAACTGCAGATGAAAACTGAAGAGAAAAAATAATAATTATGAAAAAACCAAGTACTATAAATAGCACAGAGAACATACAAATTCATTTTCAGTCACAAAGGGCTCCTTTTACAAAACTGTGGCAAAAAGTGGCCTTAGCAACTCTCTTACGGGGGTCTTTTTCACACGCTAAGGCCATTTCTACTGCATTCAAGTTTCCAAGTTTTATTAAAATTTGATATCCCGCCAATCATGAAATATCTACGTGGCTTACAATACAATTATAAAAAAATGGGGAGTGTTTTAAAAACACAACATGAATGTGCAGAAAAAATGGAAGACGTACATTAACAGATAGTAAAGACAACCCCCCCCCCAACAAACCCCACACCGGGAAACACATAAGGAAAGGGAAGGTTTTAAAGCTCAGTCCGACTAGCTGAGTTTAACTCACAACCTTGTAAAAATAGCTCTTAAGAATGTAAAGACAAGCATCGGTTAGCACGCTTTCTTTAAGGACCCCTAAGAAAGGTCTGAAGTCTAAGATGAATAGGAAGTAAATTCCATAATTCTGGTCCTCGATCAGAAAAAAATTGAACTACGCATAGTATCTACAAAAATTGCTTTAAATGTAGGCTCCGGACTATTCCCTTTGGAGGAGCCGCATGATTGCTCTCTTGATGTGGGAGCGCAGGGATGTGGCTGATTTGTCTTCTCGTCAGGGTCGTCTTTTCCAGACCACTTGGGAACCTTTTTGGACTACTTTGACCCCTCTGGCTCATAGCCGGATACTTAATTGAAGCTTTTGTTTGTACTTATCCTTTTGTGACTTTTCCTGTATAGTTTGCTATTCTGATTCTTTGTTCATTTGTGTTTGGAAGGAGGACCCAGGGGTGGGTGTTGGGGGTGTGGGTGTTTTGGTTGGGGTTTGGGGGGGGAGGTCTTTTGGGGGGATATTTCAAACTTTTGAGCTGGTTTTGTACTTTTGTGTTACCTTGCTGTTTTCTTGATTGCTCACTAAAATATATTTGACCATAGTTTCAAGTTTTATTTATATTTGATTAATCGCTTAATTAAATTATTTCTAAGCGAGTTACAGTTTGTAAATAAACATGATAATAAAACAGTAAATAACATAAAATATTAAAAATTTGACAATTTATACATAAAAAAAATAAAAAAAAGAGGATAAAACAGGTTAATAATATATAAAATTACGAATTATATATTATAAGGTACAAAGAACATAAAATTACAAAAATTTTAACTTAACAATTATATACTAAAATAAGAATTCAATAATATAACGGATCTTGACATTTAAAAAGAGCACATGATTAATTTTAAATGTTAAAAGCGTCTTTAAATAAAAAGCATTTTAAATTATTTTTGAAATCGTTTAAGTTATTTATTTCTCTTAAGTGTAAAGGTAAAGAGTTCCAGAGTTGAGGTGCTATTACAGAAAACATATCCTGACGGCGGGTTCCAATGATTTTTAAAGAAGGAATAGTTAGAAGTTTGTGGTTGTTTGAACGTAAAGAACGTGAGGAATTATAGGGGATAAGTAATTTGTTTATGAATTGGGGTTCATTGGTATCTAAGGTTTTGAAAGTTAACAATAGAATTTTATAGGTAATCCGATGATTAATAGGGAGCCAGTGTGATTTAATTAAGAAAGGAGTCACATGGTCATATTTTTTTCCTTTATTTTCTGGAGGGAACATAAGGAGTTATATATCTACTAAGGTAAGAGGAAGCATCTGCAACACAAATTTTAAAAACTAATAACAGTATTTTATAAATTATACGGTGAGAGATGAGTAACTAGTGTGCTGATTTTAAGAGGTGTAACGTGATCAAATTTCTTATGGCCTGTAATCAACTTTGCGGTAGGGCGGTATACAAAAATAAATTATTATTATTATTTATTATTCTGATCCATAGAGTTTCGTGGTGTGGGTTTTATGGGGTAGATCACAAGGGGGAAAATTCTATAAGAAGCGTCCAAAGGTTAGGCGCCGAAATAGGTACCGTTAAGCGCGATTCAAATAAAACTGGGTGCTGTTTAATGAATCACGCTGAGTGGCACCTATTTTGGAGGCACCCAAGAAATAGGCCAGCTCTAGGCACAACTAAAAGTTAGGTGGCCATGCGAGCGCTTAAGCAGGCTTAAGAGCAGCGATTCTGTAACAAGACGCTTAGCACGAAGCCACGCCCACGCCTTACATGCATAGTGCCTATTTTTTTGAAGGCCGCCTAAATTTTTAGAGGCGGCTTGTTCCAGAATCGCTCTTTCTTGATAGGGCGCCTAAGTTTCAATTATTGCTGATTCTAAAGCTTAATTGAGCTTGTTATTCAATTTAGAGAGGCGCCTATCGAGTTGGGCGCCTCCAAAATAGGGGCCTAATATTAGGTGCTGGTTAAAGATTTGGGCCAAGGTCTTTTCCCAGCCCACAGCATGAATGTCCAAGGGTCGGACACGACTGAATGGATAGTAGTAGTAATCAACTTTATAGCACTATTTTGAACTAATTGTAATCTTTAAAGTTCTTTTGTCTGGATGGCTGATTTTCTGGGGTGGGGGGGGGTTCTGTTAATGTTGCCATTAGTGTGCAGCCTTTAAACACAATTAACATAGTAACCTAGTAACATAGTAGATGACGGCAGATAAAGACCCGAATGGTCCATCCAGTCTGCCCAACCTGATTCAATTTAAATTTTTTAATTTTTTCTTCTTAGCTATTTCTGGGCAAGAATCCAAAGCTTTACCCGGTACTGTGCTTGGGTTCCAACTGCCGAAATCTCTGTTAAGACCCACTCCAGCCCATCTACACCCTCCCAGCCATGGAAGCCCTCCCCTGCCCATCCTCCACCAAACGGCCATACACAGACACAGACCGTGCAAGTCTGCCCAGTAACTGGCCTAGTTCAATATTAACACAGGAGCACTTACCGACACCTATTTTGTAGGTGATAAAGGCTCATGCAGTAATCCTGCGCTAACCAGTTAGCGTGTGCTAATGCAGACATGCTAGCTGATTAGAGCAGGAATGACTGCTCTCCAACCCCAGACACGCACCCTCCCCACCCAAACAGGGCAGGATTAACCAATAGGCCCAGTAGGCACGTGCCTAGGGCCCAAAATGGTCACGGCGGCCCGATGAAGGAGGGCATCAACATTGTTCTTTCCAAACGAGAAAAGGCCCCTCCAGCATCAATCGGCAACGTGCCCCCCCTCCGATCAGCAATGCGGCTCCCCCTCCCTATCGACGGAAAGTAAGACAAGCAAGCAATGCGGGTAAGAAAGGCAACGGGAACTGTAATTTTGCAAGCGGTGCTGCTTGCCCAAAGCTTCCCTCTGACGCAGCTTCCTGTTTCTGCCTGGGCGCAGGGTGGGGTGGGGCGGGGCAGGGGGGCCCATTGTATTTGTGTGCCTAGGGGCCCTCGACGAATTAATCCTGCCCTGCCCCCAAATACAAAAATATTTTGTAGTGCTTGCTGATTTGGGACTTGCTGCAGGACACCTGAGCTTGTCCAATTCATGTTTTTGGAAATGAAGGTTTTAAAATCAAACAGATTTTGTTAAAAATGCCAATGAATCTTCCAAAGGATACACTGCACATTAAACCTATGAATTAATGTGTACATACAATCAATTTTCATACATTAAAATGCCCTAATGCAGATTTTTAAAAAAAATAACATAAATATATGAAATAACTAAAAACAAACAAACCAAAAACCTACCAGTAATGAAAATTAGGGAAAACTCAAAATGTCTAAAAACAGCATTTTTTGCATGTGCACATCTCTAGTTAAGGCCTGTTATATCTCTCTGTGAAATGCTTAATGCAACCTTCTGTATTACCTACAAGGAATTCTCTAAGCTCCATAATGTAGGACTTCCCCCCACTGTCCTGGGATGTCACAGCCAGTGGGGATTTCAGGATAACCACAATAAACAGGCATAGCTTATTTTAAAGAATTATGGTTCTTGGAGTTTAGAGCTTATAAATTCAGGTGGTTATTTTCAAACCTATTAGAGGCTTTGGGACAGCACAAAATGTCGGTGCATAGCTGTCTTTGCATTTCAAAATTACATTTTAGATAAATTAGATTCCATTTCTTACATGACTTTATTAAAACATCAAGTGGCCCTTTAACTCAAGCTTAGTGCATGGTAACAGACACGAACATGCCCTAAATTCTTGGCATCCTATTCTATACCTATGCTCCATGTGTCCGTTAGCGAACGCTAAGCTTTAGCAAAACAACCCCTAAAAATGACTATACTGTCTTTGTCGCTTTCATCTTCCCTAGCAGTCACACGCTCTGCCAATCCTCATTATCCCTGTCACTTCTCTGACTATGTCATTCCCTTAACCTTGTCCTCACTCAGCCTCATTTTCATTTCCCTGCCCTATGGCTGGCAGTCTCTTTTTCTCGGTCCTTTATTCAGAAAATGTATCTCTGCCTCTAGAGATGCTCCTGCATTGACCTGTGTTGTTCTTTTCTTTGACCTTGCTCTTGTCCCATATACCCAGTCCTTTTCTGCTCCTGCTCTTTATTTTTATATTCCTTTTCCCGTCTGCACATCATTATTATCATTAATTATTCTGCACACTGCAGCAGCTGGCACTCAGTTCTGTTTACTTCTTGGAATGTTCTGCATGCATGCCTCTTACATTCTGCAGTATTATCCTGTTCTACCTTACCAGCTTTCTTTCCTAGTGAACATCCCAAATCTTTCGCATGTTTTCCAGGGACAGGAACTCCTCTGTTACCCCACAGCCCGGGATGCTAAATGCGTTTGGTGCTCCAGGCTATGGTGGAGATCTTTACTGTGCCTTAGTAGGGGGGGGGGAGGGGAGGGGTATATGTTAAATCAAATAAAGCAGGCTTGTGTTGAACTTCACAAGTTGTGTTATTTGTGCAAAAATAATGCCAGTTTTGAGCTGACATTGTTTCCTTCTAGAAACATCAAGCCAATAATGCTCATCCAGATACCCCCAGGCACCAGCTTAAAGGGGCTGAAGTTTATAAAGTGCTGTGCAGACCCCCTAGTCAATATAAGCTCAAATGTGCGGCGGCAGCAAAAAAGGCGAACAGAATGCTACGATTGATAAAGAAGGGGATCATGAAGGGGATCACGAACAGATCGGAGAAGGTTAGCATGCCGCTGTACCGGGCATGGTGTGCCCTCACCTGGAGTACTGCGTCCAGCACTGGTCGCCGTACATGAAGAAGGACACGGTATTACTTGAAAGGGTCCAGAGAAGAGCGACTAAAATGGTTAAGGGGCTGGAGGAGTTGCCGTACAGTGAAAGATTAGGGAAACTGGGCCTTTTCTCCCTCAAACACAGGAGATTGAGAGGGGACATGATCGAAACATTCAAGGTACTACAGGGGATAGACTTAGTAGATAAGGACAGGTTGTTCACCCTCTCCAAGGTAGGGAGAACGAGAGGGCACCCTCTAAAATTGAAAGGGGATAGATTTCGTACGAACGTAAGGAAGTTCTTCTTGACCCAGAGAGTGGTAGAAAACTGGAACGCTCGTCCAGAGTCTGTCATAGGGGAAAACACCCTCCGGGGATTCAAGACAAAGTTAGACAAGTTCATAATGAACAAGGACGTACGCTGGTAGGACTAGTCTCAGTTAGGGTGCTGGTCTTTGACCTGAGGGCCGCTGCGTGAGCGGACTGCTGGGCATGATGGACCATTGGTCTGACCCAGCAGCGGCACTTCTTATGTTCATATGTTTCAACTGTCCGCCAAGCCCCTTCCTTTACCTTGTTTAAAATAAGACTGAAAACCCACCTTTTTGATATAGCCTTCAATCCATAACCTTACTCCCCATTGCTCACCAACCCAGCCAGCAGATTAACCGTTCCCCTTAACTGTATCCATGACATCCTGTTAGTCTGTCTTGTCTGTTTAGATTGTAAGCTCTTTCGAGCAGGGACCATCTTCTTTGTGACTCTGTACAGCACTGCGTACATCTGGTAGCGCTATACAAATTGCAGCTCTACTTGCTCGAGGAGCGCAGAGAGAGGGGGGGACATGATCGAGACGTTCAAGAATCTCTCGGGCCGCATAGAGACGGAGGAAGATATCTTCCTTTTCAAGGGTCCCACGACAACAAGAGGGCATCCGTGGAAAATTAGGGGAGGGAAACTACGAGCTGACACCAGGAAATTCTTTTTCACAGAAAGGGGTGGTTGATCGCTGGAATAGTCTTCCACTGCATGTGATCGAGGCCAGCAGCGTGCCTGATTTTAAGGCCAAATGGGATCGTCACATGGGATCTATTCACAGGGCGAAGGTAGGGGAGGGACAATAGGGTGGGCAGACTAGATGGGCCTTGGCCCTTATCTGCCGTCTATTTCTATGTTTCTATATAGAAATAATTAATAGTAGTAGTAGAACCTTCATCATCAGGTATTAGCAGGTTTAAGCCTTTTGGCACAGGAACTCTTGTGTTAATCTTCTGAGCCTTGAGTCAGCTAAGCCAGAGCAGCAGTTCCTTCACTGCGCAGCTCAAACCTCCTAAGCTCTTGATTTCTTTTAGCAATTGCAACCAGTGCAGAGAGAACTTGCAGCCCCCTCACACCACTTAAGTCATCTGCCTTCAATGGCAGCAGTTGGATGATATCTTCAGATAGGGATGGGCAGTCATTTCCAATGAATATTGTTCATGGTTAAGAGGCTACACTTAAACTCTATGTGCAGTCTTTCCCTAGGGGCACAAATGCACAATGGTTTGCACGTGTGTATGAGTTCATGCATGTTTGCTCTCTCAGGAACGAGCGTGCACAATAAGGCAGATTCCATAAATGGGTATCCTACTGCTGTCTAGCAACCAATCAGGATGCACGTTTAAAAAAAAAAAAAGAAACCCCAAGACAGGACACCTACACTATAGGCATTTGTTGCGGTTGAGGGAGAGGCATTGGGACAATTAAGCTTGCCAAAGGCCTGGGTGTGGTTATACCTGGGCAGGGCTGTGACGGAACAAGGCGGGGCTGGGGGTAGAACAGGATGTGGCATGCATCTGGGATTTTTTGACGCAAAATATGGTAACCCTACCCATGCCTATCATCAGATGGGGGGGGGGGGGGTGGAGTATTTTAGCAGGGTTATCACAAGCCCTGTATGCACTGTCTCTACTGTACACAGATTGATCTCATGCGTATTCACTGTGGATATCCTAAAACCCATCACCACAGTAGGACAGTAGGTTGGGGAAGTTTTGTTATAAAACATCTGTGGGCTGCTCTGCTAAACATCTGCAGATTTTTAACTGATTATTTATTGCTCCATCTTCAACTCCATGTACAGTACAGTAAACCCTCCATCTAGACTACAACGGGAACTCACGGCAGCCATTTTGATGACGGCTCTGCACGGGGCAGGAGCATAGGACGATCGATCCTGCCCAGCATCGCCGCTAGACCACCAGGTAAGGTCTGGGGAAGGTCCGGGACGCAGCAGGGAGGCGGGTGTGGGTCACAGCCAGACCCGAAAGTTATCCGCGATATTTCAGTATTCGCGAGCTGGCTCCGCCCCTAACCCCTGCGAATATTAAGGGTCTGCTGCAGTAGGAAGCTAAGACCCTAGAACTCCATGGCCTTGGAAATTTTGTAACATTTTTATTCCCTTCCCACCCCGCTTGGAAACATCCATTTGGGTGGCAGCTCAATAAAGCATGAGACTTAATGACAGCAGGTTTTATGCTCATCCCTTCTGGCCCTGCTTAAACATGTCTTTTTTGCACCTGTTACTAGAATGTTGCAAATTGTGCTTTTGGCTCCTGTCCCTTACTGAGACTTCAACTCTCACATGTACTGAATACAACAGCCTTGTTCTTTCCCTTGCTACGATTAGCTACTGTTCTGTGGTCTAAAGTGTTGATGACAGCAAGTAAGTTCTGCACATTGTTTTGAATAAGCATTAAACATTAAGAACATAAGAATTGCCATACTGTAAAAGACCGAGGGTCCATCAAGACCAGTATCCTGCTTCCAATAGTGGCCAACCCAGGTCCCAAGTACCAAGCTAGATCCCAAGTGGTAAAACAGATTCTATGCTGCTTATCCTAGGAATAAGCAATGGATTTCTCCAAGCCATCTCAATAATGGCCTAAGGATTTCTGCCGTCTCTTTTTCAAACTGAAGAGACCTAGCTGCTTTAGCCTTTCCTCACAGGGTAGATTCAAAATAAGACATCCAAAGTTAGGCATTAGGATGCAGCATACATGTAATTTTGTAAACCGCATAGTTTTTATGCGGTATATAAATCCTATATAATAAAACCCTAGCCGCGCATGCGCACTTACCTGCGTGCTTCCGTGATCTCTGTTCTGTGATCAGTAGGTCCGTGGCCAGCAGGAGTGCGGATGCGGCGGCCAGACAACGCGGAGAAACACAGCACAGCCGGCGACTCCCCCCTCCCGCCCTCACTCACCACCAAAACCACCACCGCCAAAGCCTCCTCCTTCTGGCCGGCTCACCCGCCTTTAAATTAAGAGAAAAGCGCTGCACCGCGCTAACGCTGGCCTTGCCGTCTTCTGTCCACTGTGGCCCGCCCTCTCTGACTACTTTCTGTTTCCGCTAGGGTTGGCCGCAGTGGATAGAAGACGCCGAAGCCAGCTGTAGCGCGGTGCAGCGCTTTTCTCTCAATTTAAATGTGGCGGCTGGGAACGGGGCTGCGGGAAATGCTGCTGCTGCACAGGAAAGGCTGGGAAATGCTGCTGCTGCACAGGGAAGTGTGTGTGTGTGCGTGGGAAATGCTGATGCTGCAAAGGGAAGTGTGTGTGTGGTGGGGAAATGCTGCTTCTGCACAGGGAAGGCCGGGAAATGCTGCTGCTGCAAAGGGAAGTGTGTGTGTGGTGGGGAAATGCTGCTTCTGCACAGGGAAGGCCGGGAAATGCTGCTGCTGCACAAAGAAGTGTGTGTGTGGGGGGGGGGAAATGCTGCTTCTGCACAGGGAAGGCAGGGAAATGCTGCTGCTGCACAGGGAAGTGGAGGGGACAGAGAGGGAAAGGGGGCCTGGGAGCAATCTTGGTTTGCTTTGGGGGAGGGGAGACAGAAGAGGGCCATGGATATATTCTAGCACCCATTAATGTAACGTGCTTAAACACTAATTTTTTAATAAACTAGCTAATATTCTGTAAAAAAGTGAGCTGTGCAGAGAACGCCCTTTACAGAATACGAAGTTAGTGTACATTTTGGCCCTGATGCTATAAATGACACCTAAAATTAATCACCTAGGTCTGCACACCTAGCCAATCTAGGCACCTAACTTAGGCCTAGATTCACTAACAATAGCGACTCAATCGCTGTTGACCGATTTGCCAACTGTGATTGATTCACTATTAAGTTTGCATGCAAATGATTTGGGAGGGACCTGAGATGCCTGAGCCAATCAGGGCCTTATGCCCCTCCCCATGCATCACACGATGTGCTAGGGTAGGGCCTAAGACCCGCATTCGTGTCAGGCAGGACGGAGGAGAAAGAACAGAAGGACTTTGTAGTTCCTCCTGCTCCCACCGCTAGATGGAGACCTAAGGAGCAGGAGGGACTGAGCACCCCTCCTGCTCCAAACTATACATGTAATGGGGTTCACATTTTGGGGGGAGGGGGTAAAGCACCAATGGCAGTGCAATTTGTGGGGCGCATTTGTCCGCGTGTTTGTTGGGGGAGGATGCGTTTTTCTGACAGGCTTGCCTGTCTTTTATTCTTTTTTTTAATGGGACAGATATTTTGCGTGTGTATCTGTGTCATTAAAAAAAAAAAAAAAGAATAAAAATGACAGGCAGGCCCGTCAAAAAACAGCAGACCAGTCAGTAACACGGTTACCGCTCCTCAATAATGATATAGAATTTTTTAGAATATTCAATTTGGAATAACTATAACAGTCTCAAATGTCCAAATCCCGAATACAGAACAATATATTGGATGCTTTAGATTTTCCAGAAAGCCTCAGCCCCACCACTCCACTGCTCAATACATCTTAATAGCGCTACTAAGATGTATTGAGCGGTGGAGTGGTGGGGCTGAGGCTTTCTGGAAAATTAAAGCATCCATTATATTGTTCTTTATTCGGGATTTGGACATTTGAGACAGTAACACAGTTACCAACAGGTCTGCAGCAGTCGGATTTTAGGATAGTAAAATCCAATTCAAAATAGCCAAGCAATTGTTAGTGAATCAATCGCTTGGCTATTTTGCATAGGGTTTTACAAATTTGCATGGGAGGATCAGATCGGAGCTGTGAATGATCGGGACAGAGGTTAATGAATCAGGTTGGAGGGAAATCGGATTGCAAAGGGGTCGCAAACTGATCAGTACACGATCGGTTTGCTTAGTTAGTGCTGATAATTAACAATTAGAACTTTGTAATTGACATAAATTGCACTTAATTGTATGGGAGGTACCTACCACTAGTCCAAAAGTGCCATCTAGTCCAAAGCGCCTACCAGAAAGTAGGCATGGTTAGGGGCAGATTGTGGTTGTGTTTTTCATGTAGGGGTCTAATTTGGACTTAGGTGCTGGTAGGCGTACACCCCTCTGAACGTATTTTGTACTCATCCTGTATATATTATTTATTTTCTCTTTCTGGTGTATTCAAAAAGAAAAAAATAGAAGAAAAATGTTTTCTGGGGAAGGAGAAGAGATGTGGCAACTTGTAAGGGTTTACGGAGAATTTGCATTCTCACTCCCATGCAGTCTGTTACCTCTTGCTCAAGCAGTTCTGCCTCCAAACTGCAGATTTGGCTTATGAATCCCAGAGCAGTTAACTGAAAAAAATGCCATAACTTGATTTGGAAAGAAAACTGGACTGCTTTGGGCTGACCGAAACTTAGTTAACAGAAGGCGACACACTGTCACCACTACAAATTTTTACCTTCGGCTTTCAATGTATCACACAGTCTAGAGACGTGAAGAAGGGTGAGGGACGTGCTTTTATCTTTAAGGACTCCTAAGGGTTTGTTAAAAAGCAGATTATGAATACGATCCCAACAGAATGCCTGTTGGCTTCCTCTGATATACTATCTTTCTCTTTCCTTTTGGTTTTTTGCCCCACCCAACTCAGGAAGCTCATCAGCTAGTTTTTTAAAGGGAGCCATCTTACATACCACAACCAAAATCACTAACTTGGTAGTTCTAGGAGATTTTAACTTCACAAGTAACTGAGGAATGAATAGTTATCAGAGATAGTTTTTTGAAACAATGGTCGATTTGGGATTTAGTCACTTGGTATCAGTTCCAATGAATGTCCATGGAAATGTTCTTGGCCTAATATTTGTCTCTAGCTCTCTTTCCCCCAGTAAGAAAATTAAAGACATAGTTCCAATAAGCTGGTCTGATCATTTCTACATTTACTGATCATGTGTTCAGGCCATGGATAGGAAAAATGAGAAGTCTACTTCCTTCAAGGTCTCCAACCTAAAGAAAAATCTTACAATCACTGATGTCATCAATATTGCCCAATGTTCAATTCCATCCTTTGAGTCTTTAGATCTCTCTGCTAGTGTTTCTGAATGGTCCAGAGTCTTGTCAAGTATAGCTGACAAGATACTGGACCACAAGACAAGTTAAAAAACAAATGGCTCTATTCAGGCTTATCTCTCTTACATGGGTAACTGTGCCATCTGGAGCACAGATGATGAAAAAGTCTAACTGAAACCTTGCAGCTAAGATGTAGAAAGCTAAGTACTATTACGATGAGCTACTTAAAAGGAAGAGAGAATATATCAACAAGAAACTAGCAGTAGTCGGATACAATTCCCATCTTCTGTTTAAAATTGTGTACGATTTGGTCAATGCCCCCTAAAAAAAAATTGTCGGTATGGGGAGTACCTTGACTGCAACAGGCTTTCTTAAATACTTTGATGAGAAGGTTTCTTCTCTGTTTTGGGACCAACCCAAGACCTCAGACAATGTAAAGTCCTTGGAATTAGAAGAAGCAGTTAACTTGCAAACACAAATTCCCATAGTTCCCCACTTTAAAACTGTTTCAGCTCTGGAAGTAGAGAAGATTGTCAGTTCAATCAATCCATCGGCTGTTCAGCTAGACTTAGTTCCTTTTCAAATTCTCTCCGCAGATCGGAAGACTATGGTCCCCTTTATTAGCCACATAGTAAATTTATCACTGAACACAGGAAATGTTCCAGACTGCCTGAAGGAAGCCACTGTAACTCCTAATAGGAAAAACAACTATATAGGCTTCAGGCTAATCTCTACATGCCTTTACTAGTGAAGACGATAGAAAAGGCTGTTCTGAGACAACTTACTGATTTCTTAGAAGAAAATCAAATTCTTCTTCTAAACAATCAGGTTACAGGAGTAACCATAATAGAGAGTCCTTCTACTAGAAATGACAGATGAAATATTGTGTAAAGTAGAGCCAGGCTTTGATGCACTATGGATGCAACTTGATCTGACGGCAGCCTTCGACACTGTCTCGCATTTGAAATTGCTACAGAGACGTAAAGAAATGGGCTTGAATTCTACAGTGCTACAATGGTTTATCTCTTGTTTTTCCTTCCGTTCATGGTGAGTTTACTGGAATAGCGAACTATCAACTAAGGACACAGACAAATCAGGAGGAGTAACTCAGGGAGCTCTGCTATTTCCAACTCTTTTCAATATGCACCTGGTTCCCCTAGCACAGGGGTAGGCATTCCGGTCCTCGAGAGCCGGAGCCAGGTCAGGTTTTCAGGATATCCCACAATAAAGATGCATGAGATAGATTTGCATCTCAAGGAGGCAGTGCATGCAAATCCATCTCATACCTATTCATGGTGGGATATCCTGAAAACCTGACCTGGCTCCGGCTCTCGAGGACCGGAATTGCCTACCCCTGCCCTAGCAAAATCATTAGACATCTGGGACATTAAGGCTCCTTTTACAAAGGCGTGCTAGCGTTTTAGCGCAAGCACCGGATTAGCGTGCGCTAGCTGAAAAACCACTGCCTGCTCAAGAGGAGGCGGTAGCAGCGAGCGCGCGCTATTCCACACATGAAGGCCCTAACACACCTTTGTAAAAGGAGCCCTAAGTTTTATATCTTTGCAGATGACATCCAACGGCTTGTATTCACTGAAAAAATAAAATCAGGAACAGGTGAAATCTGATTTCAATGCCAAATTGGGCCAGTTGTGTAACTGGCCTGCGGAGAATCATCTGGTTTTAAATGTGGAAAAGTCCACAGCAACTCAGACTTGAGAACATTACCAGAGATAGGTGGTAAACTAGCTGTCTCTCCAGTCTGAGACCACAATGCTGGGGGGGTTCGTTGTGATTCACAAATGAGTTTTTAACAGAGCGGTGCCTACAAATTAAGTACTGCTAGGCAACATTTATAGAATCAGGCCCTACGGAAATACGTCTAAAAACCAGCCTAAATAGGCACTTGGACGATGAGTAAGACAAGCCATCCAGGTGCGATAATCGAACCGGGTTTTAGACGTATCTCAAAACGACTTAAGCCCTTTCAGTACTGCTGTACGCCCAGAGCTGTGTTGTGGGGGGGGGGGGGGAGGAGAGTGGACATGGATGCGCTAATCAACTAATGCACTGACAACATGGAAGTTCTTAAACAGGAGACGGTAAGTGCTCCTGTGATCAATTTTTTAAATGGCTGCATGCTAATGCTATCAGCGCAAGGTTATATATTCTGGAAATAGAAAAGGGCCAACTTTACAACCAAGCTACAATGAGATTGGCATGTGGGATGCGCTAAGCCCTTTTCTTAGTATAGCATAGTAAAAGGGCCCCCAAGACCAATCGATAGTAAGATCCATGGAGGCAGTTTCTGGCTGTTCTTCCATCCCTCCTTTGTTCCCCCCCACGGAGATTCTACAGCTGTCTTATTACAGCTCGGCTTTGTAGCTTAAGTAAAATCTCTCTGCATCGCATCCTGCTGTGAAGAAAAACTGCAATTATGGACTCAGAAAAAGTAAAAATATCACTTATCGAGCTGTCTGGCCGAGATGCAAGAAAAAGGGGTGCACCTGTGACACGAGAGGCTGGGTTCATAGCTTTGATGATAACCAGGCAGTCACAATACTCTTGATGACATGAGTTCAGTGGTGTAGTAAACAGGGGGGGGGGAGCTGTGGCCCACCGTAGGCACCCTTCCTCCTCTCTGCCCCCCCTTCCACACATGTGTGCCGCTTCCCTTTCCCTGTACCACTGTAACGTTCCTGGCACAAGCAGGATCCCCAAGTTGCTGTTGCACCAGCGTCAGCTCTTCCTCTGACATCACTTCCTGGACCTGCACCTAGGAAATGACGCTAGAGGAAGACCCAACGCTGGCATGACAGCAGCTTGGGCGTTGCTGCTCGCACCAGGGACGTTACAGAGGTACGGAGAAAGGGAAGCGGCATGCATGCGGCAGGAGAGGGCAGGGAAGGAGCGTGTGGAGGTGGGGGGACGGAAAAGAGCCACCCTCGCTATGCCACTGCATGAGTTTTCACCTTATTTGAATAGATAGTTCTGCTGATCCCTGGAAATGAGCCATGAGAACTTGTTCTGCTTTTTGGGATCTATCTGGCACTTGTGACTTAGGCTGACCACTGTTAGCCCTTTCAGGACCAAGGGACATATTTGTCCCATAACTTTAAAATCCTATCAATTTTGATTGGGATAGTCTACAGTTCTAAATTTGATATGTACGGATTCCATATGATACTGCCTTTATGTAAACAAACTGGTTCCGACATTCATTCATTAGCGTCGTTGCTAGATTGACGAGAAGATTCACTTGCCACACTGTCCATAAGCCAGAAGTGTGATTTTTTAAATAAAAATAATGATATTTCACAAAAAAAAAATCAATTTTTTGGCATCTGCAAGCCCTTTTTACCATAAAAATGTTGTCAAAACCACAAAAATTGGCCTACGATCCTTATGGTCCTGAAAGGGTTAAAGACCCGGATGCCAAGCACAATGAACAGTAGTCTAACTCAACATGGTACTAAGTCTTCTTGATTATTGTAACATCATATATTTGACAATTACTAAGAAAGATCTGGCAAAACTTGTATTAGTACAGAACACAGCGGTCAGAATGATTTATGGTTTGAAGAAGTAAGATCACGTCACGCCTTTTTACTGTGAGTTGCACTGGCTGCCTGTGGAGGCTCGTGTGTTGTTCAAGTCGGGCTGCTTTTGTTACAAGGTTCTTTACACTACGGCCCCTCATTATTTGGTTAACAGATATTCCTTGGCTTCTTACAGACACAGTAGAAGAACTCATTCCTTATTTAATTCTCCTTCAATCCAAGGCTGTAAAAGCATAAAATTTCTCAATCACACTTTGGCATTCCAGGCGGCCCTTCACGATAAGGAGTTTCGAGCTTTGCTGCTTGCAGTCACTCTTATAAAGACTTTAGATCTCAACTGAAAACCTATCTATTTGCTAAATATTTGATCAACTAACTTCTTCATCCCGTTTATTATGATTTTCTTTAGTAACCTTTTGTAAACCAAGTTGAACTGATGGTTACGCGGTCAACAAGTACAATGTTATGTTACATCGTGTGCTCTTAGGTGGGGAATGGTAGTTGGACCCTGAGAAAATAATAGTGATTATTATGGTTGCCTTTGAGAGGTCATTGATATCGGTGTACTGGATCAAAGATGCAATGGTGTAACGAGGGTGAGTGGCGCCCCTCCCCCACCCTCTCTTCTTCTTCCTGCCCCCCCCCCGCTGCACACACGCCCTCCTTCCCTTCCCCCGTACCTTGGTAATTTTCCAGGTCATGAGCAACAGCGCGAACTTGCTGCCCGCATTGTGGCGGCTATCCCTCTGACATCACTTCCTAGGTGCAGGGCCCGGAAGGCGACACCGATGTGGGCAGAAAGTTTGTAATGCTGCTTGCGCAGGGAAAATTAAAGAGGTACGAGGGAAGGGGTGCATGTGCGCAGGGGGTGGAGAGGAGGATGGCTGCCTATGACCGGAAAGGAATGCCCCCCTCCCCTCCTGGCATCCCTCCCTGCACCCCCCTTACTATGCATTTCGCATTCTCGAATACAGTTCTGTTTTATCCCAGGGCAAAAACTAACTGTGAACCAATGCTGCACTATCTTACTGAGCCAGTTCCTGTTAAGCTGACATCAAGTTTCAAGTTTCAAGTTCAAGTTTCAAGTTTATTAAAAATTTGATTAATCGCTTAATCCACATTCTAAGTGATTTTACATACTAAAATTACAATAAAAGGGGAATAATAAACTGAATAGGACTGAACATACTATTGACAAAAATTTAAAAAACAAAAAACAAAACATGAAACATGAGGAAAAGCATGGGTAAAAGTTACAATATATTTTAAAGATAGGAAAACAAGTAGGGAAAATACATAAGGAAAAGGAAAAGGCTGAATATTTCAGTAAAAGATTAGAGGTAAAAGAATTATTATTAATTAGTGTAGGAATGATTAATTAGAAAAGGCATCTTTAAAGAGAAAACTCTTCAGCTTACCTTTGAATTTTTCTATGTTTATTTCTTCCCTTAAATAGATAGGGAGAGAATTCCAGATTTGGGGGGCTGAGACAGAAAAGATAACTTGTGACTACTTAAGTGACTACTTAAGTGACTACTTAAAGGTGATTATCGTTGCTACTGCACCATAGCTTCAAGCAGGCCATCCTGAAGCACACCATGAGCTATAAATGTTCCTGTTTTAATTACAAAGCTTAAAAAAGAAACACAGCCCGTCTGCTAAAAGAGGCCAAGCCAGAGAGCAAGAATTATCATTAATAGGTTTTCAAATTCTCATTTCAACCAGTGCATTGCCCTTGTTGGAATCCAGTTTACTTCTATAATTTTAAGTTCATTTGGACTTGAAGTTTATATCAAATTATATCCTTTAATCTGTAAAGCTGCTCAATATAAACTCCAAACAGTGATAGAATTTCACCTGACCAATAAAATAATGAAACACGAATCAAATATATTTTACCAAAAATATAGACAGTAAAGAGATGATTACTATAAACACAGAATTAATATTTAGGGGCCAAGAACATGCATTAATGTCCAGAATGCCAGTATTTACATCCATGGGGTATGCCACTGCTTGCCCTGGGATCGGTAACATGAAAATTTGTTAGTCTTTGGGCTTCCAGAATCTTGTTACTCTTTGGGATTCTGCCATGTACTTGTGCCACTGTTAGAATCAGGATACTAGGCTAGATGGACCATTGGTCTGACCCAATATGACTCTTCTTATGTACATATGCATTTCATATACAGTACTTGCTGATATCACTTTAAACAATTTCTCGATGACTAATTTGGTTGTAAGTTACTTTGATTTTTAATTTTGTGTCAGAGTTTATATGACTGATCCATTGTAAACCACAATGAACCTTTTTTGTTTTGGCTTTCTGGGATATATGTTTCCGTGGAGGGCATTTTTGATAGGACATGTAAGTCTGGGTTTGGACGTTTTGGGAAAGACGTCCAGAAATCCAGGAGAGAAAATGTACATTCTCAAACCAGCAAGATGTATGTCTTTTATTTTTTTTTTTTAATGACCTATGTAGATGTTTTGGTCCTTAGTACATCTATCTTTTTTGGCTATTCTCGAATATGAAGACGTCCACATGAAACCGCACAAAAGAAAGCTTTTCGGATGTTCAAGCAGCCAGTATTCTTAGCAAACTGGCCACACAGACATCTCAGAAGAGTAGAGGGGCACTCTAGGGGGTTCTGTAGTGAATATCACATTTAAGTCCCAGGTACACATGACATTATAACCTGCTCATATTGTATGGTGAGCCCTTACTGTACCCACCTGTGCACCAGAACAATAGTCCTTATGCCTGCAGGTGTCATCATTAGGTAAGTACAGTAGGTTTTGGAGGGCTCACTATGCAATATAAGCAGTTATAGTGACATGTGTACCTGAGCCTTTTAAATGTGACATTCACTGCAGTACCCCCTAGAGTGCCTCTCTGCTCTTCTCTGCTGGGCTCAGCTGTCTGTGTGGCCATATGAAGCTGTAAGAATGGGTGTTCTCAACCTAACCAAGAAGAGAATATCATGGATATGGTTCAATCATTGATCTGAAACAATGTAAAAAAAACTGAGAATTTTTATTTCTGCAAATTGGCATCTCATGATATAACACTCTTTTCTGCTAGAGTGGCAAAATAATGCTTAGAATTTAGAAAGTTGGTTGGGCTGAGAACTGAGCCAACTATAGGACAATCAAGCCATTGTGACATCGCTGATGAGGTTGGCTCTTATTGGTGGAATGAGGCATTATGACATCACAGTCTCAGCTCTGCTTACCAGAGACTGAAAGTCTTCACACTACAAGGGGGTGCCGAAAAGTTCTCAGCTCAACCAAGAAGAGAATGGCGTGGATATGGTTCAATCAATGATCTGAAACAAGGTCAAAACAGAGAATTTTGTTTCTGTAAATTGACACTTTTCAGCATCCCCTCGTTTGTTTTATGTTATTTGCAGTCTTATATCCCACCAAAGGGTAGTAACAAAAATCAGTCAGTGGTGAGTAACAATAATTAGTCAATGTAGCTACAACAGTGCAACATTAACAACGGACAATCAATATCAATATAGCAGAAGCAATGAGTACAGTATTAATTGATTATGTTACAGGTATAAATGTACATTGTGGGGACCGGTTTACTTTTAGTACGAATTTCTGAAGTGGTGCATTGGGGTGTTTCGTTCAAATCGGGCAAGCCGTTTTTGCGTTGGCAGCTGTTTTACATTTTTTCCATTGACATGAATGGGTGAAATCTGATTTTCTGTTTGTAGCTCCGCCCACGTGTGCAGGTGGGCCGCGAGACCCCCAGAACATATCATCCCGGGTAGTGAGGGATCTGCATACCAAGTTTCGTTCAAATCGGTCAAGCCGTTTTTGCGTGATCGCGGCACACACACACACACACACACATACATACACACATACATACCTCCGATTTTATATATATAGATTTGCAGACATTTTTTCTGTTTCCCCAGTTTTGTAATGCAGAGGAGCTTTTTTATGAGCTTTAAGATTAATACAACGCTTTTATTCACAGTCGCAAAATATTTGCAACTTTTCCATCATTTATTTCTCATTTCTTGAATCTCAACTTTGAAGACTGTTTTATTGTTGTTTAACTAGGCTAAGGTCTAATACACAAAGGAATTCTGTTTTGTGTACAACACTGCCTGATTATTTTCATATCCCCATAATCATTTCTTCCATTGGAAGTTATTTGTTCATTAGTATGGCTCTTCATTTAAGTCTATAAGAAGCTACATGTGATGCTCTGGAGGCTTTTTTCATTCTTTGTTTTTGGCTGTGGTCTCTTTTTCCATTGAAAGACTTCAGTGTGTGTGTATCGCTTAATCCAACTTGAGAAAACTGGACTTTCTTTAGACTAAAATGATGTCGTTGAACCAATTTGAGAATTAGTGGTTTGCTTGGGAAAAACAATTG
This sequence comes from Geotrypetes seraphini, assembly GCF_902459505.1. Classification (NCBI taxonomy): domain Eukaryota; kingdom Metazoa; phylum Chordata; class Amphibia; order Gymnophiona; family Dermophiidae; genus Geotrypetes; species Geotrypetes seraphini. Next base: position 55,835,609 of record NC_047098.1, on the reverse strand, counting down.
TTCCATTTTGTTTTTTTTTATTTCGTTGACCTTTTTGCATTGTTTCTATATTTTAGTGTATGCAGAATCATTTTAGCATATACTCAAATCATTTATCATATGATAAAACAAAACCAGATCAAGACAAACAATTTTATAGCTATTATTCATTACTTATTGGTGTTTGGATTTCATGAACTTGCAAACCCCACTTTTAATGGTGAGGTTCAATATATGATTCAGAATACCGGGGGTGCTAGAAAATTCTAAGGGCCCTACAGGATATTTATCAATGACAGTGAACCTTTATGTTTATTCAGTTTCATATGTAACATACATTGCAACCCCTGGACTTTGAGAATTCGTGAGGCCCCACTTGGAGTATTGTGTTCAGTTTTGGAGACCGTATCTGGCGAAAGACGTAAGAAGACTTGAGGCGGTCCAGAGGAGGGCGACGAAAATGATAGGAGGCTTGCGCCAGAAGACGTATGAGGAGAGACTGGAAGCCCTGAATATGTATACCCTAGACCTAGAGGAAAGGAGAGACAGGGGAGATATGATTCAGACATTCAAATACTTGAAGGGTATTAACGTAGAACAAAATCTTTTCCAGAGAAAGGAAAATGGTAAAACCAGAGGACATAATTTGAGGTTGAGGGGTGGTAGATTCAGGGGCAATGTTAGGAAATTCTACTTTACGGAGAGGGTAGTGGATGCCTGGAATGCGCTCCCGAGAGAGGTGGTGGAGAGTAAAACTGTGACTGAGTTTAAAGAAGCGTGGGATGAACACAGAAGATTTAGAATCAGAAAATAATATTAAATATTGAACTAGGCCAGTTACTGGGCAAACTTGCACGGTCTGTGTCTGTGTATGGCCGTTTGGTGGAGGATGGGCAGGGGAGGGCTTCAATGGCTGGGAGGGTGTAGATGGGCTGGAGTAAGTCTTAACAGAGATTTTGGCAGTTGGAACCCAAGCACAGTACCGGGTAGAGCTTTGGATTCTTGCCCAGAAATAGCTAAGAAGAAAAATTTAAAAAAAAAAATTTAAATTGAATCAGGTTGGGCAGACTGGATGGACCATTCGGGTCTTTATCTGCCGTCATCTACTATGTTACTATGGTTAAATCCTTTTGAAGTTTACAAGGGCACCAGGGAATCTCAACAGGGATTTGCAGAAGAAAACAAACTAAACAGTTTATTATTTTCCATGTGCTATTTTCAAATAGTATGAACTTAAAATGCATTCAAAATCAACAACAGAAAAGTGAAAGAAAATAGCCAAAATAAAATGGAAGTAGCTATCTATTCAAACGATGTTAACTTTCTGTGTGATCTCTTACCCTGTTTCTCAGCTTCTACTTAACTGTTTCGACAAAAATGGCGACGGCGCTTTTAAATAGATGTCAACCTTATTTCAAACACCAATTACTGTTAAACACATAGAGAGGCATAATCAAAAGAAACGTCTAACTCCGTTTTGGGCCTAAGTCGCTAGTCGCCAAGTCAGCAGTGTCAAAAGTCCATTCCCAAAAAATACGTCCAAAATATTTTTCTTTTTCAAGAATCATCTAAGTATACGTCCAGCCGATCTGTGCCCTTTGTGAATCTAGCCCATAGTGCATATATAGAAAGGGGCTTATACAGAGGTGGGGCATGGGCAAGACATAGACGGGGCTCCCACTTATCACTAACTTACAGAATATTATACATTATGGGCCAGATTCTAAAAAAGCCACTGAAAGTTAGACAGTGGTAGCCTAACTTAATTGGTTTAATTGGGTTGAAGTGGCGCGATAATTGGTCATGCCATTAAAACGCAATTAAACCCTTATTTTTTTTTTTTTTAAAATAGCTCCCTAGATCCCTGGCGGCTGGTGGCGCATAGTGATGCTGAAGTCTGAAAGTGGTGTGACACTGGACTCTGGTGTCACTTTGCGCCACTGGCCGTGATTCAGGAGAGGAATGGAAAGCAATGGAAGTAAAAACGGATATTTCAATCTGTCCTCTTTTTTTCTGGAGCCATATGGTAACCCTAATACTAGCAGGAAACATACAGATAAGCAAAATGATTAAAGACAGCTTACTATAAAGTGATTTTTATAAATCAAGACACAATTTATAACTGACCTAGCAGAACTCAGTGCTGTAAAAGTGACCAAGTTCAGATTAATTTCTGCCTCATACACCAGAAAATCCTTTTACACCCCCCAAACCAATTATTCCAATTACCTCTTCATCAGGTGATTTGTCTCATACAGTAATGTGTGCACACAGCACCGTGTAGATAATAATCATTATTAAATAGTATTATTCATTAACCTAAATCCATCTCACTAATGAGATGCAATCAGCCTGGCTGGGATCTAGAGTTATGCTCCCTTCCAGGTGGTGCAGACAAGGCAGTGATCACATAACTGGTTTATAAACTAAGACCCAGTGAACTCTGGCATGCCTTGCTCTAGTAACCAAGGTGCAAGATCTGTAGGCTAGCTCAGGGGTCTCAAAGTCTCTCCTTGAGGGCCGCAATCAATCGGGTTTTCAGGATTTCCCCAATGAATATGCATGAGATCTATGTGCATGCACTGCTTTCAATGCATAAGGGTGGTTTAGTGCTTAGAAACATAGAAACATGATAGCAGATAAAGGCCAAATGGCCCATCCAGTATGCCCATCCGCAGTAACCATTATCTCTTCCTCTCTCTAAGACACAGGTGTCAAAGTCCCTCCTCGAGGGCCGCAGTCCATTCGGGTTTTCAGGATTTCCCCAATGAATATGCATGAGATCTATTTGCATGCACTGCTTTCATTGAATGCTAATAGATCTCATGCATATTCATTGGGGAAATCCTGAAAACCCGACTGGAATGCAGCCCTCGAGGACATTGACACCCCTGCTCTAAGAGATCCCTCATGCCTATTCCACACCTTCTTGAATTCAGACATAATCTCTGTCTCCACCACCTCTTCCAGGAAACTGTTCCACGCATCTACCACTCTTTCTGTAAAAAACGTATTTCCTTAGATTACTCCTGAGCCCATCACCTCTTAACTTCATCCTAAGCCAACTCATTCCGTAGCTTCCTTTCAAATGTAAGAGACTCGACTCATGCACATTTACGCCATGTAGTTGTTCAAATGTCTCTATCATATCTCCCCTCTCTGGCCTTTCCTCCAAAATATAGATTGAGATCTTTAAGTCTGTCCCCATATGCCTTATGATAAAGACCACACACCATTTTAGTAGCTTTCCTCTAGACAGACTCCATTCTTTTTATATCTTTTTTTAAGGTGCGGCCTCCAGAATTCTGCACAATATTCTAAACGAGGTCTCACCAAAGTCTTTTTCCTACTGGCCATAGCTCTTCCTATGCAACTTAGCATCCTTCTAGCTTTCGCTGTCACCTTTTCAACCTCTGTCCTCAGGGTGCTAGATAAGTGGATCCTGTACTTTGTAAAATACATGTGTATGGCACAGACTTGTTTCCAAATGCTATTTTTTCTGTAGCAGAGCCATTGCAAGGAAGCAGGACACCCTCCTGACGCAGAAGAGGCGAAAGAGGGATTTCCCCTGTCAGGGTATTTTGACAAGGGTGGCATTTGAATGAGAATGAGGAACGTCTGAAATAATGGTCAAGATACGTTTTCTATTTTTCCTTGTTATTGGTTAATTCCTGCTTGAGAGCGGGATTTGCATCTGTGACTGGTTGCACTGCTATCATGGAGAGTTTTCTGAAAAAAGATGGTATTTTTTGCCCCTACCCTTATATTACTGAGGTAATGGGAGGGTGCAGTCATATCTGAGTCTTTTTTCCCCACTTTGTGAAATAATTTGTGCTCCGGTTTCAGATCATCCCTTTTTTCGCTCTAAACATCTATAGTGTGCCATAAGTGGCACATACTTATCACATATTACACGTACTTTAGATCAGGTGTGAATGGGTGCATCTACTTACTCTAGAGCAGTGGTTCTCAACCCAGTCCTCGGGCCACACCTGCAGTAGCTAGTCAGGTTTTCAAAACCCCCATAATGAATATGCATGAGATAGATTTGCATACAAAGTAGGTAGCAAATGCAGATTTATCGTGGGCATCCTAAAAACCTGACTGGTTAGGTGTATCCTGAGGACTGGGTTGAAAACCACTGCTCTAGAGCAGTGGTTCCCAACCTTTTCCTGGAGGACCACCAGGCCAATCGGGTTTTCAGGCTAGCCCTAATGAATATGCATGGAGCAGATTTGCATGCCTAACACGTCCATTATATTCAAATCTCTCTCATGCATATTCATTAGGGCTAGCCTGAAAACCCGATTGGCCTGGTGGTCCTCCAGGACAGGGTTGGGAACCACTGCTCTAGAGTGTACATGATTACAGAGCTAAAATTAAAAAAAATAAAATAAAATAGGGGTTCACAATAACAAAAACAGACTAATAAAATAGTAGGAAAAGGGGGAGAAATACAGTAATCGAAAGGAAAGAGAAACATTAAGCGCCCCTTTTACTATAGTGCGCTAGCGGTTTTAGGGCGCGCTTAGCACCGCTAATGCCTCCATAGAGCTTGCGTTAGTATTTTCCATTTAGCAAGTGCTAAAAAATGCTAGCGCACCTTAGTAAAAGAATCCCTATAAGGGAAGGGTATTAAAATCTAATAAGGTGGTAGAAGCTTAAATATGGCATTAATGATTAAATGCATCTTCAAATAAAAATGTTTTAAAATTGGATTTAAATTTAGTAAGAGAAGATTCTTCACAAAGAGACAGATGCGTGGAGGGGCATAATCGAAAGGAACATCTAAGTCCGTTTGTGTCTAAGTTGCAAGTCATCCAAAGTAAAAAAATAGCCTAGGACACATTTTCAAAAAATACGTCCAAAATTTTTTTTCTTTCGAAAATCGTCTAATTATACGTCCTGCAGATCTGATCGTCCAAATCGCTAAATCATCCATCTTTATACCACATTTCCGTCCAACTTTTCGTCCAAGTCAAAATCGCCTAGAACAAGCCCTGTTGGACATGAGAGGGGTCTGCAAACTGATGGACTGCACACCCAGACATGCCACCTAAATAGTGGGGTACCTTACAGGGCACTGCTGTGAACTTCACAAAAAGGGTGCCATGTCTTCTCCTCATTACAGCTCTTTTATAGGTCACAGTGAGCCCCCCAACCACCTCCAGAATCTCCTAGACCAGGGGTGTCCAACCTGTGGCCCGAGGGCCGCATGTGGCCCCGTGAAGTATTTTGTGCGGCCCCAGTCGAGGGCGATGCAGTGTTTTCCACTGCTGCCCCTGGGTGTTTACCGTCTTGCTGGCTCCCTCCTCTGTCTTGCTGCAGCGTTTGCGTGTTTGTGCGGCCCCAGAAACATTTTTTTTGGCCAATGCGGCCCAGGGAAGCCAAAAGGTTGGACACCCCTGCCCTAGACCCACTTATTTACCACCCCAATAGCCCTTATGCTGCAGGAGTCACTTATATGCTAGTAAAAAAGGGGTTTTGGGGGTGTATAGGGGAGTGCACATGTTTCACTATCAATGCAGTGATTACAGGGGCTTAAGGGCATGGGTCCTCCTCTCAATGAGTCCCTAACCCACCCCCAAGACGGCTTAAACCGCCTCTGTGTTGGACAACTAGGCTTTCCTATGCCAGGCTGCCAGGTGATGATGGTCTGGAGGCTGAATTTTAAAGGTATGATTAATATTTTTATGGGGTGGGGGGTCGGTGATCACTGGGGCAGTGTGTGGGAGTCTGTTTTATGTGTTTGCAGTGCTTATCTGGTGACTTTAGGTGGGTCTTTGTGACTTAGTTCCGTCGATCGTGGGCTGTATAACTTTCGGTTATATATGCTGTACGGCTAAGTCTAAGCCGGCCCAAATCCCGCCCTTGACATTCCTCCCGAAACACCCTGTTTAGCTTTGGTTGTTCAGTGGCACTATGAAGCCCTAGGTCATTTAGAAATACGTCCAAAACCCATTTTTATTATCGGCACTTGGACGTTTTTGGAAAATGTTTGACAGGCCGGTTTTTGGACGTTTTTCTCTTTCGGTTATGAGCCCCATACTGTTCCATAGTGATGGAGAAAATTGATTTTCTGGTCGTCTCATATACTATATGAGGTGATGATGGAATTGCTAATAGATTTTGATCGCTTGAGCTTAGTGATCTTGTAGGTGTATATGGATATGGTTCAGTCAATGATCTGAAAAAATGTCAAAAACCACAGAATTTTGTTTCTGCAAACTAGCACTTAAGAAAATAAGATAACACTCTTTTCAGCTACAGTGGTAAAATAACGCTCAGAATTTAAGAAGTTGATTGGTGGGGTTAAGAGCTTTTCAGCACCCAGTTCCTATCTTAAATACATTAGGCCTGATATTTAACCATGGTAGCCAGTGGTTATGGTAAGTAAAATGCAAGCACCATTGTTAAAATGCAACTGGATAGTCAGTGCTAATACTTGGATACAGGTCAATACACTGAATATCCAGTGTTACCTGGAAGTGCTATCTGGCTAGTAGCCATATTCAGACCATTAACCAGATAGCAAACTGGATGAAATATCAATTTATTTTAATATACCACAATATAAAACAGAATATCAAAGCAGTATACAATAACAATTCAATAACAAAATATGACAAAGACACATAGGAAGCACTCTGTTGGATACTATGAGCTATGGCAGATCTCTCTCCACCCATCCCAAAAAATAAATGCCCCATTTAGGAATAATGAGCTTTTAGCATTGATTTTAATTTTGGGAGGGACAGCTCAAGACAGATTTCTATAGGGAGATCATTCCAGAAAGCAGGGGCCAGAATACTGAAACAGGATTGACGTATCTCTTCAAAACTAAAGTTAGAACAGCCTTTTTGCTGTCCAGTTATGGCCGCTATTTGGATAACCTCCAGCTCTGTCCAAGCTCCACCCATAAACCACTCGTCACCTTCTGAAGGAATATTCAGTAGCATTGTCCAGTTAGTGCCACTGAAAATCCTACTTGTCAGTATTTATCTGGTTAGCAGTATCTGTGAATATTGGTTCAGTGACTATGGGGTCGTTTTACTAAGGCGTGCTAGTGCATCTTAGTGCGTGCTAAAAATTAGTATGTGCTAGCATTTAGCATGTGCTAATTTTTAGTGTGCGCTAAGACGCAGTAGCGTGCCTTAATAAAATGACCCCTAAATGTGGGAACCTAAATTACGGTAGGTCCCTGAGGTAGGGCTTTAAAATTAGGGGCAATGATTTAGACCTGTAATCTACTGTCCTAGATTTAAGGACCTAAAGTAGACAAAGCTCCAATTTTTAGGAAGTCAAACCTAGTCAGTTTTGAAAGGGACCAATTTAGGATAATCATTCTATAAGAGTTTAAAGATCTGAGTTTTGAGTGCTTCTAGAAGAACAAAAAATGCAACTATACAAAAAGCTTCTTTGGAAAGTTTATTTAGAGGTGGCAAATTTATTTAGCTAAAATTAGAATACACGGAGCGTGTGGTACAACGTGTATCTGCAAGGGAATGGTTTTTCAGCTAATTGTGCCCTGATTTGGATTTTATATTTAATTACTTACTCATGACGTTCCTTATGAATATGCAGTAGTTATGTACTATATTTTATTTGTGTTATATACTTAAAGCTTCTGATTTTAGGATTTGACTGATAAAATACATTGAATGGATGACCAGATGCCAGTGTAAAATAGGATCTCACGATGTATCCATGGTGTATCTAAATAGAGGCACCCAGTTATAGAATTTCCCCAATGGGGAAGGAGATGGGTGGCTCCATTTAGATGTCCTGAGAACAAATGATGAGAGCATCTGAGTACCAAGATTCTGTTGTACAATGCTAACATAACATAAGAACATAAGAATAGCCGTACTGGGTCAGACCAATGATCCATCTAGCCCAATATCCCATCTATGCAGAGGCCAATCCAAGTCACAAGTACCTAGCAAAAACCCAAATAGTAGCAGCAGTGGCGTATAAAGGGGGAGGATGGGGGGGATCCGTCCCGGGTGCAGCCTTAGGGGGGGTGCACAGCCGGCCCAGTCCCTATCGCGCTCCCACCCTCCCAGCGAGAGCAGCAAGCCTCCCTCCAGTAGCATCGGCTGCTTCACAGCTTTCTCCTCCCTCTGCCGCATCACTGATGACATCATCAGTGACGCTTCACCGGCAGGAGAAAGCCACGAAGCAGCCGACGCTACTGGAGGGAGGTTTGCTGCTCTCACTGGGAGGGTCGGAAAGGTTCACTTGGGGGGGGGGGGGGAGAGATAGGATGGTCAGCAGGGGTTCGGCTGGAAGGGGGGAGAAGCGGTCTGCCTTGGTGCTCCAAGGCCTGGTGCCATTACCTTCTTCGGGCAGCAGCAGCTTTTACAATTCGCTGCAGTTGCTGGCTTCAAGCATTCCTCTCTGCCGGGTCCTGCCTACTTCCTGTTTTCATTAAGACAGGACACGATAGAGAGGAAGGCCTGAAGCTGGCAACAGCAGTGAATTGTGAATGCTGCTGCTGCCCGATGAAGTACAGGACAACCTAGAGAAAAATAAATTCTTCAGCATGAAAAAAATTAGGATTAATCATACCCTACTTTTACAACCACCACATTGCTATCCTGGTCCGAATGCTGGTCCTATCACAGCTAGACTACTGTAATTCAATATATGCAGGCTTGAACTCCACACTAATATATAAACTTCAATTAATACAGAACATAGCAATTAGACTGATCTTCAATCTAAAAATATACAACACCATAGAATGGGTGTGGGCATGTTAACTAGCTAGCGCATTCACATTAATGTATACTAATGAGCTAATATTGAATTAATGTGGGAGCCCTTAGGGGCTGATTCTCATCAGGCTGCCGAAAGTTAGGTGGTGGTAGGCGTCCTCCCACTGCTCAACCTAACTGCTTTAATTGGTGATAAATGATGTGGCAATTGACTGCATCGTTTAACACCAAGTGGATAGGGGCGGCACCGGACTTCGGTGTCACTATGCGCCACTGGCCACGATTCTGACATGACCCTATGCACCGAAAATATAGGCCTTTGAAAACCTGGCCTACATTTCCAGCACCTAGGGTCCCGTCAAGCCGTGATTATACCCTTCTTAAGCCTGGTATAGCACTAAATTTTGGTATTAGGGGTACATTTACTAGGAGATGCTACCTCATTAGCACAATATAATATACCATAGACACATTATTTACTCTGAATCCTATTTTTTGTAACAGGATTTATTTACTCATAAGATGTAATAGCTCTAAGTATTTAATTTCTCTGTAAATAAATAGAAGGACATGTTGAGATCTTTAATGACCACTAATGAACGTTTCTCCCATACTAAACTCCCATATCCATCTTATCCTACTCTTCAACAAAACAGCCCTTAAAAAATTGGGTGTCTTAAAAAAAAGAGGAGAAGGAGAAAAAGAACAAGAAGGGGATAGGGAGTTGGGGAAGAGAGAGAAAGAGAGACTGGAATATTTGAACAGTGTTTTCCACCTTTCTTGGAGGCACGCCTAGCCAGTCAGATTTTCAGGCTAGCTATAAAGCGAGGGATCTTCAAAACGTTTCCACACTTATTTTTTTTTAACATTATTTATTAAATATCTCAAAAGCAAATCGCATCACTTTTCCACAGAATCACCTTGTTTTGCATTCTACAACATGCCCTCTTACCACGTCTCCCACCCCAACCATTTCCTGTGAAAATATGAAAGTGTGGAATCCCACTGCATGCAAACCTGTCTCATGCATATTCATTGTGGCAATCCTGGACACCCAACTAGCTAGGTGTGCTCTAGGAGAGGGTTGAGAGACACACGTGGCCTGGGAACGACACATAGCAGGCTAATAATCGCCAGGTGCTTTGTAGCTATTATCTTGTAGTGACATCGTAAAGATTACAGATAATGTGGCTCAAATGTTTGTTTCTACTTAGCAAGACCTCAGGAGGTTTCCATGGTGCAGAGCTGTTAAAGACAGCAATGAATAAAATTGAGCTATGCTTTTTCTCATAACCTGAACCTAAGACAAAAATAGTGAATAGTGAAAATAAAATAGTGAATAGTGAAAATAAAAGTACGCAAGGAAAATCTATTTCCTTCACTGTTGCTTCCACATCAGCCGTTATCATTCCTGTGTGTACAACTTTAATCTCTGAGATGTTGAGAGTAATTTTATCTTTAACTTGTTTATTGAGCAGTATATTCAAAGATTAAATTATATCTTTGAGCGTAATTTTAAAGACCTGCCTAATCTTATGCATTGGTTTTGCTAACTGCCTTAGTGATAAGATTCACCCACGGCAGTATACAGCAGGTGTATGTAGCTTGTCACAGATAATTTACATCATGATAACAGTATATCTGTCATAATCAATGTGGATTTTTTTCTACTACAAAAAATGTGCCGGTACTCAGATGCTGGGCCATCCTTCACCATGACCAGGCCCCCTGCTATTAGCCACAGAACCCATGAAAAGGAAGAATTGGTTTACAGAGGCTAGGATCTTCCATTAATTCTTGGGGATAATGGGTCAATTTCAGCAGGCAATGGAAAAGGTGCTGGCATTCAGTACCCCCGAGTACCCCCTGAAAAAAGGCCCCATCTATAATAAAATGATCAAATATTTATGTTTATGTTTACTAAAACTCTTTATAAACCGCTTAAACTACATATAAGATCAAAGCGGTTTACAAAATAATCAAAGCAATGAAATGAACTCCATTAATAATAATAATAATAATAACTTTATTTTTGTATACCGCAAGTACCACAAGCAGTTCAGAGCGGTTTACAGAAGAAGAGACTGTGCATAGCTAGTGATGTTACAGAGAGTAGTTTCGAGTTGCATTGGTGTCAGGGGTGCAACAAGTATTTCAGAGGAGATGTTACAAAGAATGTTACAAGGAATAGATTCAAATTACATTGGTGTCAGTGATGCAATAAGTAGTTCTGAGGTACAACAAGGTCGGAAGGAGTCAGAGAAATTTATCAAAGAGATAGGTTTTAATTGATCTCCTAATGGATCGGTAGGAGGGAGTATTTAAGATGAGGGTGGTTAGGCATTTATTCCATTTGCCTGCTTGGAATGATAGTGTTTTGTCAAGGAATCTCTTGTAGATGCAGCCCTATAGGGAGGGGAAGATAAACAGATAGGCGTTGTGCGTGCGAGTGGAGCTTGGGAATACAAAGTGGTGTGACATGTAGATTGGGGATAAGCTTGTTAGGGTTTTGAAGCAGAGGCAGGCAAATCTGAAGATGACCCTTGCTTCGTTCATCAACCAGTGGAGTTTTCTGTAGAACGGGCTTATATGATCTAACTTTTTTAGGCCATAGATGAGACAGACAGCAGTATTCTGGATGAGTCTCAGGCGCTTAGTGATCTTCTTAAAGGATCCCAGGTAGATGATAAAAATCAAACACAAATTTAAAAATAAACACATCCATATATGCTTTATAGAGCATCCTCCTTCACAATGCAGATTGTAACAGATGATTTCAGTTAGGTGAGCATGAAAAAGCTAATTGAAAGAAATGGGCCTTTAAATAACTTTAAAAAATGTATCAAAGATTCCTCTTTTCTCAACTGTAATGGCAAACTGGTCCATAAAACTGGGCCAAATTTAAAAAAAAAAAAAAAGCACAATTTCTAGTTGATGCCAAATGAGCCTTAGAAATGTGGGGTAGAGCTCCTCTGTTATCAGCCTAATGTAAATATGGCTCCTACTAGGGTTAACTAAGTTTGCTCCTAAGCCTGTGAATTTTAGGTTTAGACAGGATACTCCTGTAAGAAAACCCTGCAGTTACCACAACATCCACAGGGGGAGCCCAAGAGAGCCTCAGAACAGCATAGGCACACTGAGAGCAGGGTGTGGCTTTCCCCCTGAAAAGCCAGCTGCTTTCCCTTGAAGAGGACAAGGAAGGGAAAGGGTCTTCTCTCCTGTGCTCAGCAGTCAGCCAGACCAGAGCAACTAAATAGCCTGGAACCCATGGAAGTGGAGAATGTAGCTCCTTGCTAGGAAGCTGAGGCCACACCTCAAGGGGAAGCAATGGAGGTTTGTGAACAAATATTTCCACAACCTGAAGCAATGGAAATTGGTATTGCTTGCAAGGTTAGCAATTGAAAAACTGTGTTTCCTTTTTTTGTGAAGTTTTTTCAAGTAAGCCACTGTTTTGAATGTTGTTTTGTAGTTTTGCTTGGACAATTCTCAAGGCTTGTGTTGCAGCCTGCAGCCTAGAAAGGAAGAGGGGTTTTTTCTTTTCTTTTTTTCTGCTACTTGGACTCACAGCTCTAGTAAGGCCCAATGCAAGGCCCCAGGACTCTGTGGCTGGAAGGTTATAAAGGACTGTTGCTTTCACAGTTTGTTCCACTGAAGAAATGTTTTCTTTTTCTTTTGTTTTAACTGCATTGCTTTTGGGTTTGGATGCAGTAGCATACAGAGACTGAGAGCTGTTTCAATGAGGGAGAAGTTTGTCAAGACCTCGGGTGGGAATATTGAATGTTGTGTGAAGCTTGATGACAAACTTGGCAGTTCTCCTGCCCCAGCTCAGGAGCAGAGAGCTGAGGGCCTCCTGAATGTTTTCCTTTTGCATTTATGTTTTGTGGAAGTAATGCAATGAAGATTATTTCACTGTGCTAAGTGAACTTAACTCTCTTTTGAGCAAGGCCCAGTTCTAGGGCCAGAAAAATGCCTAGGCCCCAGGTGGGGCCTAGCTGCAGAAAGCTGTGCTGTACTGCTGAGGCACCAGAGTGTTTGTATATTCTGATTTGCTGACCAGGATTTTTACTTTGAGTTTTTCCTTTTTGTTTCTTGTTTGCCATTCTGATTTTGTTTTGGTGGAATAAAGAACCCTGGATAGAATTTAACTAATTACCTGGTTTCTTCTTTACTGATTTATCTGATACTTGACCTGTGAGGACTGTCTCCAGTTTGAGCAGCATGCCAGCGCAATTTACCTGTGGTCCACCTGGGGCGCTATTCGCCTAGTCCATGGCCCGGTGGACACAGAGGATCCCACTTCTGACACCACCTGTGTGGCCACCGGGCCCTGGACTAGGCAAATAGCGCCCCGGGTGGACCACAGGTAAATTGCGCTGGCGTGCTGCTCAAACTGGAGACAGTCAACATAGTCTACTTATGGTTATCTTCTCACTCGTGGTCAAGGTGATCTCCCAGTGTGATAATGGGTTCTGGTTGCCAAACCAGAGTACTTTAGTCTTCTGCTTGATCAGTTTGAGGAAGCGCTGGGGCGACCATGAACTTAGGTCTTCTATTAGTGTGACAATGTATTGAATTGTGTCTGCCTCTGAGTCATTGGCTATGTATAGGAGGTATAGGTCATCTGAGTAGGAGAAGGTATGGATGTGGGAGTCAGAAAAATGTTGTTCCAAGGCACTTACGTAGATGTTGAATAATGATGGTGAGAAAGCGGAGCCTTGAGGGATGCCACAGAATGCCTTCCATGGCTGCGATTTTCTTTGACCCTTCCTTATTTCAGTAGTTCTTTTGGTCAGGAATTCTGTGAACCAATTTCTCATGTTGCTGTGTACTCCTAACTCTTCCAGATATAGGAGTAATAGTGAGTAGGCCACTGCGTTGTAAGGCTGCGGAGATATCGAATTGTAAAAGGGCTGTTTGCTTGCCTTTGCTTAAGTAGTGCCTTGCTTTAGAGGTCAATTGGAGAAGAAGTGATTCAGTTCCATTCATATATTGATTCATTCTCTAGTTTTATCTAAACTTGAGTATTGCATTCAGTTCTGGTCTCCTTATCTCAAAAAAGATATAGTGGTACTAGAAAAGGTTCAAAGAAGAGCAATCAAGGTGATAAAGGGGATGGAAATCCTCTCATATGAGGAAAGACTAAAGAGATGGCTGAGGGGAGATGTGATTGAAGCCTACAAAATCCTGAGTGGTGTAGAATGGGCACAAGTGGATCGATTTTTTACTGCATCAAGGTTTACAAAGACTAGGGGACACTCGATGAAGTTACAGAGTAATACTTTTAAAACTAAGGAAATATTTATTCACTCAGAGAATAGTTAAGCTCTGGAGCGCATTGTCAGAGGTTGTGGTAAGAGTTGTTAATGTAGCTGGTTTTAAAAAAGTTGTGGACAAGTTCCTAGAAGAAAAGTCCATAGTCTACTGTTGAGATAGACAAGGAGGAAGCCACTTCTTGCCCTGAATCGATGGCATGGAATGCTGCTACTATTTGGAGTTTTTCCAGGCTTGTGACTTGGATTGTTCTCTGTGAAGACAGGATACTGAGCTAGATGGGCCATTTGTCTGACCCAGTAAGGCTTAAGATGGCCTAGGGTCACTGGCCCCATGCTTTCTTCACTTGAAGTGTTGCTGCTGCTCCAGACAGCTGATGAAGACCTCCAGTGAAAGGGGGTCTAGGCACCCCTTTATAGAACTGCTGTCCATGAGCGCCTTCTAAAGTACAGTACTCTCATTTTGACAAGTATTTGTCAGTTAAACTCTCTACAGGAAACTGGAAAGATTTACAGACAAGACATTTCCTTATTCAAATTGCTGACAGCAGTAGCAATTGGATTGCAAATTTCAGTAGTTGGCAACAAGGTACAGACTGAAAGAAAACAAAAGAGAGGAAAATGGGGGATCCAGCTGCCATGTCAAACATAATAAAAATGAAACACCTTGGAAAGATGTTGAGTCAGTGAGATTTCTGGGTGGGCTCCTGCACTCTTGCTTGCAGGCCGGGAATGGCAGAGACAATTTCCTTTCCTGAGGTCTTTCAGGGTACTCCCTTCCCTTCATTCCTCGCTACTGACCCCTAGCTGGCTTCAGGATGGCATGACTTCCTCTCTGACTATTATCAATTCATTCTCTGCGTTCATTTGGCCCTAGCTGAGGAATGAGAAGCTAAAATATAGACATAAGTGTCTGCCAAAAGGAAAAACTTCCACCATTGAGGAAAGAAAGAATACAGAGTACGATCAAAACCTAAATATACCAGGGACAGTGTTCAGAGCTCCATGCCTGTCCTTGATTTTTAAATGCTCTTTTGAGAAGCCTGAATAAAGCAAGTAAATGGGCACCAATGGATGATTATAGTAATTTAATTTAATCCAGTTCTGGAAGAGTTTCTCAGTGGCTTCAATTCCCTGTTGATACAGTATGGGGAGAATTCATCAAAGGATGCTAACAAGGAATGTAATGGAAATCTTTAGGAGTTAGCATTACTAATGCATTTCCACTCGCTCATGTGATTGCGCATGTTAATGCGCTTAGCGGCCTTTGATGAATTCCTTCCTATATATAATATACACATCTCTATGCAATAAGGCCCGCATTCTCTATATCAACGGCTGCATGCTAATGTGATTGCACACGCTAATGCGCTTAGCGGCCTTTGATGAATTCCTTCCTATATATAATATACACATCTCTATGCAATAAAGGCCGGCTTCTCTATATCAGTGGCCACCTAAAAAGCCGCCGCTGATCACGTGTCAATCACAAATTCTAAGGGGCTTATAATAATTTTTTTAAAACATCCAAAAAAAGGGGCCTAAATCGGTACTTGGACAATCAAAAAGCCAGATTGTCCAAGTACCGATAATCAAAGCCAACCTAGCACATGTGCCTAAGGCCCCGCCCACAGGAGGGACCTAAGGCAACTGAGCCAATTCCGGTTGGCCCAGGTACCTAAGGCCCCTCCTGTGGGCGGGGCCTTAGGTGCCTGGCCCAATCAGGCCCTAAGGCCCACCATTCGGAGGATAGCGGGTCTGCTGGGCAGATGGGCTTGGGACCCGTCCGTCTGTCCAACTTACAGTAAAGGGGGAGTATTGGGGGGGTCAGGAGGTTGCGGAGTTTGGGGGGGCGATTGGGGGTTTGGGGGGCATTCAGGGAGGGAGCACCATGGGTAGGAGGGCCTGGGATCCCTCCTGCCCATATTTTAGAGGGGATAGGGGGTCGCCGTGGGCAGGAGGGGTTGGGCTCTCTCCTGCCGGTATTGGTTTGGAGGTGCGGGGTGGATCGCAATCGCAGCAGGAGAGATTGGGCATCTCTCCTGCCGTGGGTTGCGGCAGTTCTGGGTGGGGGGGGCGATCGCGATCATGGCAGGGGAGATGATCCATCTCTCCTGCCACAATTGTTGCGGGGGTGGGTGTGTGGATTCTGTAACCGGTGTTACAGAATCCAGCTTTTAGGCGAAGGACTGGCCCCTCCTTTGCCTAAAAGGTCTTGTTTTGGGCATTTGGGACTTAGGCTAGTTTTTGGTTGATAATGTGTTGTAAATTTAGATGTAGTGGTGGTCTGGGCACTTAAACTGCTGAATGTAGAGGTAGGCCATTCTAAAAAAAAACCAACAACCCTTATTTTGGATGTTTTTTTTTGAAAATAGACATTTTCCCTGCTGCTACTTTCAGTGTTTAGGGCCTTAGGCCAAAAGAGGATTTATATGTTTTTTTTATTATTATGCCCCTCCGCGCGTATTGCAATCATGATCATATAAAATAAGAATATCAAAACAGCACCCTAAATCAGTGGAAACAAACACATTGCATAAATTAAAAACCGCACTCCATAAATGCACAGATATCAAATGCATTTAGAATAATAATAAGAAATAAGATCTTTGCCAAAGTAGGCCCTAATTTACTTTATTACTCATCTGTACATGTAGTAAAGGCTATATTTTAAGTAAATGTAGTGTAAACATGAATAACCATTACCCATGAACCACAGCAAGAGCAACAGGAAGAATGATCTCAAATCTGCATATGGATGTGTTGTGATTTTAAAACCCCATGAAGACATGAACGATATCTGTTACATGGTTTTTTGTCAGTTTCCATCCACTATGACACAAAAGATAAACTACCATTTTGTCCTTCATGGCACGCACTAAAAATAAAATGAGTGACATGGCATGCTTTGCAAAACAAGCCCTTAAATTTCAGTAGCATTTCAAAAATGTTCACAGGTGAAAGCTTGTCAGTTAATATTAGGGATTACCAGATGTCTGGAAAAACCTGGACATGTTATATTTTTAGAGGACTATCTTGGTGTCTGGTCAGGTTTTCAAAACCTGGCAGTTTGTCCGGGCTTTGGCAGGCCTCCATACATGTGGCATCATCTCATCGCATACACACATGCTTGAAGGCCCTCTAGATGTGGTCTGGACTCAGGGAAGGAAAAGAGATGAGGTTCGCTTGGGGGGCGGGGCTGGGGGTGGAACAAGGTGGGGCCATGTGCCCTCTTTTTTTTTTTTTTAACAAATCTGGAAACGCCTAGTTAATACTAACAGGGAGCAGATAGAGTATCTTTATCACAGCTTTAAAGAAAAAAAAATATCACAGCTTGTCCACTTCAAGTTAGTCCACCATCTATGTGACTCAGGAGCCTTATAGAAAGGAGCTTCTAGTGAAGGAAATCCTGGGTTGCATGCAAAATGACCCGCAAAGGCAATCCACTGTTACTAAAGATAAATTGCCCAGAATAACTGGCTGAAATTAGAAGATCGTATACATTTCAGGTTGCTTGTGATAGTATATTTCAGTTTGAATGGTTTGGCTCCTGCAAGTCACCTGGTGGGTACTATTCATGCCTTATGTCCCTTTGTCAAAATTGCGCAGTTTTTCAGTGATGAGTGGAGAGCTATATCTGGTATCTTATTTAAAACTGACTAATTCAACAAAATGCACTAGAAATTCAGGTATGTTCATCTGCCCTACTCCAAGAGCCTGTCGCTATAAGACTTTTCTGGACAGGACATTGGAATACCAAGTGGGGAAGATGAATTCCTGGTTGAGACTCTTGATTACTCAAGCCTGCTCTTATCTTACCTTTAGGAAATCTTTGACAACTCATCTATTTGATAATCACGAATGTTGATTCAAATCCAAATTTATATATTTGAGATGGTGCTTTTTCATTTTTAATAGGTTATATTTTTAATATGCTCCTTTTTTAAAAACTGATGCTTTATTTAATTAATGCTGAATCTATAATAGCTGTTATTGTGTGTTTTTCCTGATATTGTATTTTTTAACTGAAATTATCTCAGTTTTTCCCTGTTGTGAACCACCTAGAACTGCTGGTGGGGCGGCATACAAAAATATAAATTATTATTATTATTATCTTCCCCACAACCAAAAAAATTTTGACGAGCTCAATCAAAAGTAAAAAAAAAATGATGTTTTTGGCTTATGATCATGAAGGCATCATCATCACAGACAAAGTTCCATGTGGAAGAAGTGTCCCAACAGTGTATTATTGTGATTTTTTTCTGCAAAAAATGCACAGAAAAATGCACAAAACTTGACCTCGGTTGCTCTTGGCTGGGCCACTCATTCTTCACGACAACGCTTGCCCACACATAGGGAATGTCATCATTGAAAATCTATTCAAATACGGCTGGGAGGTGTTACCTCATGCTCCCTACAGTCCAGACATGAGTCCACCAGACTTCGACCTTTTTCCAAAGTTGAAACAACCTACGCATGGACATCGTTTTGCATCTCTGGAATTGCTTTCTTCTGCCGGTACCTGAGCCATTCGGTAACTGAACAAAAATGGTATCTTGGATGGAATAATGAAGCTTCCCAGATGTTGGGACTTGGTCATTACAAAGCAGGGAGACTATATTGAAGGATTGTAAAGAAATACTTGAAAAAATATATAAAACATGTAAATAAAAAAAAATTAGTGTGCATCATTTATGAAATGGCCATCGTACTTGTGAGCCGCTTTGAGAAAAGCGGGTTATAAATAAAATAAGACAAAACTACAGCCTTTCTGAATTTCAGCAGAAGCAGTCAAACAAATTGCATGGTCATATGCTGGGGCCTTGCAAATGAAACTGGTTCAGTGACAATTCAACTCTGCTTCTCAATCTCTCTTTTTCACATTACACAGATACTTCTGGTTAGCTTTCTTACATCTTTGCTGAGGCATTCCAGGCCAGGCAATATTGCCAGATGTGCAATTGAAAAGAGTTAGGAAGAATTAGGGAGCTTTTCTGAATTTGAGCCCAAGTTCAAATTCCCAAACTGGTAGTAAAAATCAGAATAAAAACATCCTCGCATATCTTTCTCCCTCCCTCCTCCCCCCCCCCCCCCCTGTATGCGTTTGTGCCAGTGGCTAAACATCTGTCTTCCACAGATCATTGGGTATTTCAAATGCGGAAACAGCAAGCTGCTCTCCGGTGAGCTTGATTCACCCAAATTAATGAATGAGAACAAATTTTGCTGCTAACAGATTTGTTGACTTCAGCAGATAAAAGCAGCAGGACTGAGAGAGACGGTTCATAGACAACGGTGCGAAAGACAAAGGCGCGTGCCGACAACTGAGCGCAAGACGGAGGCACGGGCCGAAGAAAATTACAGTTTTTAGGGGCTCCGACGGGGGTTTTTGTTGGGGACCCCCCCCCCACTTTACTTAATAGACATCGCGCCGGCGTTATGGGGGGTTTGGGGGGTTGTAACCCTCCACATTTTACTGTAAACTTAACTTTTTCCCTAAAAACAGGGAAAAAGTAAAGTTTTCATTAAAATGTGGGGGGTTACAACCCCCCAAACCCCCCACAATGCCCCCACAACGCGGCGCGATGTCTATTAAGTAAAGTGGGGGGGTTCCCCCCCACGGCCCCCGTCGGAGCCCTAAAAACAGTAATTTTGAGCGGCGCGCACCTCCGCGCTGCGCTCAATTGTCTGGGCGCGCCTTTGTCCCGGCGCGCTTTTGACCTGACACCGAGAGAGACACACCCAAAATGAAGGCATTAGTCTGTACCTAAGTTAGGCGCTGAAATTAGCACTATGTGTCATTCTATAAAGGACACACGCCCTTTTTAGAACTATTCTTAGTATCTATTTTTGGGGGGTGCCTAGTTCCGAGTGCCATTTATTGAATCTGGTCCACACTGTACGAAGGGGGTGCTGAAATGTTCTCAGCCCAGCCAACCAACTTCCTAAATTCAGAGCCTTATTTTGCCACTGTAGCTGAAAAGAGTTATCTTCTTAAGTGCCAAGTTGCAGAACCAAAATTCTCTGTTTTGACATTGTTTCAGATCATTCAATGAACAATATCCACGCCATTCTCTTCTTGGTTGGGCTGAGAACTTTTCTGTGCACCCCTTTGTAGTGTGAAGGTTTCAGCTTTATTTAAAAATTTGATATACTGCCCTTTCAGTCTCTTGTAAGAAGAGCTGAGACTGTGATATCATAATGCTTCAATCCACCAATAAGAGCAAACCTCATCAGTGATGTCACAGTAGCTTGATTGCTCACTTTTCTTAAATATTAGGGGGGTCCTGAAATGTTCTTGGCCCAACCAGCCAACATCCTAAATTCTGAGCGTTATTTTCCACTGTAGCTGAAAAGGGTGTTATCTTATTTCATTAAGTGCTAATTTGCAGAAACAAAATTCTCTGTTATGACATTGTTTCAGATCATTGATTGAACCATATCCATGTCATTCTCTTCTTAGTTAGGCTGAGAACTTTTCGGCACCCCCTTGTAGTGTGAAGAGTTTGTGTCTGGTAACCAGAGCTGAGATTGTGATATCATAATGCCTCATTCTACCAATAAGAGCCAACCTCATCAGTGATGTCACAGTGGTTTGATTGTCCTATACTTGGCTCACTTTTATTACATACGAGGTGGTGCTGAAAGGTTCTCAGCCCAACCAACCAACTTCCTAAATTCTGAGCTTTATTTTACCACTGTAGCTGAAAAGAGGGTTATGTCATTAAGTGCCAATTAGCAGAAACAAAATAGGTGCCTCTCAGCGTGATTTATTAAACAGCACCTAATTTTACTTGAATCACGCTGAACCGGGCCTATCTGGGTGCCCAACGTTTGGGCGCTTCTTATAGAATTTACCCTCTAATCTTCCAATGCCCACCACTTTGAACATTAGCTTTGAAATCCCAAAGCCACAAAAAGGCAGTACAGTGGTACCTTGGATTACGAGCATAATCCGTTCCAGGAGCATGCTCGTAATCCAAAATGCTCGTTTATCAAAGCGAGTTTCCCCATGGGAAATAATGAAAACTCGCTTTGATACGTTCCCACCCCCGAGGCCAGGGCGCTGTTTCCCCCCCCCCCCGCTCGCAAAGTCCCCTCCCCCGCGTGATCCGGCACCCCCCGTGAGAACAGGAACCCCCCGCCCGACCAACTTTAACTCACCCCCCCTTTGGCACCGGCACGCAGCCCACAAGAGCTGGTGCCGCTTGAAGATCTTCCCAGTCTCTGCCGGCTTTGAGCATGCATCTGCGCATGCTCAAACCCTTCTAATTCTCCAAGCGGCGAGATGGAGAATTAGAAGGGCTTGAGCATGAGCAGATGCATGCTCAAAGCCGGCAGAGACTGGGAAGAAGATCTTCAAGCGGCACCGGCACTTGTGGGCTGCGTTCCGGTGCCAAAGGGGGGGTGAGTTAAAGTTGGTCGAGCGGGGGGTTCCTGTTCTCGCGGGGGGAGGGTGCCGATTCGAGCGGGGGGGGCCTTTGCGAGCAGGGGGGAGCGATGCCGGTTATCGGGGGGGGGGGGTGATCGCAAATCGAGTCAACACTGGGTTTGCGAGACACGTTTTGCGAGAATGTTTTGCTCGTCTTGCAAAACACTCGCAAACCGGGTTACTCGCAAACCGAGGTTTGACTGTATATGAGTTCCCTTACCCTTAGTCTTTGCCATATATTTGAGTTTCTCAATGCTCATTGTCAACAACCACAAAAATAGTGTGTTTGTTTTTATTTATTTACCACCTTTCTAAAAGTTCACTCAAGGTGAGGTACAGCGTGAATATGTTTTGTTTGTTGTGGTTTTGTAAAACGTAATAAAACATTTCTGAACTTAAAAAAAAAACAACAACCCATAAGCAATAAACAATTATGTCCAAGAGATCCCGAAGCTGGATTCAATTAAATGTTGTGGTGTGTGCTGTTCTTTTGCTACTGCTTGTCAAGGGGACGCGAACCAAAACTATTTCAAGAGTCATTTCTGCTTTATGAGAAAACATCCTTTGGGCTCAGACCGACAATCGGTCAGGCCGATCCTCTCCAACATGCTATTAAGATGTTAAAACGCAAGTTGTTAATACGAAAAGAAGCATAACCGCCAACCTACAGTCTGAAGCAATTAGCACGGCCCTCGTGATTTAAGAGGCAAAGATGTGCAGACGGAGACAGAAGGAGTGCACTGCTGGGTCAGCTCAGCGATTCATGAAACCCAACATCTGGGTCACCAGAGAGCATCCGGAAATACTAATGTGGAGATCTGTTCTCTGTTGCATAGCCCAAATAAAATATAACAACCCCCAGTCATCTTCTTGACTAATGATTATCACTATCATTTTACCCTCCTGGTCCAATCCATCATCCTCTCCCGATTGGACTATTGCAACTCTATCTACTTAAGCCTAACTAAGAAAAACCTTCCACAGACTCCAACGGATTCAGAATGCCGCGGTCAAGCTCATCTTCGCTAAAAGTAAATTTGACCATGTCTCCCCGCTCCTGGCCAAGCTCCACTGGCTTCCGATAATCGCCAGGGTCCACTATAAATGCGCCTGTTTAGCTTTCAAAATCCTATATGGTATCCTCCCTCCCTTTATCCCTCTTTCTTGGAATTCCTCAAACCCTAATACCACCAGATCCTCCCACAAATTAAAACTATCCTTCCCCTCGCTAAAAGGCATTTCCCACACAGGAAAGCTAGGGACCTCCCTCCACTTCAAAATCACTGAGCTCTGGAACAACCTTACCTCCCCTCTTCGGAACTTGAGCTCTCTCCAAGTTTTCCGCAAACATCTGAAAACCTGGCTGTTCTCAAAAAATGCAAGTCTCCCTCCAATTTAGGAATCAAGGAAACTCTTATATCTTGGCATCCCAAGTCCTCTAAATTTTCTTCACACTTCTACCTCTAACCCTCTGTTGTAGTTCCTTCCTATTTCTCCTACTGTAAACCGCGTCGAGCTCTACGAACGTGGAGATGATGCGGTATACAAACCTAAGGATTAGATTAGATTAGATTAAATTAGATCTTTTCTCCAGAAACTTGTCCAAACCTTTTTAAAATCCAGCTACACTAGTTTCCGTGACACCTTCTCAGACAACATATTCCATAGCTTTATGGTGCATTGACATAAAAATGTATTTATTCAGTTTTCCATTTGTTCTTCCAGGGGAGCTCAGAACAGTTGACATGAATTTATTCAGGTACTCTAGCATTTTTCCCTTTCTGTCCCGGTGGGCTCACAATCTATCTAATGTACCTGGGGCAATGAGGGGATTAATAATAATAACAACAGTTTATATACCGCAGTACCATGAAGTTCTTATTTTTTTTTTTGTAATAATTTTTATTGGAAAGACAGCCAACACCAGAACATAGAGAAGCAGAAGTTACAGCATATTGGATCGAGAGGGGCGACCTCCCCTCCGCTCACCCCTAATCTATCCTGCTCTCCTCCCCCTCCCCCCCCTACCCTTAGCCGATTGGCCCCCAAGGCTTCGGCCGATTTGTCTTCGCTCCTCCCTATGTGGCTCGGAGCTTGTTTTGTTTTGTTGTTCTTCGGTCAATTCTACTGTTGTGAAGTTCTATGCGGTTTACAATGATTATTAAACAAAAAAATAAAAATGTTACAAATTGAATAGAATTGATATAGTTAATGTCTATTGTTTAGCAGTTCTAGAGACCTGTTATTGAGAGAGAGATTGTGCGAATCAGTTTCCTATGTACTTTAGGAACAGATGTGTTTTCAGTTGTCTCCTAAATTCCCTATATGTATTAAGTGAGGGTGCTGAGGCTGTAGCTTCAACCGCTGCACCACACTCTCCAATTGGATTTAGATGTTTCATACCAGCTTCATGGCTGCCCAATAGTCTTGGCGCTATTTGAAAGGGTAAATAACCGTTTCCTGCTTATCCATTCCACCGCACTCATGATTTTTAATAGACCTCTATTAGAGAATGACACGGTGACAAAATTCATCACCGGATAACCGCGGGAAACCATCTTCATGTTATTCTTTAAGGAGAGAGGGAAGAATCAGAGTATAATTGGGCACAACCACTGACCCGCAAGCTTTGCTTTGAAGAATGCTGGTGTAGAAGGACCGAGGTTGAAACAGACACTACAGAATGACAGTCTCTGGTATCCAGAGCAGATATTGTGATGTCATAATGCCTCATTCCACCAGTGCCTAAGAGCCAATCACATCAGTGATGTCACAATGGCTTCATTATCCTTGGCTCCCATAAGAATCAGAGTATGAATGGCCACAACCACTGACCCACAAGCTTTGCTTTGAAGAATGCTGGTGTAGAAGGACTGAGGTTGAAATAGACACTAGAAAATGACATGGGATTATTTCCCGCGGTTATCCGCGGGGACGGGAACGGTGATGAATTTTGTCACCGTGTCATTCTCTAACCTCTATCATATCTCCTTTCAATTGGCTCTTCTCCAAGCTGAAGAGCCCTAACCTTTTTAGTTATGTCTCACAGGGAGCCCTTCTAACCCCTATTATCATTTTGCCTCCCTTCACAATACCTTTTATAAGGTGAGACGCACACAACACAAAGAGGGATGCAGGACTAATATGAAATAATTGAAAGCAAAAAGGATCTTACCTGTTTGTAGCAAACCAGCTCCACTGTCTTTAACTTCAAAATGCCGTTGGATATCCAGCAATACCCCTATGGGAGAAAACCAAAGAGCTGTTAATTCATCATTTTTTTTTTTTTTTACATTAAATATAGCAGCAGATAAGGACATTAAGGCCCATAAGAGCAGATTCTGCAATCAGTGCCATCATCAGCAGTCACTTACAAAAATGGCGCCAATCGCGTGTCAATCTATGGCACCGTTTGAAGACTTGCAGCACCTGTGAAAGGTAGGCGCCAGTAATGTAGGCCTGGGTTGTAAAGGTTGGGTGCACCCAACCTGAGCAGACATTTTTTTTCTGACCAACAACATGGCCATAGCTAAAAATTCAACCCCACCCCAAATTTGCCCTTATAGCCAGTGTCACCAGCAGGGTTAAGGCAATGCGTCCTGTGCCACTGGGACATAGAAGTTTTTGGCTCCTGTGTGCTGTGGCTAGCAACACAGGGATAATTAATGTCAGGATTCAACACGACCAAAAAAAAACACACTGCAAACTGGTAAGTATGGAAACAAACAAAAACTGGACTGGATTTAATGGAGCGATTCCCCACACAAAATGGTTACTTTACAAAACAACTTGATATCAGTCTTCAAAAATAAAGTAATCAAGCACATTAAACTTTGTCAGGTCATAGCCGCTCATCGGTAAGTCCTTGAGCCTCCAGTTTAAGTAACTTTAAGAGTCTTATTGCAAACCACTTTTTCTCCAAACAGCGAAGAGGTTTTAAAACTCAAAAAGAAAAAAAAACAACAAATTTCTTCTTCCTTTTTCCCCAGTAAAGGTTTGCTGCACATCCAAAATAAAGTCCTGGCCTAAGTCTTTATTTTCTTTCAACAAACAATCAGACTTAAGCTTGAACCAGTGCACCCGCACTGATTCCTCCAGCCGCAGTAGTGCTGGAGAAGGTGGTGTGCTCCACGTGCTGGAATATTGCCAAGATATGGCCCTCTATCCCTCCACAATTAACGTGGGGCTAATCCCCACCACCTTTCAACAACACTGTCAGACTTGCTCAAGAATAGTCCATACTGAAAAACTGGTACATTTGTAATCCACAGTGACCACTTGCCTTTGGTTAGCAAACTTCCATGGGCTGTGGGTTGGCAGGTACCTCTGTGCAGGACTCCGGTACAAAGTCTAGTTCCATTTCCTGGAACTCTGAGAAAGGCTCTTCAGATGGCTCTGCCCCGGCCTCTACCAGTTCCATCTGCTCTGGAACATAACAGCCTTGCAGAGCCCTCAGCCCTGAGCTTGGTGACTGTTTGCCTTCACTGCCTGCTTGCCTCTCCCCTTCCAGCCAGGCAGCCTTGAGGTTTAGGAACTTGGGACCACGCCCCAAACTCTCAGGTGTGCCGGATATCCTCCCTTCCTTTCCCTGACTAGGTGGGGGAAGGGAAATCTGCCTTCTGACACCTGCACTCCCTCTGCTGGACACAGGAGTAATAGTAGGCACAGGGATATCTGCTCTAACAGTGGGATTTCTACTATGCACAGCCCTAGCAGGCATACCTTGCATATCACACCAGCAAGGACCCCTTATAACCCTTTCCAGGTCCTGTATCATGGGGAAGAGTTATCCCACTTACATTTAGCAGAGAACTCAGTCGTCGTTACACCAAGTGCTTGCTGGATTTTTATCGTTGTTGGAGTTATTATTTTGGCATTTATATAGTGCCCTAAAGCAGAACACTTTTCAACAAATTCCATACAGGTACAATGAGAGCCTGCCCAAATGAGTTATACTCTATGTAAGTACCTAAAGCAATAGAAGATGAAGTGACCTTCCCAGAGGAAGTAGAATTTGAACAAGAATCACTTGAATACTAATTTCTACTAACCCTAGGGCACCATGAAGAGGGCCAGGGAGTAGAGGAAGACAAAATACTTACTCTCGCCTTACAAATGTACTCTGCTCCCATCACATAATCAAAGGCAGTGCACAATCATGTTATAATGTTTACACCAGATGTCTATGTAAGGATTACTTCTCTACTATGGTTTTCAGAGCCCCACAGAATGACCTAACAGCAGGAGCAGTGAAATCCACCATGCTGACTTAGGACCTGAGATTTAGAGATTTTTCACAAGCCTCCTTTTCTAAAAACAACATATTTCTTCTTAATCTAGCCCAGGGGTAGGCAATTCCAGTCCTCGATAGCCATGCATACAATGGAAGCAGTCCATGCAAATTAATCTGGTGATGTTCATTGTGGAAATCTTGAAAACCCGTCTGGATTGTGGCTCTTCAGGACTGGAATTGCCTACCCCTGGTCTAGTATAACGTACTGCAAGCTACAGGACTCCAGTGTCTCTAAGATCTGAGGAATAAACAGAGCTCTGCTTTCCACTGCACATATGTTTTCTGCAGTACTCTCGTTTCTATCTTTTCTTCATTCCCTTTCTGCTGCTGTTTTCCTTTTTCTGTTCTTTGCTTAAAAACAAAAAAAACAAAAAAGAGAGAGAGATCGAGATCCACAGGGTGATGAATTCTTGAACACACACAAACATCTCTATGCCCATTATAAATACACCAAAAAGTTCCTCTACAACTACAATCCACTATGGAGTAAACCATGGGTGTCAAAGTCGGTCCTCAAGGGCCTCAATCCAGTCGGGGTTTCAGGATTTCTCCAATGAATATGCATTGAAGCAGTGCATGCAAATGGTTCATAGACAACGGCGCGAAAGACAAAGGCGCGCGCCGATAACTGTGCGTAAGACGGAGGCGCGCGCTGAAGAAAATTACAGTTTTTAGGGGCTCTGACGGGGGTTTTTGTTGGGGAACCCTACCACTTTACTTAATAGACATTGCGCCGGCGTTATGGGGGGTTTGGGGGGTTGTAACCCTCCACATTTTACTGTAAACTTAACTTTTTCCCTAAAATCAGGGAAAAAGTTAAGTTTTCAGTAAAATGTGGCGGGTTACAACCCCACACACACCCCACAACGCCCCCACAACGCGGCGTGATGTCTATTAAGTAAAGTGGGGGGGTTCCCCAACAAAAACCCCCGTCAGAGCCCCTAAAAACAGTAATTTTGAGCAGTGCGCGCCTCTGACTTCAAAATCTTCTGTGGTCATTTTTGTATAACTTCAATATGAATACTTGTTAATTGTGATTCATATGTTGCTTTTTATGAGTTTAAGAATGAAAAGATGAAAAGTCGGCATTTTCACTTTTTAAATAGGTAAACTGCAAAATTTGACTATCCTGGTCACAAAAGTAAAGTTTTAGGCATGAGCAATTAGGAAATTACACTTATTGCCCAGGAACAAAAATCATGGTATGTGATAGTGTTATTAGAAAATGAATGGCATAAACTGAAGAACTAGATTTACCCAGTCTGTGCCCCTTATATGGCGATTCAGTTTAGGATGGGCTGGGGAGGGCTTCGACAGGAAATCGGGTAATTTGGAACATGATGGTGGTGCTGGACAGACTTTTACAGTCTGTATCCCATAAATGATGAGATGGTTTGGATAGGCTGGAGTAAGCTTCGACAACAACCAGGGCCAGATTAACGGTTAGGCCCAGTAGACAGTGGAGTTGTGTGCCTAGTAGAGGTCTGCACGGGAACGGGGATCGCGGGAATCCCGCGGGTCCCGCAGGGTTCCCGCGGGAATCCCCCCCTAACCCACGGGACTCCCACGGGGACCCCCCTCTGGTCCACGGGACTTCCACGGGGATCCCCCCTCTAGCCAACGGGACTCCCACGGGGATGGAAGGCTTTGGAAGCAGAGTTCGTCCATATAATATAATGGACACGTCAGCCTTAGTAAAAGAGGGGGTTTATAAGTTAATTACCTGAACAGAAAACAAAAAAAGGGTTCCACCAAAGAGATTCCACAAGGAAAACAGGAATTGATGATCCTGTCAGAAGTAATTGCTGCTTTTTATGGGGACGGGCGGGGATGGAGGT
Source organism: Geotrypetes seraphini (assembly GCF_902459505.1). Taxonomy (NCBI): domain Eukaryota; kingdom Metazoa; phylum Chordata; class Amphibia; order Gymnophiona; family Dermophiidae; genus Geotrypetes; species Geotrypetes seraphini. The sequence goes on along the minus strand of NC_047098.1, from coordinate 55,807,080 downwards.
AATTCCTTGCGGGGATGGGTGGGGACGGAGAGGATCCTGACGGGGACGGGTGGGGACGGAGAGGATATTTGCGAGGATGGGTGGGGACGAAGAGGATCCTGGCGGTGACGGGCGGGGATGGGTGGGATTTCTGTCCCCGCGCAACTCTCTAGTGCCTAGGGGCCCTCGATGAATTAATCCTGCCCTGACGACAACTCCAGTAGCTGGAACCTAAGGACAGCACCAGGCGGACTTCTATGGTCTATGGCCCAGAAATATCAAAGAGAATAAAGACAATTTAATAATAAACTTATAATGAGTGTAACTATTGGGCAGACTGGAAGGCTCTTAAGGTCTTTATCTAAGTCATTTACTATGTTACTATTTTATCACCATTGGACTTCATTAAAATAATTTGCATTCATCTTTAGAGCACACTTTCTTGCGCTAAAGTCCTTTGAGCATTCTGCAAAGATTATCACCAGTGCTAGTCCAGCGCTAATTGGCTCTAATGCCAGCGTTAGCTTCTGAGCATCGGCCACCAGGACTGGCCCAAAATCTCCCTCTTGGAACTCGAGTGACTCGGCAGATCTGCAAATCAGAAACAGGAGTCAGGAAAGCAAGTGCTTTCGTCGCCCACAGGAATGCTCACTCGCCCTATTCTCTTTCCTCTCAGAGCTCTATAATTGTGATCCTGAGGTTTGGAATACTAAGAGGCGGCCTGCGTTTAAGTATTTACTCACGAAATTACTGGCTACCATGTGGAAAATGATCAGTAAACAAATATTTCCTCCTATGTGGTAACATTCCTATTTTTACCATCCATTATATAAAAGTTTCAATTATCTAGGTGCCGCCTACAACACCCTTTATTTTTGCAGTTACACATTTATGATTAGCTCTGTGGGAAGATCTGTGAACTACTCCTATTGCTGCCAAGAGTCCAGGACAAGCCCTTCCTTAGCAGGTATTTCCTGTAAGGGCAGCCACCCTCAGAATAGAAATGTAACTAAATAGGAAAAAAGTAAAAATACTTTGCACCGCTCCAAAAAGGCAAGGTACAAAATCAGTGTGTCCCAAACTTTTTCTGCCATGGCACACTAAACTTGGGGGCAGATGTCGACTGGTGATGTCACATGCATGTGCGTGATGTCATCACGTCAATGTCCGCACATGCTCAGAGGCCTTCCAAAACCTAGGCAAACTGTCGGGTTTTGGAAATCCCTCCATTGCAGATATAATTATCTACCCCCCCTTTCCCTTTTACCCCCCACTTTCATATTTGTCTTTGTAAAATGTCTTTTAATGTTCGCTCTCCCCCCTCCCATAAGTATTATTTTAATCTTTTACTTTATTTTAGCATTGTAAACCGGCTAGATACTTGTCGATGGTCGGTATATTAAAAATAATAAAACTTGAAACTTGAGGAGAGGCGCCAGCACCTGTGCCAGCAGTGGCAGGCTCATATCTTGCCGTGGCACACTACTATGCCACAGCACACAGCTTGCGATTTAATATAAATTGTTACAATTTTCCAACAGCTGGACAGGTCAGGCTGTGCATAGGAGAGGGGAGAGACAAGAGGGGCATTAACCCTTCTTGGCCACTGGCCTGCTAATATGTTATTCGTTCTTTTACTGCCTGATCCATAGAAAATTCCTTTGGGCAATACAAAAAATTACTTTATCCCTCCCCCCCACCCCCAACACACACACACACACACACACACTAGGCTACTGAGGCTGCGGGACAGAAACCTCAGGCAATAAATGAGACTGTCTTTGAAAGGGGCAGCATGTACTGTGTCTAGTCCCTTGAACCAGACAAAACGAGAGAACAACCCAACAGATCTGCAGTAGGTTCTTCTGGAGCAGAATGCATGGATTATTAAAGAGTCAAGGTGGATTTAGCAGGAGATCAGAGTGTGTTAGTTCTGGATTTGTTTGCTGTTGGGAAATCACTTGTTTTTTGGTCCACTTTTCCCGGTTCTCTACGTGTGTGAATCAAAACATCCCGGACCCCTGAGGAAGGAGTGTTTTCCGAAACACGGACCGTGTCGGGTCCTGCCTCTTCACATATGAGATTGCTACATTGTATTTACTCCAATAAAGATCCTGCGCCTTGCACATCATACCTGCAGTCTTTTCCTTTGCTTTCGTGCTAGTCCCTTAAACCGTAATTGTGAATTTGTTCCCCCTATTTTATATTTTTTTTAAAAAAAAAAGTTTTTTAATGCTTTGTATAATTTGGAAACCGCTTTGTTTACAAAAGTAGTATATCAAGACTTATATAAACTTGAAATGGGAAACTTGATTTCTGCTGGTAAATCACTACTTTACTTAGGAACATGCTTCTGAAAATTATCCTCTTAATGAACATAACGTTAATTGGGCTGGGGAACACCATACATTACTCAAATTCCGCAATATACTTTATGTAATGATACAACAAAAGTTGCCATTTTAGCACCTGGAATGCTTAATGATTTCCTGAAATTGCCTTAGTCTACTACATTTCTCAGCTGCAACACTTTCAGACATATATTCCATCAAATATGTATCTCTAGGTAGGACTATTCTTCCCGCTGATCAACAAAAGTTTTACAGCCAAGTACAATAGCTATCAAATTCTCATTAAAGGCAGAAATACCTTGCAGATTCACAATTTCTAGATAATTATTTGAAAATGATCACTGGCTAGTCAGCATCTCATCGTTCCCTTCCCTAGCCCTGTTCATAAACTCATATCTACCGTATTTTCACTCATATACCGCGCACACGGGTATAGCGTGCGGGGAACATAATTTTATGTAATAAAATTTTAATATAGCGCGCACACGCGTATACCGTGCATGCTAAAACCTCCTCCCGCCTACTCCGAACCGGCATCCTCCTTCCCGCTCGCGTCACCCCCCCTCCTCCTCTGATCCGAGATAATCTGATCCGGCATTCCCCCTGCGAACCGGCATCCTCCCCCCCGCTCGCGTCACCCCACCCTCCCCGCGATCCTACATCCCCCCCAGCACCGCAAAGACAACTCTTACCCGATTGGGCACCGGCACCAGCACCAATGCACAGCATGTGCCAGTGCCAGTGCCCGAAGATCCTCCCTCGTTGGGTTGGGCTGGGCTGGGCTGGGTTGGGCGGCGCGAGAGAGATCCTCCTTCTTCCTGCGCCGGGCTGGACTAGGCTTTGAGCATTTGCGCATGCTCAACGCCTTCTGGTCTCGCTCTCTCCGGATCAGAATGAAAAAAAAAAAATTTGTACAACGCGCTCACACGTATAACGCGCTTGGTTATGCACGGTTTGTAAAATCGTGTATAACGCACGCGTTATATGCGTGAAAATACGGTAATACACACATTCCATTTGCAGTTGCTATTTATCATTGTACAATGATCATTCACAGAAAGCAACTTTTGATCCTATAGAAAAATAATCTGCTTGTAAACGCGCAGTGCAGATGGATCTATTTTCAACACAAGCTAAAAGCAGCTGATTCCAAGAAGGGTTGATGGGTTAGTGATTGCAGTGTCAGGCCATAGCTATAAGAACATAAGAATAGCCTTACTGGGTCAGACCAATGGGCCATATAGCCCTGTAGCCCGTCCTCACGGTGGCCAATCCAGGTCACCAGTACCTAGGAAAAACCCAAAGCGTAGCAATATTTCAGAATCTCAAAGAGTAGCAACATTCAAGAACCCCAAAGAGTAGCAACATTCCATGCTACCGATCCAGAGCAAGCAATGGCTTCCCCCAAATCTGTCTCAATAACAGACTATGAACTTTTCGTCCAGGAAATTGTCCAAACCTTTCTTAAAACCAGCTTATCCACTCTTACTACAACCTCTGGCAAAGCGTTCCAGAGTTTTACTATTCTCTGAGTGAAAAAATATTCCTCCTATTGTGGTATATAAAAATAAAATTACCATATTATTATTATTTTAAAAAGAATTTCCATGTAACTTCATTGCATGCATCAAGTTTAAACTTTCAAGTTTATTTAAAATTTCTTATAACGCCCAATCAAGCTTTCTAGGCGGTGTACAAAAACGCCAAAACAATGAGCCAATTAAAATACAATTTAAAGAAAGACAAACCAGGGGAAATGACCTTTTTTTTTTTTTAAAGACATTGACGAACAGGAGCAAAAGGGAAGAAGGGTTAGAACTACAATTGATAGAAAGAAGGAAAACACTCAAGGGAAAGAATAACAAAGGGAGGGAAAACTGAAGGTAGAAACCTTTCTTGAATCTAAGTGGTCCTTAAAAGGACAGTTTAAGTTACAAAAACATCAAGGAAGAGTTAACTTCACCTTAAAATTGGCAAGAGTTGTTTTTTCACTTAAATAATTTGGGATATTGTTCCAAAGAGAGGGGGCACTAACAGAGAAAATTGTAGTCTTCATTGTGCTGATATGTTTAAATGAGGGGATGGCATGAAAATGCAATGTAGCTGTTTGACTTATAGGAATAGATATTGATAACGTTCAACTGGGCATCACCACAGAGGCTCCTCTATAGTTAAATCACCCTGGCCAGCTTTGCTGTTAATACTTAGTAGCAGAGTTAGAGGGCAGTGTTAGGACCAGGTGTTAAAATGGGTAAAAGAGGAACTGGTGTTGGTTTAAATATGGTAAGGTTGCAATTGGTCAACCTAATGCAGTGGTTCTTAAGCTTTCTTCTGTTGCGACACTCCTGACAAATTGTATTCATGTGTGTGACACACTGAACTCTACAATATGAGTTGTTAAAAGAAAGCTCGGAAGGATGGGAGCTTTTTCAGGCCATTTCTTCCTTCTCTGCCGCCAGCAGGGGCAGTACTGAAGGTCACAGCAATGAAGCAAGTCCAGATATTTCTGGGCCAGGCTTGCAGCAGTGAGGACAGCCACAGGGTATAGGGCCAGGCTGGCAGTATTGGAGGAAGCAGGATGCCGCATTTCCAGCCCAGGTTGGTGGAAGCCCATGCAGGTTTAGGATGCTGGTCGCTGGTACAAAGGAAGGTGTAAGTAAGCAGACCTGCCACATCTCCAGCTTGGGACGGTGGCAGCATAACATAACATAACATTGTGCTTATTGACCGAGTAACCAGAAGTTCAACACGGTTTACAAAAAGTTATAAAAGCAAACATGTTACACGAAATAAGATGATTCATTAAACCAGGGGTGTCAAAGTCCCTCCTGGAGGGCCGCCATCCAGTCGGGTTTTCAGGATTTCCCCAATGAATAGGCATTGAAAGCAGCGCATGCAGATAGATCTCATGCCGATTCATTGAGGAAATCCTGAAAACCCGACTGGATTACGGCCCTCCAGGAGGGACTTTGACACCCCTGCATTAAACAGTCAAATATTTAGAAAAAAGATAGGTCTTCAATTGTTTTCTAAAATGGCCATAGGAATGGGTAGTAAGCAACAATATTCAGAATTCGTTGTCATGAAGAGCTGCCTGAGATGCCAAAGTATGATTTAGAAATTTCTTACTCTTCCAACCCTGGACAGATGGAAAATTAAACAAAGGATGAGTTCTTCTACTATGTCTGTATGATGATAAAGAAAATCTATTGACTAAGTAAGAAGGAGCTGTACCAGAAACAGCCTTGTAACAGAAACAGCCTAGTTTAAACAGTACCCGGGCCTCCATTCGCAGCCAATGCAATTCGCAATCAAATTTCTTCAGGCCATAAATCATTCTGACCGCTGTATTCTGTATTACCATATTATTATTATTTTAAAAGTATTAGTATTGTTTTATTTTTATGTTATGAAAAATTTTCAATAAAACATATTGAACTTAAAAAAAAAAAAAAAAAGTATTTCAATGATTGTTGAGGGAAAAACCAGAAATAATGAGTGGTTATGGGGATTTCAAGATCTGTCTCCCTTTTTTGTGCTCTCCCTGGGCAAGTCACTTGGTCCCCCATTGCCCCAGATATATTAGATAGATTGTAAGCCACTGGGACAGACAGGGAAAATGCTTAAGTACCTGAACAAATTCATGTAAACGGAACTAAATAAATAAATGCATGTGGTTGTTAAGGAAAGCACGGCTTGCTACCTGTGTAAAACCTTTGATGACACCCCTCCCAACACACGCTGGTTGAGAGTCACTGACCTAATATGACGGAGAAGCAGAAAGGAAAGCAACCAGATAAGACTGATGAACCAAATGGTCCTTTTCTGCTAAATACTTTTATTCATTTTTTTTGGGGGGGGGAGATTCTTGGAGTCATTCTAGACAGGGATCTAGAACAGTACAGTCATGCCGAAATGTTTTCATAAGCTCAGGTTCATCCGTTCTATTTCCTCTTTTCTCGACCATTCTTCTATTAATATCTTGATTCACTCCCTAGTAATTTCAACCATAGATTACTGCAATGCCCTCTATCAAGGCATAACCCAGAAAGAAATCCGTCATTTACAATTATTACAAAATACTGCTGTTAAATTAATCTATCATGCTAAAAAGTTTGATCATGTCACCCATCTTCTCCATAAAGCACATTGGCTGCCTGTTTCTCATTGTCTTTCCTATAAAAATACTTCTCACCTTCAAAACAAAAAATTCTAATCAACCGGCGTTTATAGATAAACTTTTGATCCCCTACTCATCATCAAGGGTCCTCCAATCAAATAATAAAAATTTACTTTCTATACCGTCAATAAGGGAACTGTTTCATGATACCACTCACAAATCCATCTTCTCAGTTACCACCCCCTCTTTGTGGAATGCCCATCCACTCAATATTCAATTAGAGAACTCCCTCGAGATGAGATCCAAGATGGCCACGGTTTGCTGAGGCTGTGAGAGACACTCACAGAATTCGTCAGTCAATTTTCCTGTTTTGACAAACCTGATGCCGAAGCAAAGAGGGAAAAGTGTTTCTGGAGTCTCGATGCGCTTGGTGACTCCTCCACAGGCGACTCATGACGACTTCTTGAGGCGTCTATGCCAGGAGCCGACACAGTTGGGGAAACGCCCGCTGGAGCAGCGGGCTAGAAGTGAGGCTACCATGAGTCTCCTTGGGCTGGAATCGATGCTGAGCCCCGATGCCAGAACTCCGCCCCCTCAACCACAGAGTGCAAGCTTGCCGTGGGAAAGTAGTCAGTCCGAAGAGGCAGACACTATATCCCGGGAGGCTGAATTGAGCGAAGCACTGGAGAATATTCCTGTGGTTAAGACGAGGGACCAAGGTGAAAGACAAGACTCCCATGGGGGAAAGACACCAGGAATACCCCAGGCTGTATCAACAACTGCAAGTACATTTTCATTGCCTAAACCTACCAATGTTACCCTGGATTCCTTATGGGATTTAGTGACTGCGCTGGGACAGACTTTGTCACCGCAAATAAAGGATTTCGAAAATAAATTGTCTGAAGAAAGGGAGGAATTAAATGGATTTAAACAGAATATAATGATTGTGAAGTCTAATATAGAAAAAGTTGAGAAAGAGACATTGGAAGTAAAGGAAGTGCAAACAACCTTAATTAGAGATAGTCTCAACTTAAGAAGAAAGCTTGAAGGATTGGAAAATAATAGCTGAATAAATAATCTTAGAATTTTGAACTTTCCAAAGGTACCTTCATTGTCCGCTAAAGAAGTTTTAAAGAAATATTTTAAGGAAGTACTTAATGTTCCAGAAGATAATTTTCCTCCCTTCTCAAAAATATATTATCTTCCTACAAAGATTTCAGAGGAACAACGTCAGGTAGAGGGTGAACTGATGGATTTAACCACAATCCTGGAAACCTCAATGGAGGAGGTAGCTAAGCCAGCTACCCTATTAGCTACAATTGTCCTGCTGCCTGACAACAATTGGATTTTAAAGTTATACTTCAAAAATTAAGGGACAGAGAGTTCAAATATTCCCTGATGTGACAAAAGAAACCCAGAAACGCAGAAAACAGTTCTTGCTTCTTAAACCCGGGGTCACTGTGATGGGGGCTTTATTTTTATTACGTTATCCATGTAAATGTATAGTAAAGTATAAATCTTCTAATTATGTGTTCTTCGAACCTTCACAGCTAACGGGTTTTCTCTCCATGAAACGTCTTGAAGGTGAGGTTGTAACAACTTAGTCAAGTAATTTGCTCCTGTGATCCACCCTCAGATTTTCGCCTAATTGATAAATTGTTATATCTATGTAGTTTTTTTTGTTTGGTTTTTTTTTCACTCAGATTACCACCTTGGATTATAAATACGGGATTTTAAAATTGATTAAGCAGACAAATATATTTTTTAAATCTTCATTTTATTTTCCTTAGGTATATTTGTTGATTGTCTTGATCATACACTGTACAAGAAGTTATTCTTGATAATTTGTTCAATAAAATGATAAATTTAAAAAAAAAAAAACCTCCTTCGAAAAATTTAAAACTAAACTTAAAACTTTCCTCTTTAAAGATGCTTCATTCTCTAGCATCAGCCTCCACTTTCTAACTTCCTGATTCATATATAGTTTTGAAATATCTAATACTTCTTCTGACGTGATCCCCTCCTATTATTTTTACCACTCCCCATTTACCGCCTTTTTTTTAATTAATTTTATTTTGATGCATTATAAACAACTTCATCCTCCCCTACTATCCTTTCGTTTCATGTATGTTAATTTAAATCTGTCCAGTATTTTTAACATTTGATAAACTACCGTTTTTATTTGTTTTACCCTTTAACTGTTCTTATAATTTTTTTATAATGTACACGGTCTAGACATGTATTTTTATAGACAGTATATCAAAAATAAAGAATCTTGAATCTTGAATCTTTATGGGGAGATTCACCCATGGCAATGTACAGCAGGTTGTGTAGTTCCAGAGTCAACAAGAAAATTGACCCTGATCAAAGAGGACATGACCATGAAACAAAAAGTTTGTGGAGAGTTGATTTCCAAGATGAAGGCTTTATTAAAAAAAAAAAAAAAAAAATCTACATAAAAACATCTAGGGCCTGAACCGCTGGAAACATATGGACCCAAAATGGTTCGTGTTTTGACACAATTGTCTTCTTCAGGGGTCCCTATTGGTCCTATAAACAGACTTGTGGATTAATTACAACAAAAATCTCTGAGCTTAGAAGGCAAACTCAAAGAGTCACCTGCTGCACCTCATTTAGCAATGTGATCCACAGTATTATTAATCAGGTGGTTTTCAGCCCAGTCATTGCTTCACACCCAGCAAGTCTTCTTTAAGGATATCCAAAATGAAAATTCATGAGACAGATTTGCATACAGTGCAGGTAGAGCATGAAAATCTATCCCATGTATATTCATTGTGGATAACCTGAAAAACAGATTGGCTGGGTGTGTCTTTAGGACTGTCAAAAACCAATGTACTAATCAAATAATATTAGTAACTGGGATGTAAAGGAAAGGGGATAAAGGGTTATGGATTTGATGTACAGTGGTGCCTCACACAACGAACTTAATTCTTTCCAGGAGCAAGTTTGTTATGCGAAAAGTTCGTTATGGGAAACGCGTTTTCCCATAACAATACATGTTAAAAAAAATAATTCGTTCTGCAGCATAAAATATGCTAAGATGACATAAAAAAAGATAAATTTGTCAAAATGGTGAAAATGGTGGTCTTGCCGAGGCCAAACTCTTTGACGAGGTCACACTGTTTTACCCCACATTCACTCCTTCTAATTATTTCCCATTTCATTTCAACAGAAATCACCTTCCTGCTTTTTTTAGAAGCCATGATATATAAAAAATATTGAGTTTATCTTAAAAGGACGACTGGATACAGTGAGAGAGGGCAGTTAAGCGCAGTGACTAACGACTGCCTGCAGTGCCTGCGCGGAAGGATGCAATACATCGGCAGCTCGGGCGACTTCGTTGTGTGAAACGAAGTTCGTTGTGTGAAGTTCGTTGTGTGAAACGAAGTTCGTTGTGTGAATCAAGACATGAAGTTCGTTGTGTGCAGCGTTCGTTGTGCGAGGCGTTCGTTATGCGAGGCACCACTGTACTGCCTTTTATACAAACAGAATCCCAGCACAGATAGGTTGCATACTTAGAAAATGAGAGCAACAGATAAGGACTGCAAACCCCACTTATTCTGCCCGGTACACTGACAGTAACACACAAGACAATTGCACCCCAACAATTCCGCTCCGTCAAATGCATGCAGCGACAAGTGCATGCATGAAGGGAGCAGAATTGTCAGGATGCAATTGTAAGTGTATTGGGGGGGGGGGTTGTGGCAATCGTCTAATTTAGAGCGTGTCAGCATTCAACACCCCCCTAAGAGCGTGAAAGTGCGTCATTGTAAAATGTTCCTCCCCACACCCGCATCAGAGTGAGAACGCGAGTTGTAAGTGTATTGGGGGGGATCCCTCCACATACCTCCCTTGAACGAGAGCACCGATAACACGATTGTAGTTCCCCCCCACACACACACACACCCTGAGAGTGGAAACGTGAAGGCATAGGGCGGCACGCATTTGTCCTGTGTGCAAATAGGGCGTAAATGTTGGTGCGTCAATGTCCTGCACACATTTGACGGGTCACCATTCTGCCCATATCTCAGATCTTACCTGGTCTTGGGCTTTACTCTACCTCCTTTTCTCCAAGGAAACTTTGCAATTGTTCTGGAATTTTCTGAATGCAGTTACTATTCTTATCCTATTACCACCTCATGAGACCACACCATCACGTATCCTACACCTTTGTGGAGGGAAAACCCCATGAAGTGTACCCAAGGTGTCAAGATTCTTAAGACATTGTAGAAACCATGTGATCCCCGGAATCATAACTCTTGAATAACCAGGACTGGTGCTAAGTGTTCTGGAGCCCTGGACTGAAATGTGGGAAGGGGCCCCAACCACCTGCCTGCGGTCTGTGTATCCTTCACACTCAGGTTCACTTCAAACTAGAGAATGACACGGTGACAAAATTCATCACCGTTCCCGTCCCTGCGGATAACCGTGGGAAATAATCCCATGTCATTTTTTAGTGTCTATTTCAATCTCAGGCCTTTCACACCAGCATTCTTCAAAGAAAAGCTTGAGGGTCAGTGGTTGTGCCCATTCATACTCCGATTCTTCCCTCTCTCCTTAAAGAATGACACGAAGATGGTTTCCTGCAGTTATCCGCGGGGTTGGGAACAGTGAAGAATTTTGTCACCATGTCGTTCTCTACTTCAAACCCCCTATAACATCAGAGCCTTGGGCACTTGCCCTGTTCGCTGCTCCCTAACATCATCCCGTGAATAATGTCAGTAGACAATTTTAGGGTGGACACCATCTGACTTCTTAGCGTTGATCATTGGGTGATCAGTTTTCAGTGAAACGGTTGGTGTATAACAATATCTGGATACGATATGCGTATTTACTTTTGTGGATTTTCAACCAACCGCATCATATAAGTTGGGCCAACTGAATACTTAGACAGATACATTAGATAGTTAAAGTTAAACTACTCAGTGTTTTTACAGTCCAGTTATACTCATAAAGTTAGCAATTCAATATTGCCATTATCGGCAGAACTATTGGTGCTACCACTGGAAACACTGCCCGCCCCCCCCCCCCCCCCCCATTATATATTGACTTATAAGGACAAAATGTATCAATCTAAGGATGGGAATTTTAAAAACATAGCGCTGCATGGCTATCAATCAATGAATATTGATCAGAATGTCATTATGCAAATAGTGCCGAGTTCGATGGAGGAAGTGACTTGCTCCCGATGTGGAATAATTCAGCTAAGTGTTACTTACTCTTTGCTAAGTTTATTTCCCACAGGCACAGTAAATCTGGCTCTTTGTCCTACTCATTACTGACTAGTTCATTTCTTCTCTTCTATCGCAAGCAGTTTACAATTATATTCATTCTTAAGTCATGAACCTTCTAAGAAGAATCGGATCAAAGTATTATGGTTGCTGTGTTAGTTCATTTGAATATGTAGAAATCAGGTTCAATGTGAAACCTTTTTATTGTACTAATTCATAAGATCTTTGACTACCTTTGGAAAGCTTTATTCACTTCATTGAGTCAGCCAAGAAACTGCCACTTTGCAGTGGATTTAGAGAATAGTCAGCAAGACTATGGATTGTTTGTATGTACTGTTACAGCTCAGTAAAGAGGGGAAAGAGGTTGACAGGGGACTACGCCCCAGTAAAATTTCACCATTCCAAGGGTCTACATCTGATAAGGGGTAAGAAAGCCTCATAATGAAATCTAAAGAAAAAGTCATTGAATGAATCTATATATCTTCTCAATGGTAGGAAACAGAAGTGAAATAAGAAATGAGATTTAAAAGATCATGAAGGGAATATACGGTGGGTCTATGAAACTGCCTTTACAGAAGAATTGCTAAGATTAGGAAACAAACTGAAATGACCTGAATCTCAACCTTTCCTGCAGACAGGGAGGCCTGTATCAGATCAGTGCTTTAACGGAATTATTATACTGTTGTTTAGATGCTATAATTCCAAGTTGTGATTTCAGAGAAGACATTGACTCCTAAACTGTAGGTGATAATTATTAGAAAGGCTGGTCATGCACTCAAAGGCACTGATTGTAAATTAGTCAATGTAGCATGGGAAGACATGATAGAAGGCAAAAGGGAGAGAGAAAAGCAGAGAGCACTCTGGGGTAATAACATTTAAAAACAAAATCAGTCCTGGGAAAGCCAGGTGTAACTAAGAGAAAAGCGGTGAGCACAGGTAGGACTGGCACCCCAGAGCTGCCCACCTTTAGACTGAAGATGGCATCTAATGAGGATTCACTCCTACCATCAACAGGGCACTAGGAACCAATGCTCATCGGGATGAAACATAGGATGCCAAGACTCACTATGTTGTGAGCTTTGGATGGCAGCTGCCTATCAAGAAAAATAGTGTTCTTCCATAGCAAAAGATTACTTAGCTGTGCTGAAACTTCTGGAGAGCCCTTGAGAAAACGTTCATAATCCATATGGCTTTTTCAGTCATTACTTTAACCACCAGTGAAGCTTTAGAAGAGCCTTTCCAGGGTCTCCAACTCATAACAGCCTTTTTTTTCTGTGCCTGTTATCTGGGCTCTAAGATCCGCAGAGGTACATATAATCGTGCACACGGCTTCATCTGAACTGAAATGCTGCTGCTGCACATAGCTGTAATGTATTATGCATGCTGTTAAAAAAAAAAATCAGAGAGCCCTCTCTGGAGAGCCCTTTCCACTTCACCATACAGCCTCGGGCATAGGGGGTTGTCCCTACTACAGCTGAGGCCCAAAAAGCATGCAGCTGCTGCACAATTGGCAGCTGCTGCGGGAGAATCCCTTGTGCTTCCTTTTGCAGCTATTTCAGGGAGTCACTGCCGCAGCCATTCAAGCCTTTTCATTTCCCGTTATTGATGTGAGCGAGTGGAGTCCTTCCCCCCATTTTCCTTTAATGATGAAAAGCAGAAAGCATACACTTCTGCCGGCCTGCTATCTATTGTTTGAAGCTCAGGGTGTGCATGAAATTGATGTTTACAGTCTGTAACATCAGATGTTAAATAAAATGTGAAATTATTTAGATTTACAAGTCTGCAATTGCAGATATATAACCTCTTTGCCTAGTAACATATTTCTTCATTTGCATTTAAGAATTAGCAGCACAAAATTAATTGTCCCTAAGAGACGAGAAGATTATTTATCTGTCTACTAAAGTGATTTTTTTCCCTCTTCTGTTTAACAAAGACACACACTCCCAATAAGAGAGCTACAGAATCGGGCTGAGGAGACAAATGTTATTTTTAACATATATACTTAATGGTTATTCAGGGCATCCATTAAGCTGCTGGCTGACTCTCTATTCCCCCACCCCACATTTGTAAAATCATGTAGCATCAGTCCTTAAAGAACTCAATGGAACCCCCATCCTCATTAGAAATCAGCTGAAAGCCTCCTTGAGGATAAATTTAGAATGCATTTTCCACATGTAAAATCTGTTTTATGTGTGGAAAATGGCTATTACAAAATTGGGCAAGGATATATAAGTGTGGATCTAAGCATGCCAGCGAGACCGCACGTACTTTTAGATGGTCTACATGCAGGTAGTCCCTGAGTCACCTTTTGACAGTCTACAGTATACTTAAGAACATAAGAACATAAGAAACGCCTTCACCGGATCAGACCGAGGTCTATCTAGTCCAGCGATCCGCACCCGCGGCGGCCCATTTAAGTACTCCTTTTTGGAGACCCAAAATTACCGTATCCCTCAATATGATATGCAAGAAGGTGTGCATCCAACTTGCGCTTGAATCCCAGTACAGTAGTCTCCTCCACAACCTCCCCCGGGAGCGCATTCCAAGCACCCACCACGCGTTGCGCGAAACAGAACTTCCCGACATTTGTCCTGAACCTGCTGCCACTCAGTTTCAGGCTATGACCTCTAGTCCGTGTCACATTTGAAAATGTTAGTAATGCTGTTTCTTGGTCCATTTTATCAAATCCTTTTAATATTTTAAAAGTCTCTATCATATCCCCCCTCAGACTTCTCTTCTCGAGGGTAAACAGTCCCAGTTTCCTGAGTCGATCTTTGTAATCCAAATGCTCCATCCCTTTGATGAGCTTCGTGGCTCGCCTCTGCACTCTCTCCAGCAGAGTAGAGGCCGCGAAGCAGTGTGTTTACAGTGCTGCGGCGGCTGCTGGAGGCAAGAGGTTTGTCGACCGCGGGAAGGGAAGGGGGTGGCGGCGGCGGCAAAGGACTAAGGTAGCCGGCCAGACCGCGAGAAGGGTGGGCTGAGAGGAACCCGGGACCGTTGCAGAGGCTCGTTGCACAGTGTAAATACAGTTGCTCAGTGTGAGGCTTCCTTCGCTCTTCGGGTCTGCATTATGACTCCTCAACGCGCCATCTAGCGCATGCGCAGTTGTGCGGCCACATCCCGACAGAAAAGGGATCAGGGAACATGTTTCGCTACTGCGCATGCGCGGGCTAGCATTTTATTATTTAAGATGGAGACCAGTGTTGAACACAGTATTCTAAATGCGGTCTGACCATTGTTCTGTAAAGCGGCATTATGACCTCTTCCGATCTACTCGTAATCCCCTTCTTAATTATGCCCAACATCCTGTTAGCTTTCTTTGCCGCTGCCGCACATTGTACCGATGGTTTAAGGGTACTGTCAATCAGTACCCCCAAATCCCTTAATAAATTACATAAAATATAAAGCTGTCAAAAATTGGGAAGGAAGATCAAATACAAACAGTAAAACCACGAAACAAAAATCTTCCAATATTTTTGTGTCCAGCTACCCCCTAATAGTTGCATACATTATCAAAATGGACCTCAACTCCACAAGAGAATCAGAACTCAGGGAGTGCCCGTCTCCACTAAAGAGTCTGAACTATCTTACGGAAACAGGCTAGAGAGAAAAAAACTCCCTCTTAGACTAACTGAGAAATAATAATAATATATTTTTCTATACTGCCTAACCAGCAGTTCATAGCGGTTTACACAATTAGGTACACAATATACAATATGATAATAAAATCAGAGTAACTAATACAAGCATTAAAACTAATGAATAAGGATAACATGATCAGCTAAAATAAGTGCAGATAAAAAGTACATTATAGCGACATAATAATATGAAAATCAATAATGTATGTTATATTGTTTAAAAAAATCTCTAGCCAAAATAGCAGAGGACGTAATTGGGCAGAGTACGGTACTGGGGTTCAAGAAAGGATTAGACAAATTCCTACTGGAAAAGGGGATAGAGGGGTATAGATAGAAGATTACTGCACAGGTCCTGGACCTGTTGGGCCACCGCGTGAGCGGACTGCTGGGCACGATGGACCTCGGGTCTGACCCAGCAGAGGCATTTCTTATGTTCTTAAATGTATAATACTAATAAAGAGCTGCTAGGCACAAGAATATACCTATGATAAGACAGTTTAAACTCTTTGATGGAAACGGGCTCTCCCTGAGTTCTGATTCCCTTGTGGAGTTGAGGTCCAGTTTGATATGTATGCAGCTATTAGGGGGTAACTGAACACAAGAATATTGGAAGATTGTTTGTTTTGCGGTTTTACTACTTCATAAAATACATACGTCGACAGAAAATGCATATAGATGTTGACTTTGTACAAGAGCCTTTAGGGGTCCTTTTACTAAGGTACGCTCACCGTTATAGTGCACGCCAAATATTAGCGCATGCAAAACGCTAACATGTCCATAGACTATAATGGATGCGTTAGCATTTAGCACGCACTAATATTTAGTGCGCTAAAACGGCTAGCACGCCTTAGCAAAAGGACCCCTTAATGCACTACTGGGGGATAATTCCAGAGTCTGTTTTATAAAGACACATATAAACAAGCATATGCTGTCTTTGTGAAATATAAAATCGCGGCTCCATTTCAGATTTGTACCATTTTCATGAGAACCAGTCTTAAACACAGAAACACAGTCCCAACTAATCTCTTACAAATTATCAAGTTTAAATTATGACAAGATCTTCAGAACTGCTTCTCATGGGCTTTAAACTATGCACCACAAGATGTAGTGTACTCAATTCGTCATTTGATCTAGCAAGTTTTTCTTCAATAAATATTTTCAAATCTCCAATGTATACTCTCCGTAAATATTTTGAGTTCCTTTTTGTTTTAATCTATTGCTCCCACTGTCTACGAACATGCCTTTTTCCACTCCTTGGTTCAGACTGCACTGAGTTTTGAAGCTGGTCCCCTTATTTTAGCTGGAGATTTGAACCAAGGGCCCCTTTTACTAAGGTACGCTAGTGTTTTTAGCACGCGCAAACCACGTGCTAAATGAAAAATACTAACACAAGCTCTATGGTGGCGTTAGCGGTTTTAGCGCGCGCTAAACGCTAATGCCTCCATAGAGCTTGTGTTAGTAGTTTTCATTTAGCACGTGGTTTGCATGCTAAAAACACTAGTGCACCTTAGTAAAAGGAGCCCCAAGTCTTGGACCCTTCTCTAGACAGATCTTCCTCAGGACAGCAGACTTCTATTCCACATAAGGGAGTTCCCTATTTATGTTCCACATTAGATTTAGTGGATTCTAGGAGACTATTGCACCTCACTGAAATACATATCTTTCTCATTCTCACTCTACTTGGTCTCGTATTGATTATATTCTTATATCTCAATTCATGTTTCCTCAGATACTATCATCTATTATTGGCCTGATGGCCATCTCTGATCATTCTCTGATATTTGTAGATTTAGAGCTGGGCACCCGTAGAAGTGGCAATTGGCAATTTTCGGCCTACTTATATGATGATCTCCATTTCCAACAATTCCTTGTGGAAAAATGGGCAGACTATACTCACTTTAATTCAGAACATGCTAATGGCCCAATTCTCTTTTGGGAAGTATCTGAAGCTGTACTCCATGAAGATGTTATAGCCCACGTTGCAGGACATAATCGTTGTACAGCTTCCAAAATTATCTCGAACGCCAATTTCAGAATGCAAAGAGGACTTACCTTCGTCGCCCTATTTTGGCTCACAATGAGGGTATGTTGACAGCACAAGTAGCCTTAAATGCTCTTCTCCATGAGCGGTCTAAACCTAACAATATTTTTTGGAACTTTTGTTTGTTTTGGTAATCATCCTGGACATTATCTTGCTCATCTCACCAAAGCTTGGAGTGGACCTAGGTTGATTTCTTCTATTCGTCTCCCAGATGAGACTTATATTAATGATCCTGTTCGGATCTCTCAAGCTTTTTGTGATTATTTCTCAAACCTGTATACTGCAGACTCTAATTCTCAGCCTTCTCTGTTGCAGACATATTTGGAAGACTCAGTACTACCCCAATTAACCCCCCAGATGAGAGATTCATTAAATGCACCATGCGGGCAGTGGAAGTTCAGCAGGTCATTAAATTATTATGAATTTGTAAAGCGCCTGGACCTGATGGATTTATGATGGAATGCTACAAATTTCTACCTTACCACATTCTGGGACAGTTGGTGCAATATTTTAACTCCTGTGTGGAAGATGGTTCCTTTCCTCTTGGTACTACAAATGCCTTAATTATCTTGATCCCGAAACCAGGAAAAGACCCTCATGTTGTTGATTTATACTGTCCTATCTCCTTGATTAATGTTGACCTTAAAATTTTTGCCCGGGTCTTGGCAGACAGGCTTGCTTCTTATTTACCTTTACTTATAGGACAAGAGCAAGTCGGATTTGTCTGTGGTTGACAATCAGTTCTGCATTTTCGTAAGGTTTTGATGGCGTTGGTGATGGGTCAGTGGCAGGGGATATCTGGACTCTTGGCTAGTTTGGATGTTCAAAAAGCATTTGACAGGGTGGAGTGGTCTTTTCTTTTTTCGACACTTTTATACATGGGTTTCTCAGGATGGTTTATTGATTGTTTGCATGCCATATATGCTAGACCTCATGCATCTATTCTTATTAACGGGACTTGTTCTTCTTCTTTTGTAATTTCTTGAGGGACACGTCAGGGTCCATTATCTTCATTACTTTTTCTTATTCATTTGGAACCATTATTACGTACTTTGCAGTGTGATGTCCATATAACAAGTCTCTCTATTGTGGGTTGTGAATTGAAGGTTCTAGCCTTTGCAGATGATCTTATGCTCATATTGACTGAACCGGAGCATTCTTTATCACATTTGCTAGATGCACTGAATGAATTTGACTTCCATTCTAGATTTCAATTGAATTACCAGAAATCAATGGTTCTTCCATTCCAATTGACATTACCTTCTCAAAGGACTGGCACCTTTCCCTTAACTTGAGCACCAGATAAAATAGTATATCTCGGGATAACAATATAGCAAGATTTTAAAAAGCACAAAGAATAAGGGACATGAAGTTATATGGTAATGCTTTTAAAACAAATAAGAGAAAATATATTTTCACTCAACAAATAGTTAAGATCTGGAATGCACTCAACAAATAGTTAAGATCTGGAATGTTACTTTGGTAATAGAAGTTAGTATATCTGGGTTTAAAAAAGGCTTGGACAAGTTCCTGGAGGAAAAGTCCATAATCTGCTACAAAGACAGACATTGGGGAAGCCACTACTTATTCTTGGGATCAGTAGCATGAAATCTTGCTACTTGTTGGGATTCTGCCAGGTATTTGTGACCCCCAACTGGCCACTGTTGGAAACAGGATATTGGTCTAGATCAGGGATCTCAAAGTCCCTCCTTGAGGGCCGCAATCCAGTCAGGTTTTCAGGATTTCCCCATGCATATTCATTGGGGAAAACTGAAAACCCGACTGGATTGCGGCCCTCAAGGAGGGACTTTGAGACCCCTGGTCTAGATGGACCATTGGTGTGACCCAGTATGGCAATTCTTATGTTATGTCACCTTAGCAGATCTGGAGAGCTCCAGGTTAGAAAGCCATGAAGAAATTACATTAAAAAAAAAATCTGGAACAGCCAACCTATAAATGAGATCAGAAATTAAATATCTAATTTCAAGTTACTTGCACATGTGGCAGGTTGTATAGAAATGTATCACAGCTTTATCCATTCACAGCTGGACCATTTCCAGTTGTCTGGGCTGCTTTACTGAAATGTTGTTTTCTGGTCAATTCAAAGCATTTGGAGAGATTTTGTTTAGGAAAGGCACTGTGTCAAATTGTATTCTGTTTTACATACATTATGCACAAAAAGAAGGTCATGCGAAATCCACCCAGCTGTAAAAAAAATTCTGATATTACATAATGTAACACTTTCAAATTTTCCTTGTAAGCAGGCAAGCTAGACTGCAGATTTCTACTGTCATTTTGGGTTTAAGAAAGAAAATGTGTATTATCCATCATCTTCCTATGCAGAGTACAGCAAGGCTGCTTAATTGGATGTACAGCAAGAGATCCTCAAAGTAAGACCTAAAAAGCTCCAGTCTCTAACCGTTTTCTACCCTGCCACCTCCCTAGGTGGTTCTCACCTTGCAACAATTTTCATTAAGCCATTTCTGTGCACATCCTGGTGATAAAGTTTGCAAAGCATCATCGAGGAGAAAATGTGCATGCATAATATTTGATCCTTTTGTCCCCTTATGTTGGAATACCCTTAGAAACACACATTTGAGAAACACACAAAGATATGTTAGGCTTCCCTTCCTTTAAGGGAATTAAATCTGCTGGGTAGCTCAGTCGATCTTTTGTTTTCAAGTTTGTAGAGATCTCTCCCCTCTATTTTCAATTCATCAACCCATTCCCTATCTCTTTCCTTCCTCCTCCCTTTCCTCTTGCACTTCCCCATTTTTTCTCCTCTCCTCTTCTCCTGACACCCAAACCCCAACCCCCCTCTCCTTCACTTTCCCTCATTGCACTCTTCTCTATCCTCAATGCTCCTGTTTCTTCCCTCCAACCCTCTCCTTTCATTTTTGTGTCACTCCCCTCTAGCCAGGGCTGTTGATTCCATGGCTTCTGATTTGCATACAATATGTGCAAGAAAGAGAGAAGAAGGGTCATGGGAGTGGCAGCACTGCACATGCTCTGAGTCTTCACAGCCCAGGCTGATGTTCCTACCTGTCAGTCCAGCTGTTTGTACTGTCCTCAACCTGTGCCTAAAGGATTTCAATCTGTTAATTTGCATTGGTTGCCTATTACAGGATGAATTACTTTTAAAATTTTATGTTTGGTATTTAAAGCTTTGAAGTGGAATGTCCCAGAGTATGCTCAAACACGTGTTCAGCGCTCATCTCAGAAGAACTTGTTTTAATTAAAAATAATGACACCACAAAGGTGAAACTGCCTCAAGACCTGGGTTAAAAAATGTACTTTATTGCATAAAAAATGAACACGCCGAAGGACCCGACACTGACAGTGTTTCAGCTCTTGCCTTCCTTAGGGGTCTTTGTTTTCAAGTGGATTTATTCTTCATTTTAACAAATTCTAAATTCCTATACCCAACTCTTCCTCGCCATGACCCTTCCACCTCGCCCTCTAATTCCAAGGCCCAAAACTAATTATACTTTCCACCTTGAATCTCATGAACTGACATAATGTATCTTTATTGTAACCCACCTATATCCCTTACACTGACAAAATGCACCTTGCTAGTAAACCACTTGTATTGTAACCCACTTGCATCCCATGTACTGACTAAATGTATCTTTATTGTAAACCGCTTCTATCCCATGTACTACATAAGAACATAAGCAATGCCTCCACTGGGTCAGACCTGAGGTCCATCGTGCCCAGCAGTCCGCTCACGCGGCGGCCCAACAGGTCCAGGACCTGCGCAGTAATCCTCTATCTATACCCCTCTATCTCCTTTTCCCTCAGTATCCCACGATCCCTTTATCCCTCAGGAATCCATCCAATCCCTGTTTGAATCCTTGTACCGTACTCTGCCTGATCACTTCCTCCGGTAGCGCATTCCAAGTGTCAAACGTATCTTTATTGTAACCCACCTGTATCCCTTACACTGACAAAATGCACCTTGCTAGTAAACCACTTGTATTGTAACCCACTTGCATCCCATGTACTGACAAAATGAATCTTTAATGTAAACCACTTGCATCCCATGTACTGACTAAACGTATCTTTATTGTAAACCGTTTCTATCCCATGTACTGTCAAATGTATCTTTATTGTAAACCGCTTCGAACTTCACGGTATAGCGAAATATAAGAAATAAATGATTATTATTATTATTATTATTTATGTTAACTTGTTATAATGAGCTGTTTTCAGAATTCTAAACCGCTATAACACTTCGGTTGTTAAAAGTATATTATGTTTTAAAATCAAATCTATATGGCTATATCATATACACACACATCTATTTGCACTTCAGAATTATGCAATATTCTTAGCGCCATGAGAAGTCTTTCACCAGGCCTCATGTCTTCATATGGAAGTAATTTTCTGTCAAAAAAAAACATTCCTTCCACATGGACATTTATATTGGGTCTCAAGTGGGGTCTTAAAAGTAGAATCCATTGTGATTTGCTTTGCCAGGTACAAAACATGTTTTTGTCGACATGAAGAGTTTATGGCTGGATTACAGATGTATTCCCTATGTGTTAAAGTCATTTGTCTCCCTTGATGAAGACAAGCCCCCTCCCCTTTAACAGTGATGAAGGTGTCTCCCACTTATTTAATCACAGACAGTGCACTTTAACCTTTTGTTACCTAGAATTTGCAGGAAACTTATCTGTTTGCAAAGTCAATTCATGAAATATATCCACAGTAAAACATTAAGTTTCAAGTTTCATTAGATTTGATACATCGCTTATTACATACTAAGCGAGTGACAATTAAAAATATATTGTATACAACCTTAAAGGGGGGTAAGAAATCACTAACTGACAATACAGACGAACTTAGGTACATAAGGGAGGAACAAAGGTGGGCAAAAGTTACAAAATTGCTATTTTTCGGGAGAAAAGAGAGCGAAAACCAAGTAGAGGGAAAAACATTAGGATTGGGATAAAAAGAATTATTTTAAAAAGTAAAAGAAACTTTAAAAAGAAATATTTTAGGTTGGTTTTAGGATCAGATTAAACTAGATAAAAAATTAGACCTTAGAATTACATGGTTCTAACTGTACCGAAAGTCAATCTTGCAGTTAGAACCTTGTAATCCCATGCATAGACTAATTTCTGTACATAGAACCATGAAATTTCTTATGAAATGAAGGAACGGTTAAGTTGCAATAAATCCTCGTGAGTGTTGTAACATCTACATGTCAGATAGAACCCGGAAGTCATCACAGTTAAAAATACTGAAAATTGTCACTTAGAACCCTGTAATTCTAAGGTCGCGATTATGTCTACGATTGATGAAGGATTTTATTTTCCTTTTTTCATTCTCTACTTGGATGCCCTGGAAAATCTTATTGGTCCTGAGGGCTGTAGGGCTGTACAACGGTGTTGGGTGTTTAGTTTGTGCCCCCCCCCCAATTAAATTTCAAGCGCTTACCTTTTTCCTCTTCCCCCAAGATTTTGATAATTAAACTCAACAATCATGATCATCTCATGACAATCTTATAAAAGGCATAATTGGATATCATATTTTTGTAGATGTTAAACTTTGCTGCCCACTGAGAAGATGCCATCCTAAGCAACCTCCTGTATTGGCTATTGGTTAAGCTGCCCCACCCTTTAGTCAGGACTGGTTTTAAACATCCAGGGACCAGGAGCAGAACCTGAGGAGAGGGCCCCCAAAGCCTGCCTGTAGCCTATGCCTTCTTCAGCACAAGGGAGGCTTGGGGTCCTTTGGGGCATAGGTTCCAGGGCACTTGCCCTGTTTACCACCCCTAACGCCAACATTACCTTTAGAATATGATTTAACCACTGCACAAGAAGCAGCTGCTCCCACCCCCACCTCCCCATTATTCAGCTCTAATGAACTGAAACCAAAACCCCAATGCACAATGCTCCAGTCTGAACTATGGAACCATTGAAAGAATGATGAAGTACAAGGAAATGAAAGATGGAGCTAACTTAGAAAAGGTCCACTAACTTCAAACATTGATGACTGTTTGCCACAGACAGGAAGGACCAAACACACAGGGAATGGCCATTACTGTATTTCATTACGGTTTACAAGGAAACATTGAATTGAACAGCATAAAACAACTATTATAAGGAAAAATGGAATTGCACCTTCATGCAAGCCACATACATACTGCAATAAATAGAGAAGATTTATGCCGGCATTTAAGGACATGGGCATACCTCAAGGAATGGAGGGTGCAGACAGTACTTGGAGCTAAACTATCAATCAGAAAAGCAGGAACTGTTTTACTGATAATGACACAAGAGCTTATTTTCTGTAGTGTTTCCAGACTAAAAAGTGGTACAGTGGATTCTTCACTTTCGCTTCAAAGTCAGGTTAATAATCTTTCAACAAAATGTTTTCTAAGTCTTCGAATGTTAAGGAAAGTCCATAATTTGTTTATCAACAGCATTTTGCTATTTTGGCCCAGTCTATTGTACTGGCACAACAAGATTATTGCAACTCTATGCTTTCCTGACCAAGGGCAGCTTGAAGAGGTTACAGTTGATCCAAAACACAGCAGCCAAATTGATCTATGGGACAAAGAAGTAGATTATGTGTCCCCTTTGTTGATGGCTCTTCGTTGGTTGCCAGTTCACCTTAGAATTCAGTTAGTGTTCAAAATTTTGAATGGAGTATTTCTGCCTTTGGTCCCTTTCTCTTTTAATTCTTTACGAACTATAAGACCAAAAACTTCTCAACGTATCAACTTTCTTTCCCTTCAATTAAGGGAATAAAGGCATTACCGGTAGGTTATGTCTTTCGCTCCTTTGTATACATCTTTACTTCTATTTGGAACAAACTACCAGTTGAGATCAGATCTACTTTTTCTCTTTTTGTTTTTAGAATATATCAGAAGACTTTTCTCTTTCAAAATTTTTTTTACAAAAGTAATTCTATTTGAAGACACTAATACAACCTCTTATAGTGTAAACTGAGTTGAGCCTTTGTTGTCTGGAGGATGATCCGGTATATAAACCGAAAGATTGAATTGGATTGGATTATCTAGGGATAAAGGGAGTGGTTGGTAGAGGTAAATTGATAACATCTGCCTACCCAGGTTTTCTTGACTCATTTTATCTGTTTATGCATGTTTTAGCTGTTGCTTGCCTACAGCCTGGCTTCCCTGAGTAGGCCTGCTCATGCTATTGGAAGTTAAGTAGGGTTGGGCCTGGTTAGTACCTGGATGGGAAACCACCTGGGGATAACAGGTGCTTTAGGCTGAGGGGCAATATGTTGGGCAACAACAAGATAATGGAGCTGCACACTGCATGGGAGAAGGCAATGACAAACCACTCCTGCACTCTGCCATAAAACATCACAGGGTGGATTTCTTGCTGTGCATACAATCTCAGGAACTGGGTCCCAACTTCCACACACTGTTGCTTGTGCATATCAGTAAACTGTTTGGGAACCTATCGTGCGCAGACTTTCCTGTTTCCCAAGTCATCATTCATTATGGCAAATGCAGATCCATGGCTGATATCCAGATATGCAGCCAACTGAGACACTGTTATCCATCAATCTTCTCTAATCAAGGCATCCGCCTTATCAGTGTGCTCTTGTATGCGCGATGTTGATGGGCGACCAGAATGACCTTCGTCGATTACACCTTTTCTTCCGGCTTTAAACCTTTTTACCTACTCATAAATCTTTCATTGATTCATGGTGCTATGTTCATACTGAGTCAATATCCAACAGTGAATTTCCTCAGGTTTGCCCAAAGAAAGTACACTACTGCACATTGTTCTTCGATGGTACAATCTTGCAAAGGAGCGTCTATGTTTCTGACCTCGTGGCTGTTATACAACTAAAAGCCAAGTGCTGCACTATGCGTGGCCAAACTATCCAACAGGCAATGTACGAGTACAGGAAGTTCTTCTTCACCCAGAGAGTGGTAGAAAACTGGAACTCTCTTCCGGAGGCTGTTATAGGGGAAAACACCCTCCAGGGATTCAAGACAAAGTTAGACAAGTTCCTACGGAACCAAAACGTGCGCAGGTAAGGCTAGACTCAGGGCACTGGTCTTTGACGTGAGCGTGAGCGGACTGCTGGGCATGATGGACCATTGGTCTGACCCAACAGCGGCAAATTTTATGTTCTTATGTTCTTACATATGTTACATTTTGCTAGCTCTGTTCCGGTTATCGCGCAATTTAACAATTGCCTTTAATTTTTGATTCACCCTCGTATACACACACAAGTTTCAAGTTTATTTAAAATTCAATTCAAATGCTTATAAAAAATTTCTAAGTTATACCAACGAAAAATATTCCAGTATAATAATTTTGATACACTCCAAATTCATAAGGAGGAATGAGATACGCGATCCTCAGAGGGTCAAAAACCCAGAAGTTCAAATGGGTAACAACCCATAGAACCCAATCTTCATGGGATCCAAATGTATCTTCTTTATTATATTTTTCTTTATATGCCCATGAAGATTGGGTTCTATGGGTTGTTACCCATTTGAACTTCTGGGTTTTTGACCCTCTGAGGATCGCGTATCTCATTCCTCCTTATGAATTTGGAGTGTATCAAAATTATTATACTGGAATATTTTTCGTTGGTATAACTTATACATATATATCAATTCCAGTTTTTGTATAGCCATTTATCCAAGGACTCTATAAAAAATTTCTAAGCAGTGTACATAATAAAATAGGGGGAAACATTAATGTTTAAAATACAAACAAGGACAAACTTGGACAATAGACGAACAGAGACAAGGGGAAAGGTGGTCGAACTACAATGGTTTCAAGAAAAGAAAACAATGAGGGATAAAATAATAGGTTGGGGAAAGCCCAATGTGAAGTAGATAAGAATCAATGATTAAGCATTCTAATGATCGGTGGTGCCGAGCCTCCAGGTTTAAGTTTCGAACACATCCCTGTTCAAAAAGGTTTTCAAGGAACACACACAAAAGGATCCAGTCAAAGGAAACAACAAATATATTTGTTATTTCCTTTGACTGAAGCTGCTCTCTACGCCCTCATGGGTGACTGTCTGTGCCTAGCCTTGCCCTAATGATTAAGCCAGCACTAAATGCTGGGAGGATTGCACTGTCTTTGCATTCAACTGTTTACAGAGTGATATTCAGAGCCTATGACAATCTATTTATTCTTTCCTTTTGAGGGCAGTGGAAAAAAGGATGACAAGTGCAAAGCTGTCCTTTTGTTATAGAATATTTTGCAAGTGAGGGGGGGGGGGGGGGAAAGAGAGAAGAAACTGTTCTGTTAGGCTTCCACGGCTGGTGTCTTGCTTGTTGGAGCTTTCTGGGTCTTGCGATGAGACCCAGAAAACTGCAACAAGCAGAGAAAAAAACTAACCATTAAATTTTCTAAGATAGAAAGAAAGCTAAAAAGCAGGGATTCACTAGCCAAAGCCAGCCAGTGCTCAGGGAGATATTAGACAGGGTAATAGCTATATATGAGAGTGTTCATTCAGGCTTCTACTTATGTAGGAGAACTGAGTCACATGGTGCACTGTTTTTAAACCTGTCTTAAAAATAAAATCAAACCTGGCATTGACCAGATTTCCGTTTTCCCACAAAAACCACTTATAAAATATATTTCAGCATACCATTACATCTTTTCCTCTTCCCGCTCCGTATTTGCTTTAATTCCCCTGAATTCTATTTTTCATCAGCTCTTCAGTCTCAGGAAGCACACCGGACACTGCCCTCCTTCACTATTTTGAGTACAGTTCAAAATATTGTGCTCTGTGTCTGCTTTTTAATAGATCGGTGTGTTTTTTGATGGCTATTCCTAGTGGTATGCAGTAAACAGGAAGCTAAATTGGTATATTTTTGCTCCAAATTCTTCAAACCGAGGACTTTTGGAAGAAGGATTAAAAACTGTTATTCAGCTTTCACATCCAAGCAACAAAGTTAGTCTGTACGGTTCACAAAGTGGCAAGAGAGTCTTTTAGGATACTAGCTGCTGGGAGGACAGTGTTCACGGTCCCTGGGAGGGAGGGAGCCCAGCCACCCACCATGTTCAGGGCATATGCGTTCTTGGCCTGATGGAAACTGTCTCTATAATGGCTAGGCCAGGGGAATGCAATTCCAGACCTCAGGTGCCACAAGCCAGTCATGTTTGTGGGGTATTCACATGGAATATATATGAAATATATCTCCATACAATGGAGGATGGGAGGATGAATTTTAAGAAAATGCTGAAACTCAGTTGTTTGTTAGCACTTTCCTGCATTAACCCCCCTCTTTTACAAAGGTGTGCTAAGCTTTTTATCGTGCGCTAAACACACACTAAACGCTAATGCGTGCATGTTATCCTATGGATGCATTCGTGGTTAGCGCACGCGATGATTTAGCGCACGCTAAATCCGCGCTAGAACGCTTAGTGCGCCTTTGTAAAAGAGGGCCCAAGTTTTTTCATTTTTTTTCTTTTTTTACAAGTACTGCTCTGCAATTGTGTTTTGTGATTGTAAGCTTTGCAAACCGTATAGTCAATATATGGTATATAAATCATTAAATAAATATTTTGTATGGATATCTTGAAAACCTGACCACTTCGTTTATTTATCATTTTTAATGTCTTAGTTTAATTTACTGTAGTTATGTATTTTGCATGTATTTCAGTTGAACTGTAATATGCTTTTATGCTTTATTTAGTATTTATGCTATCACTATTATTCATTGTAGTTTATTATTGGTTCCTGTCTTTTAATTGTAGGTTGGTGGGCCCCATGACCAATGATTTAGGTTATTTCAGGGCCCTTTTATTAATCCCCTCCTTTACAAAGCGTTTTTAATGCCGGCCGGAGTGGTAACAGCTCTGACGCTCATAGGATTTCTATGAGCATCTGAGCTGTTACCGCAGCGGCCGGCGCTAAAAACACAAGTGTGGCTTTGTAAAGGAGGGGGGGTAAGCTGCATTGGACACTAATGCACACCTAACATAGCTAAAAATGGCATTCTGTGGTAACTTCCAAATCTATGCATGCTTACTGCAAGCTAAAAAATATTTTTATTTTATGCTGGGGGGGGGGGGGGGGGCTGTGAGGGGAGAGCAGGTGTTCCTGTGCTAAACAGTTAGGGCAGCTAACTAGTTAATGCAGGTTTACTTTGTGAGTTCTTATCACCTGCAAAATGGGTTTAAGTTCAAGTTTCAAGGTTATTGGTGCTTGATATACCGCTTATAATAACCTATGTGGTTTACATTAAAGCATAGTTTAAAATATATATATATATGCACTTACATAGGAGGTTTACACCAACTCTTTTAAGATAGAGGGGGAGACTTCACAGGAGACAGGAGGGAACCTGCAAGGGTTACATCATTTCAAAAAAAGAAAAGGACGGGGACAGGGAAAAACATAGTAGGGTAAAGATATGCATAAAGTTAGCTGATGTCAAAGAAGGAAAGAGAGGAGAGACAGTAGGGGCTTTGGTGTTGTTCGCTTTGAAAGGTGTGTGCTGGTGTGAGTGGGAGGGGGTGTCTGTGGAGTGGTTGTTGCGGATCGTATGGTATGTCTGGTGTTAGTGCATTTGTGGTATGATTGGGGGGGTTGTTTTTGTTTTTTCTCTTCATATAAACTTTCGAAGATGGCGACTGGAGGGTGCAGAGCTTGTCCGGCCCGATTTTCTTTTCTGTGATTGCCTGCTCGTTTTATAGTTTGAGTTATATTTCCTCTTTTTAGGACTTTGTGTCCTTGTACCGTTGGATTTCTGTACTTTCTGTGTTGCATCTGTTAATAAACATTATTTAAAAAAAAAAAATAAAAAAAAAGTTAGCTGATGTCATAATCTTAGTCTACACGACGAAAGCATCTCTATAAAGAAAGGTTTTTAGGCCAGATTTGAATTTAGTGGTATTTGATTCTTGTTTCTTGGAAGCGAGTGGTGGCGATAAATGCTCAAACAGTAATTTTTTTAAATGGCCGCATGCTTATGCCCATTAATTAAAAAAAATATATAAAATCATCCATTTTATGACTGCAGTAAAAAAAAGACCTTAGCATGCACTAAGGACACTTTATCACAGCTTAGTGTAAGGGTCCCTTAGCTTTTTGTTGTTATGTTTTGCTTAAGTAGTCTCATTTTTCATATGGATGTGTCAGCTGGGTCTCATGTATCCCTTTCCCTCATTGGTTCAGTAGAGTTTCATATGTATTATGATGATGTCTGGTTTCAAGACAGAGAAACAGCGCTTATTAACAATTCCCTCATTAAAAATAATCAATACGCGTCGACAATATATCTTTTCAGTTACAGCGCCCCAAACCTGGAATTCTCTCCCCATCCACTTACGTGAAGAATCTAATTTGGACAAATTCAAAAGTAATCTTAAAACTTTTTTATTTAACGACGCTTTTATTATTTAATTTTATTCGGCTTCTTCTTCTATATTTTTACAAGTTTCGAAATCAATTCATTTTTTATTGCTAGAATATTTTTTCAATCTTCTTCTCTCTTATCCCACCCATATGTGTTTTCCTCAATTTGTTTCCCACTTTGTAATTTCTCCCCCTACTTATCCTAATGTTTCCAATTTGTCTTGTAATTAGTTTATGTTTTTAATATATTGCAACTTTTATATATTGTAATTTTAATCATGTGTTAATCGCTTTGAAATTGATAAAGCGATCAATCAAATACATATTAAACTTGGAAACTTGGAAACTTGGAAGATGAGTTTTTTGACCTCATAGTACATTTATGATTTTATTAAGATTTTTATGATTTAAAAAACAGCATCCCCTTTTATTTAAAAAAAATTGGGGTTTGTTTTTTTTCTAGTATTATTTTATGCTTTAATTTGTTGACCTCGATTAGACTGAGCCATCAGCCACACACTACAGTGGGAAGGATACTTGCTAAAAAGTGACCTGTGGTAGCCCCAACTCAGAGTTTTTCTAGCTGAGGCCACTTTTAATGCAGCTACAAAATGGTCCTATTTTCCATATTACATGTGGCCATTAGCACTGGCACCTATTTTTTAGGTGGTAAGGGATCATGCACTAACCACATGCTAATCAGTTATTTATTTATTTTATGTTTCCATTTCATATGTACCATACTCCTATTTGAAGTGATTTATATTCAGGTACTCTAAGTATTTCTCCCTATCTGTCCTGACAGACTCACAATATAACTATGGTGCCTGGGGCAACAAAGGATTGAGTGACTTGCCCAGGGTCACAAGGAGTAGTCACAAGGAGTGGCATTTTAACAGGGAGTTTCCCAAATGCTAAGGCCACATGGAGTATCTACTGTTTATTTAACAAATTTTGTTGGAAAGAATGGAATATCTCTGTTTTGTCTTAGTCTATGTAATGTATGTTGTGCAAAGAACAGAAGAAAAACTGCCGACAAGCATACAAGATGCAGGCTAGGTTTAATATTTAAGTTATTTCATGCGGTTAATGTCATTACCTTCTAACCAACCGAGGGACCTGACACGGTCCGTGTTTCGGTTAACACGCCTTCATCAGGGGTCCAAGGTTGACAAGGTATCAAATTAAACTGCAAAAGGAATAAACATGAGCCTGTATAAATCGGATAAAATCATTGACCAAAGGTCTCTATATAAACTCACTACGTAGCAAGTTTATATAGAGTTTATTTAGAGACCTTAGGTCAATGATTTTATCCTATTTATACAGGCTCATGTTTATTCTTTTTGCGATTTAATTTGATACCTTGTCAACCTTGGACCCCTGATGAAGGCGTGTTAACCGAAACACGGACCGCGTCGGGTCCCTTGGTTTGTAAAAAGGTGGTAACATTAACCGCATGAAATAACTCAAATAATAAACCTAGCCTGCATCTTGTACGCTTGTCGGCAGTTTTTCTTTTGTTCTTTGTGCTGTACCCCCTTCACTGCAGATTGTGTTGGATTTTCTTGTTGTATTTCATTTTGTGCCTGTAAAATATGCACTTGATTTTATCATGGATATAACTTTGTACTCTGCTTAGAACTTGTGCTGATAATGCAGAGTAGAAATTTCCTTGATAAAAAAAATAATGCCAGATTGAACTCGTCAGTATTTAGAGTTTTTAAAATACTTTTTTTCACAGGTCCTGCACCACTTTTTCCATCAGCACAAGGGACTTGAAAAAAAAAATGGATGTGGGAACACTTAGGTCTCGATTCTATATAGTTCACCTAGTACAGTGCTAAGTGCGATTCTTTAAAAGTTAGGGACACTGGAGAGAATCATGCTAAGCGGGCTTAGGCCTCGCTAGGCATCCTAACTTTAGACACGCCCAATGTATGCTTCAAGACTGCACCTAATCCACATAAAGAAGCCGCGATCTGCCCCCCCTAACCACACCCACTTTTAGGTAAGTGCTTTGGACCAGGCACCTAACCTCTAATAGAATCGTGTTTTTCAAGTTAGGCGCCTAATTTTCAATTAAGTCCAATTAATTCCAATTATGAGATGTTAAGTGCCAATTATTTGTACCAATTAAGCCTATTAATCAATTAAGTTAGGCACCTATATTGGCTAGGTGTGCTGATATAGGTGCCTAACTTTAGGTGGACTCTATAGAATTTGCCAGTTACTGCCTCATGCTCCCATGTTAAGTCTGCATTATCCAGTATCACACACCCATTCCCTGCTCTTGACATGCTCCTTCCCAAAAATATATATTTTTTAAAATTCTTTATTCATTTTTACAACTTACAACAAGTGTAATTGGAAATAACATTTAACCTTACAAACATCACTTGAATGTCTGTTACAATCATTTTAAATTAATGAAATTTATCCCCCCCCTCCCTTACTATATCATATGTAATCACGTATATCATATAATATATTCTTTTCTACTAATCCAAACAATTAATATAAGATCAGAACCCCACCCCCCTCTCATTTGCAATTATATAATTAAGGGAAAAATGTTATTTACTCGTTACAATAATCTGTTAATGGTCCCCAAACATCGTTGAATTTATTAAAATGTCCTTTCTGTATGGTTAATATTTTTTCATCTTATATATATGACACAAAGAGTTCCACCAGAAATTAAAGTTTAATCTATTCCAATTCTTCCAATTAAATGTAATGTGTTGAATGGTGACTCCAATCATAATTAGCAAGAGCTTATTATTTTTTGAGGCTATTTGACTCTTTGCCCTCATTGAAATGCCAAATAAAATAGTATCATATGATAGGGCCACCGGATTCTCCAATAAACTATTATTTTAAATATTATTTTAAAAATAAATAGCATGCAATTAGAGTGCACATATAAAAAAAAATACTGCAAAATAATTTAATACATTTTGCGATAAGCCTTTTTTTTTTTTTTTTAACATGCTAAGCAAGTGTTAAGGGTTAATGCCCTAGAGTAAAAGGGCCCCTTGGTTTGGCAAATATATCTTGACAATTGGAGCAACTCTTAACGCTTGAGGTGTGCAGTTGTCTGTCCTTGATCTAGGCTATGGTAGCACGGAAATAAAAATGCAAGATGGGTCATGACTCTATGACCTGGCCTCTGGAAACATGTTTTCTGCTCTGGTTGGGTGCTAGGTGACCATCAGCAGGTGTTTGAATGAACAGGCAACCTACCTTAACGCTGAGTACTAGAGAATGACACGGTGACAAAATTCATCACCGTCCCCGTCCCCGCGGATAACCGCGGGAAATAATCCCATGTCATTTTCTAGTGTCTATTTCAACCTCAATCCTTCTACACCAGCATTCTTCAAAGCAAAGCTTGTGGATCAATGGTTGTGGCCCTTTCAACTTTTCTGAATGCCTAATCTAATCTAATCTAATCTAAACCTTAAGTTTATATATCGCATCATCTCCATGAGTATGGAGCTTGACACGGTTTACAAGAACTTAAAATAGTAGGTAGAGAGGAAGAGAAAAGGATTACATGAACTTATGTGAAGAAGGGGGGGGAGAAGGGAGGGAAGGATAGAGTTACAATTTGCTGAAAAGCCAGGTTTTCAGTTGTTTGCGGAATAACTGAAGGGAGCTCAGGTTCCGCAACGGGGAGGTGAGGTCGTTCCAAAGACCTGTGATTTTGAAGAGAAGGAATTTTCCCAGTTTGTCTGCATAGTGGATGCTGCGTAGAGAGGGGAAGGCTAGTTTATACCTTTGGACAGTTCTGGAGGAGTTGGGACTGGAAGAGTTGAAAGACAGTGGGATAAGAGGAGGGAGGATGCCATGAATGATCTTAAAAGCCAGGCAGGAACATTTGAAATGGATTCTGGGGATTATTGGAAGCAAGTGAAGTTTGGCAAGGAGTGGAGAGGCATGGTCAGATTTGCGTTTTGAGAAGATCAGTTTGGCTGCAGTATTCTGGATTAGCTGGAGTCTTAGAAGACTTTTTTTTGATAGATTTAAGTAGATGGCGTTGCAGTAATCTAGTTTGGAGAGGATGATGGATTGGACAAGGATGGCAAAGTGTTGATGCCCTCTTGTTCTTTTATTTTTTGAAAGTTTGAAGAATCTGTCCCTCTCTACTGTCTAGTGCGCCTTAGTAAAAGAGGGGGCTTCGTGTCATTGCCCCTCTCTTTATGAACTGCTGTTGTGCATTGTTGAAGCCAGATCAGTGTCTTGCAAACTTCGGCTGGAGGGTCTCTGCACATGTGCAGACGTCGACACGATGATGTCACGTGCATGTCTGACATTATCGCATCAGTGTCCGCGCATGTGTAGAGGCCCTCCAGATGGGGCCCTGAGCTTGTTAACCCTGAAATGACTATGCCATCGGGGAAGTACGGAGCGCAGGAGAGGCGCTGGCGCCAGCCGACTAGCCTACACTACGTGCCTCTCGCAGCACACCTGGAGTCTTGTCACGGCACGCTGCTATGCCGCTGCACACAGTTTGCGATGCACTGAGCTAGATTGTGATATGTGTATTTTAATTATGTATGTTGTTGGACAAAGGTGGGTTATAAATACATTTTCAATACAATACCATAGAATACAATTTACTAATAACTCATGCTAAAACAGCCACTGATGCTGCTTCTGTAGACGGAATTATTTTGCTAAGAACATCCAAACTTTGAACATTTGTTCCGCAGCATCTTGGTTTCCCATGCCTTCTGCTCTCAGTCTAGGTCAGTGGTCGCAAACTCGCAGCCCGCCAGGTACTATTTTGAGGCCCTCGGTATGTTTATCATAATCACAAAAGTAAAATAAAACAGTTTCTTGATCATACGTCTCTTTAGCTATAAATGACAATATTATTATTAAGACTTAGCCAAAAGGAAAGGTTTATAAACTATGAAGAGTTTTACCTCATGCAAAATTGTCATTTCTTTAATAAGACATTAACTATTTTTTCTGAGGCCCTCCAAGTACCGACAAATCCAAAATGTGGCCCTGCAAATGGTTTGAGTTTGAGACCACTGGTCTAGGTAAACCCTTTTTAAAGTAATGAGTTCAGTAGGTGTAGAGTTGGAAAAGGATCACCCAGATGGAGTGCTTAAGGTGTGTACCAGGAAAGAGAAGGCCCTTGAAGAAAGTAAGCAAAATACAATCTACAAGTGGTCAGTAAAACTGGTCTTTTATTCTAGAGTTGCATAAGGTATCTTACTAACAAGGTATGAGACTAGCAGAGACATCGCCCCAAATCTAATAGCGTAAATGGTTACATTTATAGTTCTGAAAAAACAAGCAATCAGTTCAATTCATGAACAACAAAAATGCTAAGGATAGGGGTCTTTCAATGACAGGATACAGATTGTTTTTCTTTTAAGAAAATCAAAACTGAAGGCATCAGCAGGTAGCATGAATCTTGGCTTAGCAGGCTAGGGGGAGGGGAGGAGGTTTCCAACCTCAGTAGGCCTCCATGCATCTATGGTTGGGAATGTAGCCTCCTATATATCTTACTGACTACTACAAACACTACTGTGAGCACAGCTACCCAAGGCTCCTCTCCCTAATGTTTCCCCAAGGGAATATAGACTTTTATTATAAATCTTTTAAATGTGAAAGTTGCAATTTGTATCCCCAGAGCTGAGTAGTGATGCCTGAATGTTCTTCTCCTGGAATTTCCTTAATATTCCTTAGAGTACATATGTTAATGTCACAGTATTTTCCAAGCACTGGGCATTCCTGTTTGTAAGCAATTGGCAACAGAAGGTGGAACTCAACCCCAATCGCGTGAAGCATCCCAGAGCCTGAAAATCTTTGCTTTTCATGTCCACACACAGTAAGAAAGCAAATGCTTATCAACTCGGCTGCAAAATTAAGTTTGGAGGGAAGAATATCGATTATGCATGTTAGGCTTGGAGCATCAATGATATCTCTGACTGGTGAATTCCCTGCCTGGTATCTTGCGATTCTGTATTGGGAGGATGAATTTTAAGAAAATGATGAAAACGCAATTATTTGCCAATGCCTTCCTATGCTAATGCTTATCCCATCTGATAATATCCTCTTTAGATTTCCCTGACTGTAATGTATGATTTAAAGCTTGTTTGTATTTCTGAATTGCGTGAATTAGACTTGCCTTGCATGCAAATGTGAATTGGTTTGGCTACCTACTTTGGAATCGATCTTTTGATCTGACGTCTTTGGGTTGTTGTTCTTTTAATTGGTGAATTTTGTTTTGACTTGATATACTGATATTTTATTTTGG
This sequence comes from Geotrypetes seraphini, assembly GCF_902459505.1. Classification (NCBI taxonomy): domain Eukaryota; kingdom Metazoa; phylum Chordata; class Amphibia; order Gymnophiona; family Dermophiidae; genus Geotrypetes; species Geotrypetes seraphini. The sequence goes on along the minus strand of NC_047098.1, from coordinate 55,771,101 downwards.
GGGGATGTTTATGATGTTGTCCAGACATGTCGACATTATATGTGGAAATCGTAGGGAAACAAGATTTTATGTATGTGATATGGAAACCGCATAGTTGTATGCGGTATATAAATTTTTTAATAAATAAATAAATGTGAGGGGCCAACAAGCTTCATAAGGTCCATTTGGTTAGCCCAGTAAATTTAATTATCATCTCCCGTATTTGTATTATGCCCTCTCCTCCTGCATCACCAATACCTACTGTACCTCGACGCTTTCCATCTTGCTGTGCTGTACATCTGGAATAGACTTTCTGATTCAGTGTATCACCCTTTCTGTCCATATTCACCTCTGACCTAAATCCCACCTTTTGGAGGCTGCCTTGCCTAGCTCTCCAGAAGCACCGTCTGACTCATTTAAAAACATTTTATTGAATTTTTAACTGTATAAAGTTATTAAAATCCGTAAGCAAATAAACTTATTTACAATACATGATAAATGCCTTACAGCTAAAACAAGGAAAAATACTCGAGAGGGTCCAGAGGAGAGCAACGAGGATGATAAAGGGTATGGAGAACCTCTCATATGCCGAACGGTTAGACAGGCTGGGGCTCTTTACCCTGGAAAAGCGGAGATTGAGAGGGGACATGATACAGACTTATAAAATCATGAAAGGCATAGAGAAGGTGGAGAGGGACAGTTTCTTTAAACTAGCAGGGGCAACTAAAACAAGAGGTCACTCAGAAAAACTGAGAGGAGACAGATTCAAAACGAATGCAAGAAAGTTCTTCTTCACTCAACAGGTGGTAGACACCTGGAACGCACTTCCCGGAGAGGTGATAAGCCAGAGTACAATTCTGGGGTTCAAAAGGGACTGGATGACTTCCTGGAAGCGAAGGGAATAACGGGGTACAGATAGAGGTTTACCTCACAGGACACTGAGCAAATAGGGTATGGACTTTTTAGGTTAGGTAGGGAACATTTTCAGGTCATGGACCTGGAGGGCCGCCACGGGAGCGGACTGCCGGGCGCGATGGACCCCTGGTCTGACCCGGCAGAGGCAATGCTTATGTTCTTATGTTCTTAAAACAAAAAACGCAAACAGAAAAGAAATGCACCACACAAAGTAAAATACATCATTAAAGTACTGATTTTAACTGTTTTTCTATAATAAATTTCCCCTTTATTTCTCATGCTTGTGAGTCAGGATTAGACTGTAAGCTCCTGAAAGCAGGCCCTGCCTCCTATTTGTATCTGTGGCGTGCAGTGTATGTCTCACCGAGCTATGGAAATAAGTAATAGTAATCTGCAAAGCCACAATGGCATCTTGGTTTACTCAAGACAGAAAAGCATGCCTCTAGAGCGTCAGGATTCCTATGCCTCCGGTAAGCTGATATTCAGTGTATATATGGTTTTTGCCAGTAAACCAAAGTGTTGTTTTGCGACGAACCGTGACAGCGTGTACTCAGGGAGAAAGGGAGCTACCCAATGGCCGGTATTTCCAAAGGCAAATTACAATGCAAAGAATTACAGATCTACAAACAACCCCATAATCTTGTAGGAATTTAAATCACTAGGAGGAACATATTAAGACCACAATGATAACAGAATTAGACATTTCCTTATTTTTTGAAAGAAGCGAGTGAACCTATGATTCTATATTGTTGGTCTGGAGCTTTAGTGGTAACCTTTTGAAATGAAAGTGGGCGAGATCTGGGGGGTTTTCGCTTTCCCCGCTCGGGGACAGAAGTGAGATTATTTCCTGAATTTGCCAGTGATTGTTTTGGGTCGGTTCTGGTTGAGAAAGGGGCAATATACCTAAATGGCTATAGAACAGATCTGTCCTGGGGCCACTCACCAGTTCCTGGAAAAACTATAATAATCTTTCATGTCCAAACAAGGAGTGACAAATACCAAAAAAGGAACAATCCACTGAAACCTTTGGCCCAATGTGCGGTGGCAGCCAAGAAAGCAAACAAGATGTTAGGAATTATTAGAAAAGGGATGGTAAACAAGATTAAGAATGTTAAAATGGTGTGACCTCACCTGGAGTATTGCCTTCAGTTCTGGTCTCCTTATCTCAAAAAAAGATATAGCGGCACTAGAAAAGGTTCAAAGAAGAGCGACCAAGGTGATAAAGGGGATGGAACTCCTCTCATATGAGCTAAGACTAAAGAGATTAGGGCTCTTCAGCTTGGAAAAGAGATGGCTGAAGGGAGATATGATCGAAGTCTACAAAATCCTGAGTGGTGTGGATTGATTTTATACTGCATCACGATTTATAAAGACTAGGGGACACTCGAAGTTACAGAGTGATACTTTAAAAACCAATAGGAGGAAATATTTTTTCTCTCAGAGAATAGTTAAGCTCTGGAATGCGTTGCTAGAGGATGTGGTAAGAGCGGTTAATGTAGCTGGTTTTAAAAAAAAGATGTGGACAAGTTCCTGGAGGAAAAGTCCATAAACTGCTGTTGAGATAGCCATGGGAGAAGTCACTGCTTGCCCTAGATCAGTGGCATGGAATGCTGCTACTATTTGGGTTTTGCTGCTATTTGGGTTGTGACTTGGTTTGGCCTCTGTGGATCGGATACTGGGCATAGACCATTGATCTGACCCAGTAAAGTTATTCTTATGTTCTTACGTGAGCCAAGTATAGGACAATCGAGTTGTTGTGGCATCACTGATGAAATTGACTCTTAGGCATTGGTGGAATGAGGCATTATGACATCACAACCTCAGCTCTGGAATTCTGCTACTATTTGGGTTTTTGCCAGGCACTTGTGACTTGGATTGGCCTCTGTGAAGCTGGACCATTGGTCTGACCCAGTAAGACTATTCTTATGTTCTTAGGAACATGAAGTGAGTGATGCTACAACATACAGCAGAAGTAGAATTTCCTAACATACAGTTAATACCCTTCAAGACGTTCAAATACTTGAAGGGTATTAACGTAGAACAAAATCTTTTCCAGAGAAAGGAAAATGGTAAAACCAGGGGACATAATTTGAGGTTGAGGGGTGGCAGATTCAAAGGCAATGTTAGGAAATTCTACTTTACGGAGAGGGTGGTGGATGCCTGGAATGCCATCCCGAGAGAGGTGGTGGAGAGTAAAACTGTGACTGAGTTCAAAGAAGCGTGGGATGAACACAGAGGATCTAGAATCAGAAAATAATATTAAATATTGAACTAAGGCCAGTACTGGGCAGACTTGTACGGTCTGTGTCTGTGTATGGCCGTTTGGTGGAGGATGGGCTGGAGAGGGCTTCAATGGCTGGGAGGGTGTAGATGGGCTAGAGTAAGTCTTAACAGAGATTTCGGCAGTTGGAACCCAAGCACAGTACTGGGTAAAGCTAAGAAGAAAAAATTAAAAAATTTAAATTGAATCAGGTTGGGCAGACTGGATGGACCATTCAGGTCTTTATCTGCCGTCATCTACTATGTTACTAGAAGAAGAGAAAGCTCATTTTGGCTATAGAACCAATGCAAGTGCATGCTGATTGCTTTGACAAACCACATGGATAAACTTCCTACCCCCGCTTAAAAAAAAAAAAAAAAAAAAAAAAAGCTGCTCCCAGATTTAACGCCTGAACCAGAGCGGGTAAGAATGAAATAATCAATCAAAGAATTCTACTTCTTAATTAGGTTACTTAGATTTGTTGAACTAGGAACGAGTGCCTTACTTGCAGATTCCACTTTCACCGCTTCATTCTGAGCAGCAGTCCAGAGCAAATTACAGGGGGCACCGTTCGGCTGGCACAGCATCCTAATTTGCCAGACAAAATTATTATTTGCTTTCCACTTTGCAAACCTTGCCTTGCCTGGCAATTTGTGCTGCACGCATGGCCTTCCTAGCTTGAAGAGAAGCCAACCCCTTCCTTGTGATTAAAAATAATAATTGGCAATCGGTGGACACTCTGTCTTTATCGTAGTGAAAGATGTCTTCTTTCCCTCTGTGTAACTACAGGTCGCTACACAGTATATTACTTGTTCACCAAATTGAATTTTATTACTGTACCCTTGTGATAGCTTTCTTTCAGAATCCTGGGTCTTAGTTACATTCTCTCGATTAATTTGTAAGCAGTGTCATATAATTTTGACATTTCATTCTATTACACTAAATTCTGTGGACGCAGACGTAATAAATGTCAACTATATTAAGCAAAAACATGCTGCTTGATCACCATTCAGACGTACACAAGTGAGACATGTAAATTATAAAAAAACAAAGTGGAGAAAAACAGACCTCAATAACTTGGCTCCTGGACTCACAAGGCGTCCCTTGGAACCTGTATCATCATAGGTCTGTGAATGGATCTCATAAGAAGGCGTGGCCAGGGGAGGAGCATGGGTGGGTCATGGACATTCTTAAAACATATCCCCTCTTTTCCTAAGGCACACTAGCCAATTTATATTCTATGGAAGTGTTAGCATTTAGGGCCCCTTAGACACACTGTTATAGAATACACCCGATCTCTGCACAACTTAGGGGCAGGCCTTTAGGCCTGGTTTTCATTGGCATACATGCCAGTGCCTAAATGTTAGTCACACCGACAAGTGCTGCACCTGAGTCTATAAACCCTGCTTAACCCAAGAGGTGGTTTATAGAATCATGCTAAGTGCCAACCTTTCTGGCACTGAATTTTTAGCCAACATTTATAGAATTTACTCTATCATAGTATGCATGTACATCACAACTGCTCCCTGAAATTCCTTTGCCCAGATTATATAAAAGGAGTCACCATCTTTCATTAGACCTATAGCGTATGCATTGATAACTGATAATAGCCATTTTCTGCATGCAAAGCTTGCTTTACAAGCACAAAAAACTTTCATAAAATCACCCACTTTAAGAAGTAGAACACGACTGCAATTGGGAACCTTGGCAACCTGTCCCTTGCATTTTGTACAGCAACCTCAGGAATCTTGCCGTTTAATTCTTTCCTCTCATTTGTATTATGCAAATGCAATCCTGCTGTCAGTGCAATTCAGTCCTGTGCTGCTTGCAGTTGTGTACGGGAGCTCCTTTCCTCACCCTGTTTCGGTATGCTAAAGTTTTGGCATCATTCCAGTTGTCTCCCGTCTCTCTGCAGCTATTTTAACCCAAAACCAAAAGCTCCCCACACAGACGTTGCAGGTCCATTGTGTGGATTTAATGAAATACAATAGCAAAGAAATGATTTGCCCTTAAAAAAAAAAAAAAAAAAGTGCACGTATCCTCAATGCTATTTTAAGCACTTAGCTTCAACCTGCATTTCACCTGCCTGTCAGCGAGTGCACTTGACACCTTCGGCGTTTTGCTGAGATTTTTGTCATTCCATACACAAATGTCACTCTTGGCCCTTAATGACACCTCCTCTTCCCTTTATAAAATGAACAAAGGGTGACTTCACTAACAGCGGGATGAATATAATTGATCAAGGTTATAAATATTCTGCTACAATTCACTATTCTTTCAGTGGCTGTTTACTGTGGAGCAATTTTATAAGAGGGAATTCAGGCAAGAACTGAGGTCCAGAAAGACGCCTTGCCTATAAAGGCAAAAAAAAAAAAAAAGACAAAAAGACACCGATGTGCCTTGAATCTCCCCAAACCAGCCTCAATAAATAATATATAAATACCGGTGTAAATGTATGCTTGCGCTCAACCAATATGCCTATATATTATATAATACGCTGCTTGATATAACGTAGGATGCTTATAATGCAGTCAAGTCTTGGGATCCATTTTTTTTTAAATTGCTTATTACACTGTAGCCCTGATGTAACACAGAATCACTAATAACATGGTCAAATATCTTGGATCCCAAGGTCAATAAACCTTGGATCCCAAGGTCAATAAACTTGTTGTAAATTTCCCTTTTCATCTGCCAAGTTTTGGCTACAGTTGTTGTAAATCCTATAAATTTGTTGTAAATCTACAAGTCTATGCGGATCCTAATCTAATTTAATGTAAACCGCCTAGAACTCGCTGGGTATGGCGGTATATAAGAATAAAATTATTATTATTATTATTATTATTATTATAATATATCATACAGGGCGTACAATATATATGTGTGCATGACAATTGTCCCTCGCTCCACCCAAATGCGCTCCTGGGAATGCTTAGGGGCAGATTGATTGAAAGAAAGCACATTTCTTCTGTGTGCCTACATTTTACTGTGTATGGGGTTGCAAATTTGTATAACAGTCCTTTCCCACATGGGAAACCTCCCACAGAGTTTGTTTGGCTGGTAGCTCAGAGCAAGTTACATCAGGGCACAGGAAGCAGGTACTGTATTTCCCCTATTTACAAAGCTGCTGATTCTTTCTCCTCTCTTAGCTCTCTGCCTGCGCTTGTGATCAGCGCCTCTTGTTATTAAAGATTTGGAGATACACAGCACAGACTGCAGAATGTCACAACTCAGCATCCCAGGATCGCACGTGCCTTCTTCTTCAGGCAGGCACCAAATCCTTACATTGCTCAAATATTGTAAGCTATCCCGGCAGGGGAAATATATTTTGGTACCCGAAATGTACCTAACTTGGCATTGAGCTCGAGTTTGTGAATTATGCCACCCCCCCCCAAAAAAAAAAAAAAAAAACCAGATCCAGAAACAAATAAAAATTCCTGATTCCTATTTCGAGGAAGTCATTGCTCTGTGTAAGGACATTTATTGGGATTTATTTTTTTTTTTAATATGAAAGATCGCCTTTATTACTGCGACAAGCCTGTGTGGGGCGTTTCAGTCGCCTTCTCGGAAAGGATCCTCTGTCTCCACCCTATCCATCCTTTCCCCCAGAGCCTGCATAATAGCATGGCAGCGAGGTGGAGGGATGGAGAGGGGAAGAGGGAGGTGACTAGGGATGAAGGGATGGAGAGAGGAGGGATACAAAGGGCTGCAGCGACTGATGCTTCTTACCTGCCACCGTGTACCTGTCCAGGTAGTTGAGCACGTTGCCCATGCTGAGGATGGTGGCGGCGGCCACCCCGGCCCGGCCCAGTTTGCGCGGCTTGTTGGGGGCCGGGGGCGGCGGCGGCGGGCACTGCAGCTCCAGCTCCAGCGCTTTCCCGGCCAGCGCCGGAGCCGCCCGGCTCATGGTGGCCGAGAGGGTGAGCAGCCGGTCGTCGCCCGCGCCGCCGCTGCCCGAGCCCTCGCTCTCCAGGCACATCATAGGCGGCCTCTGATCCGATCCGTCTCGAGCCACGGCGGCAGAAGGCGACTCAGCGCCCGGCACGCGCCGCCCGAGCCCCGGCGTTTGCCGGCTGCATGCTGCGCTCGCGGGCTGACAACTGACAGCTCGCGCTCGCGGGGAAGGCAGCAGGAGGAGGGGAGGGGAGGGGGCGGGCCTTGCCCCGCAAGCTCCTCCTCTTCCAATGGCAGGTTAGTTCTACGCTAATTACAGATTCTGTAATAACCACCCCGAGTGCGACAGGAAATGTGTTTGTATGTGTGAAGGAATCTGCCCGGATACCTCCACGAAGAGGCAGCAAGTAAGAGGGGGGGGTCCTCCAAGACACAAAGAACATTCCCATCCCCCACCCCCACGCCATAGTCCTCCCAATTCACTGGACCCTACATTAATTCCCCACGGAAAGGATTTCGCCCTTCTTATGCTTCTGAGGAAAAATTCTTTATTGAATAAGGCCGTAGCACAATGATAATGAATATGTAAGAGCTAGATTTGCATACAATAGGGTCTCCCATATACGCAAATGCATTACATGCATGTTCATTGTGGAAATCCTGAAACTCGAAGCGGCAAGGATTGAGAAGCACAAAGTATTGGAAACATCTCCAGTGTAAACGTGCTAAGTATACACACATCCAAGGCGAGCTAATTATCCTTTAGTTTTGAATTAGAGAATGACACGGTGACAAAATTCATCACCGTCCCCGCGGGTAACCGCGGGAAATAATCCCATGTCATTTTCTAGTGTCTGTTTCAACCTCGGTCCTTCTACACCAGCATTCTTCAAAGCAAAGCTTGTGGATCAATGGTTGTGGCCATTCATACTCTGATTCTTATGTGAGCCAGCAAAACTGAGAAGAAAACATTGCTCCATTCACTCCCCCTCTCCCCACCTCACTATCACTCCCACCACACCTTTTGTTAGAGTTACCATGTGGCTCCAGAAGAAAAAGAGGATAGATTGAGGCATCTGGGTTTTACTTCCATTGCTGTCAATGGAAGTAAAACCTGGATGTCTAAATCTGTCCTCTTTTTTCTGGAGCCATATGGTAACCCCTATTTTTTTTCCTCTATGCCTCTCATTAGGTACCTCTTCCCTCCCTTCCATATCTATTCTCCTCTATCCTTCCTCCCTAGCTTGGATCTCTTCCTTTCCTTCAGCTGCTGGTTGGATGGGTTCTACTGTTGGACTGGGATCCTTCCTCTTTTCAGCAGCTAATCAGTCACCCATGCTGGTACCACCAGCCTATTCAAAATTCACAGGCCTAGCTGCTCCCTCCAAGCTCTACAGGGCCCTCTGGATACTCCTTCTTCCAGGTCAACTCCACACATGCCCTGAGGACTCCTTCTAGTCACTCTGTCTCTCTTTGTGAAGACTATCCCAATCATTCACTCTCCTGGTTACTCCTGAGAACTCCTTCCCAACCCTCAGCTGCTCTCCATGAAGACTCTCCCAGTTGTTCATGCATTCCCCTCCTGGCCCTCTGCTTGTCATCAAGCTTAAGTCCCCTTTGAGCTCCAAGCTGTACTGGACAAGCTGGTCTAGCAAGCTTACCAAGGATTAGGCAGAATCCAACATTTCTCCCCTTGAGGGTCACCTGGCTCCTGAAGGAGCTGCTGTTTTTCCCAGCTCTCTGTCCTGGAGATGTCCTTTTCAGCACCCTATTTCACTCAGGGTGAGTGGACAGCTCCCAGTAGTGCTGCCCGATTTAGGAGGAAAATTTTCAATTTGATTTGGCCTATTGAATTGATTTTTCAATTGGGTTTGATTCATTTTTCCCACCCAACAGGGCATGGGTTTGTTTTATTTTCAAACATCCTGGCGGGTTTATTTTGTAGCCTCTTCATCCACCCCATCCCCCTTTGCTCTCTCCAGGCCCATGTAAACAAAATAAACAAAAAAGACATTTCCTCTCTCTGTTCGATCCTAGCTCACACTCACTGTCTAACATCATCTCTGCCTTTTGTTGTCTGGTCATTTTCTTATTCAAATTATGTTGGTCCCAGGCTCTGGTTTCTGTTTGTCTTCCGTTAACTTGCTCGCCAGGGTCTCCTGCCCATTTGACATTTTCTTCTTTCTCCATGCTCATCATCCATCTTCCATCTCTGTACCTTCCCTTCCTCTGCTATATCCAACATTTTTGTTTCTTTCCCACTGTCTACCATCTCTCTTTCTCTCTCTATCCCCCCCCTGCCTTGTGCCCTGGTTCAAACCTCTCTATTTCCCTCCATTCAGTATCTCTCCTTTCCGCCTCTCCATTATCATGTGCACAATTTCTTTCTCCCCATGCACCATGTCTCCCTGCCCTCTACCCTATGTCCCAACATTTTTCCCTCTCTCTTCTACATCCATGTTGCCCTTCCCTTATCATATGCAGGATATCTCCCTCTTACATCTTTCTACCTCTGTTGCATCTTTCCCTTTCTCTCCTTCATCCCATCTCCACCAATTCTTCCTCTCTCCTCTCCCTCCTGTGCAGCAGCTTTCCATCCCTCTTATCCCCCTGTGCAGCAGTTTTCCTCCTTCCTATCCCCCTGTACATCAGCTTTCCATCTCACCTATTCCCCTGTACAGCACCTCCTGACCGACTCTGCACTCCTGGCTTGGCAGGGGCAGCACAGTGAACATGCTTCTCGCAGCCTACCTACCAAGGTTTCCCTCTACCATGTCAACAGTGATGCAGCAGAAGGAAGACCTTGGCGGGGCAGACCAGGAGAAGCCTGTTCACTGTGCTGCGTCTGCCAAGCCAGTCACCGCCACCGCTGCTACTACTTTAGGAGGCCTGGAGGTATGTCAGGAGACAGGACTCACTGAATCAGTGAGTCCATTTTTTTTAGAAAGTGAATCGATTTGAATCGATTCACCAAGGTGAATCAGTGAATCAGTTCAAATTGATGACTCAGGCAGCACTTGTTCCCAGGTGCCTTTGCAGGATCTTATGCAAATCAGCTCCTTCTTCCTGCCACTCAGACTCCCTCTGCTGGCCAGTGACAGGAACTTCACCCTGTCATACTTTGTCCTAAAAGAAATTTTGGTATGTATGTGATAAAAAAACAACATGAGAACAACCTGAATATGTGAGGTGATAAGAGTGTGGATGATTGTGAATGTTTTGAACAATTGTGTAGAGAAGTGTGATGGTAAATCTTGTGGGACTGCAAGGTGATATTGTAGTGGATTACACAAAGAAAAGTGCATTTTTTTAAAAAAGTGGCATGTGAAATGTGCAGTTATGTTGAAAAAAATAACAATTGCTGATATGGCAGTGCTAATGACGGTGCGCAAAGGCTTAAAAATGAAAAGAGTGCAAACACCAAAAACTAGAGGAATGATATTTACTCTGGTTAAGGTGAGAAATAATGATGTTGAACCATAACACATAAAAGACATTTGAAAACGATTGATAGAGCGCATATAAAGTTAAGTTTTAAGAACACAACTTGAGGTAAAATAACATCATTTTTTGTTCATAGTCTATTGAGCTCCAGTCTTTAATTTCATCATTTACCGTCTTCCTATATCATTTATTCCTCTTATTCTTTATCCATTCTCTATCTTTTTACTTATTATTCTTTTTTAAGGGTTACTTTTAAGGTTTTGACTTTTTGATGTTATTTTTTTATCTACATTTGTGCCCTCTACAAGTTGTGTCCTTAAAACTCAGGTTTGTATGCGCTCAGTCAATTGTTTTTCAAATGCCCTTTATGTGTTATGGTTCAACATCATTATCTCTCACCTTAACCCAGAGTAAATATCATTCCTCTAGTTTTTGGCGGTCTGTCCACTGTTTGCGCTCTTTTCATTTTTAAGCCTTTGCGCACTGTCATTAGCACTGCCATATCAGCAATTGTTATTTTTTTCAACATAACTGCACATTTCACATGCCACTTTTTTAAAAAAACGCACTTTTCTTTGTGTAATCCACTTGCAAAATCTTCCACACCCTTATCATTTGCCAAAACATGGACCGTGTCGGTTCCGTAGAGATTATTGTTCTCTTGTATTGTGCCTGGATATTTGTAAAGAATTTTGTCTGGATGGTTTTATTTGCTGAATCTCGATAAACATCTACATCAGGAACATCTATTCCACAGTGTTATCTCTACGTTAATGACATTTTCCACCGTGGGGGGTAGATTTTCTGTCCGTTGGCTGAGTGGAATACTATATTTCCTATATTTCTTACTAACACAGCCGCTGCCAGTGATAGGGCTGCTTCTGACATTGATCGACTTGGTTTTCTGCACACGCTCATGCTTTTTTTTTTTGTTCTCCTTGTCACCCCTCATACAGACTTATACAAAGGAAGCACTGCAATGAGCCTCTGCATATGACCCTGCCTCCCTCCTCCCATGGGCCGCCCTTAGCCAGTGACATTCCCAGGTGACAGTCACAGGAAGATAAATTAGTGAGTGGTACTGAAATTTGTAAATATGCAGTCTCTCTGGCACCCCCAAAGCCTGACAGTTTACCAATGTGTCCATAGAATACCAGGGGGTGCTGAAAAGTTCTCAGCCCAACATGAGCAGAATGAGGCGGATATGATTCAATCAGCGATCCAAAAAAAATATCCAAAAACATAGAATTTCGTTTCTGCAAATTGGCACTTAACAAAATAAGATAACACTCTTTTCGGCTACAGTGGCTCAGAATTTAGGAAGCTGGTTGGGCTGAGAACTTTTCAGGTGTTTTATTTCTGCCTTTCATTGAATGCTCACTTCGGTGGCTATATTGCACTCACATGCTGTGGTGAAAAGCAGGGCTTCTATTTATATCTGCATGAGGTGGCACTCTGTCCTACTGTAAGCAAATAGGGCTTAAACTCCTGCATAAACTTGCCCTGTTCAGTCTTTCCTACCTCATTCTGGGCTACAGGAGTGGATGAATTGTTCTATCTGTAGGTACAGCGTCATCACCCCTTCCTTCTTCCTCAGACATTAGGGAAAACACTTGCCCCCCCCCCTCTTTTACTAAGGTGCACTAATCGAATTAGCATGCGCTAAACACTAATGCGTCCATAGACTAACATGCATGCGTTAGCGTATAGTGCGCGCTAAATCGATTAGCGCGCACCTTAGTAAAAAGGGCCTTAGAGTACCCAATTGCTATTCAATGTATTGATAGCCATGGAGGAAAGCTCTTCTTCGCTAAAAGCAAATTTGACCATGTCTCCCCGCTCCTGGCCAAGCTCCACTGGCTTCCGATAATCGCCAGGGTCCACTATAAATGCACCTGTTTAGCTTTCAAAATCCTATATGGTATCCTCCCTCCCTTTATCCCTCTTTCTTGGAATTCCTCAAACCCTAATACCACCAGATCCTCCCACAAATTAAAACTGTCCTTCCCCTCGCTAAAAGGCATTTTCCACACAGGAAAGCAAGGGACCTCCCTTCACTTCAAAATCACTGAGCTCTGGAACAACCTTACCTCCCCTCTTCGGAACTTGAGCTCTCTCCAAGTTTTCCGCAAACATCTGAAAACCTGGCTTTTCTCAAAAAATGCAAGTCTCCCTCCAACTTAGGAATCAAGGAAACTCTTATATCTTGGCATCCCAAGTCCTCTAAATTTTCTTCACACTTCTACCTCTAACCCTCTGTTGTAGTTCCTTCCTATTTCTCCTACTGTAAACCGCGTCGAGCTCTACGAACGTGGAGATGATGCGGTATACAAACCTAAGGATTAGATTAGATTAGATTAGATAGCGGATGCTGCGGATGGGCAGACTGGATAGGCCATTTGTCCTTTATCTGCCATCATGTTTCTCTTTTTCTATAACCATAAAGCTCAATGACATCACAATGCAGGTGGAAAGAGCCTTAGCCTATAGGAAGAGGAGATGCAAATGTTAAGAGCCTTAGCCAATAGGGAGAGGAGGAGCTAGCACTTCTACCTCTAACCCTCTGTTGTAGTTCCTTCCTATTTCTCCTACTGTAAACCGCGTCGAGCTCTACGAACGTGGAGATGATGCGGTATACAAACCTAAGGATTAGATTAGATTAGATTAGATTAGATTAGATAGCGGATGCTGCGGATGGGCAGACTGGATAGGCCATTTGTCCTTTATCTGCCATCATGTTTCTCTTTTTCTATAACCATAAAGCTCAATGACATCACAATGCAGGTGGAAAGAGCCTTAGCCTATAGGAAGAGGAGATGCAAATGTTAAGAGCCTTAGCCAATAGGGAGAGGAGGAGCTAGCACTTCTACCTCTAACCCTCTGTTGTAGTTCCTTCCTATTTCTCCTACTGTAAACCGCGTCGAGCTCTACGAACGTGGAGATGATGCGGTATACAAACCTAAGGATTAGATTAGATTAGATTAGGAAAGGCGGTATTTCAAATAAGATAACCATAACCACGCTCTCTGAAACGCTTTCCACCTGTGTCATCATTGCTGCAAACTGGAAGAATTCAGCTGATCCATTTCCAGTCCAGCACAATCTTTCTCACTACTGCTATCAAGTTTTATGTCATAAATCTATAACCTGGACTGCAGCCAAACTTTTCTCAATGTTTGGCCAACTATTAATGTGGTTTGATTTAACCCACATGATTCAAATGCTAATGTACTCAAGATGTGGCCTTCATTCTCCTCAGTCAGTGAATGCTTTGGGTCAGGTATCCTTATTTTAAATTCTATGTTGTAGGATACTGTGGTTGTCATGTTGAATGTTGCATGGAAAAAATGATTAGCACACCAGGAAAATGATCTAAGGCAATGGAAGCAGTAAATGCAAATAAATCTCATACATAGTCATTGTGGAAATCCTGAAAACCAGGCTAGGTTGTGGATCTCGAGGACTGGATTTGAGGACCCCTGATCTAAGTTATTGCCTTTTTATTGCACTAACCTAGTAGTTCTCAACCCAGTTCGTAAGACATATCTAACCAGTCAAGTTTTCAGGATATCCATAATGAATTTGCATAGGATAATTTGCATATAATGGAGTTAGTGCATACAAACTTATCTCATGCATTTTCATTGTGGATATCTTGAAAACAAGATTGGCTGGGTTTGTCCCAAGTTATTGGCTGAGAACCTCTGCACTAACTTGACACATATTTTGGTTAGCTTTCAGGAGTTGGCATATCTCTGGTTTGGATTTGAGCAAGAACTTAAGGGTTGCCCTACTAAATCAGGTCAAGCGTCCATTCAGTCCAGTATCCTAACAATGGTCAATCCAGGTTATAAGTATCTGCCAGAGTCCCAAAAAGTGGCAAGATTCCATGCTACTTAATTCCAAGGATAAGCAGTGGCTTTCCCCAGGTCTACTGGAATGATTTATGGACTTTTCCACCAGGAATTTGTCAAATCTTTTTTAAACCCAGGTACATTAACTCCTTAAATATAGAAACCCTTATTTCTCTCATTTTAATGTGACATTGTTTCAAGTTTAGTGTTACAGAAACCTATAGTTTGAGGTAGAGGGAACAGAATGATTACCACAGCAGTCAACAGCCAGAGAAAAAAGGGTTTGATACAGGTAAATAAGGCAATAGAGATGCATCAGGTTTAAAGAGGCTTACGTACAAGAAGGAGAATCTTGACTTGAACCAAATTCTGCTGGCCACTCGGAACCAGTGTTGTTCAATTAATACTTGAGTCTATCAAAGAAGAGAAGAAGTATCTTTGCCAGCAGGCTGGCTAATCTACTGAAGAGGGCTTTAAACTAGAAGTGATGTGCAGGGTGATCAAAGCTCCCGGATGAGTATAAGCCCTCAGTTAAGTAAATCACTGAATACCTCTACACGGATGGGAAAAGGGGGCAATGTCTGGAAAGCAATATATACTAATGCTCGAAGTATGGAGATCGCTCTGAGGAAAGGGATATTACAAGTGGTGTGCCTCAAGGTTCTGTTCTTGGGCCTGTTCTTTTTAACATTTTTATAAATGATATTGCTGAAGGGTTGTCGGTTAAGATTTGCCTCTTTGTGGATGATACCAAAATCTGCAATAGAGCAGGCATGCCGGATGGTGTGAATAACATGAAGAAAGACCTGGCGAAGCTTGAAGGATGGTCTGAAATTTGGTAGCTAAAATTTAATGCTAAGAAATGCAAGGTCATGCATTTGGACTGCAAAAACCAGAGGGAGCAGTACAGTTTAGGGGGTGAAGAGCTTATGTGCACTACGGAAGAGCGGGACTTGGGTGTGATTGTATGTGATGATCTTAAGGTACCAAAACAGGTTGAAAAGGTAACGGCGAAAGCTAGAAAGATGCTAGGTTGCATAGGGAGAGGTATGACCAGTAGGAAAAAGGAGGTATTGCTGCCTCTGTATAAGACTCTGGTGAGACCTCATTTAGAATATTGTGTACAATTCTGGAAGCCACACCTTCAAAAAGATATAAAAAGGATGGAGGAAGGCTACTAAAATGGTATGTGGTCTTCATCATAAGGCGTATGGAGACAGACTTAAATATCTCAATCTGTGTACTTTGGAGGAAAGGCGGAAGAGGGGAGATATGATAGAGACGTTTAAATATCTACGTAATATAAATGTGCATGGGTCAAGTCTCTTTCATTTGAAAGGAAACTCTGCAATGAGCGTGCATAGGATAAAGTTAAGAGGTGATAGGCTCCGGAGTAATCTGAGGAAATACTTTTTTACGGAAAGGGTGGTAGATGCATGGAACAGTCTTCCGGAAGAGGTGGTAGAAACAGAGACTGTGTCTGAATTCAAAAGGGCCTGGGATAGGCACGTGGGATCTCTCAGAGAGAGAAAGAGATCATGGTTATCGTGGATGAGCAGAATAGATGGGCCATTTGGCCTTTATTTGCTGTCATGTTTCTATGAGTCATATAGTTGAACTGGCTCACGTCATAGAGTAATTTAATTGTGGTATTCTGAAGAAGTTGCAAACATTGGATAATATATAGAGGGAGGTCAGTAAAAACAATAATCCAAATTGTTCATGACAAATACATGTATTAGAATTTTGCGAGCCGTTTTTCAAACAGAAACTAATAGATCAGATCAATCATGGCGCATAGAAAATAAATAGTTTCCCATTGAAAACTGCCCAGGAAAAATTACTTGCAGAAAATAGTACCTCCTTTGTCTGCAATACAAGACTACTCGTTTTGTCGCTTCTCCTGGCTTAAACTCACCCAACAAATCTACAAAACTGAGGGAGCAATGAACCTACTTTCACCAGTATGGAGGATGGCAATTTTCAGAAAGCCCTTTTACCCTAATATATGGCTGTTTATAGCTTTTGAAAATTACACACCATGTTAATCTCCTTTTGAAAATGTTTCTGAACATCTGTAAAGGAGAGGGGGGGGGGCTGCAATTTTCACTGACTGTGTCTAGAAAGGTGATGGTGCACAAGCTGGATTCATGGATGGATCAGTCCTGTGACTAAAGATTCTAAACTTGTGTAGGAAAATAATATTTAGAATTTCCTAAGTTAGATCTTATACTCCCTGGATCAGCTGGGGTTGGAATGCAGCAGAAGTAATGTTTATAAGTTCTTAGGGGGGGGGGAGGGGAAAGGGAGGGAGTTTCAGTCATTGAGCAACAGTGACACCTGGTGGCCAGATTTAGGGCTTATGATTGTTAGACTAAGGAATCCTTTTACTAAGGTGCGGTAAATGGAATTAGTGCATGCTAATGATTACTGCATTCTAAATGCCTCACAGCCCATTAGTATTTAACACTAACTCATTCATTAGCTTGCTTTAAATCCATTAACGCACCTTAGTAAAAGGACCTGTGAGTCAGTAAACTATATAAATTAGAGGGAAAATAACGAGGCAGTTATAATTAAACCTAATGGTGTCAGATCCCAACTGAACAAGCCCAAACTTCCAGGAGAAAACATGGACCGATAGATATTCACTGTAGATATTTATATACTCTGTAGAAATGGTATATGCAGACAACTGAAATGATCAATCAAAATCATTCACAGCTGCAAATTGCAAGAGCTGAACAACATCTGGTTTGTCAAACAGGCAAAAGATGGATGTCAGATGTCACTGTATTTCTGCGATTCCTCATGGAAGATAGTTTCAAAGCACTTTGATGTTATGGCAGGATTTGTTCTATTGCAGTAAAACTATTAGATAACAAACATAAATCCACCATGCACAGTACAACGAAGGTATCTACATACTGTTAATGATGGCAGCTGAGCTGACTCGTTGTTATATGAGCCAGTTCCTTCATGCGTTATATCCTAAGACTACCAGTATCTTTATGGTTTAGTTACATGTACAAATCTAACCTCTGGACACTAAGGAAACAAGACAGAAAGAAGATTGACTCATTTGAGCTTTGGTGCTGGAGAAGGATTTTAGGCATACCGAGGACCGCCAGAAAAACTAACAAATCAATTCTGGAAGAGATCAAACCGGCTATGTCACTTAAAGCCCAAATAATGAAGTTACAACTGTCTTATTATGGTCACACCACCAGAAGAAGAGCGATCACTGGAGAAGGACATCATGTTTGGGAAGATCGAAGGAACCAGGCGAAGAGGGCGACCTGCAATCAGATTGCTGGACACATTGAAAACAACCATGAGGATGACACTGGAGGACCTTTCCGGACTAGCACAAAACCATTAGGCCTCGAACACAAGTCGATGGTACCTAACAACAACACAAATCTAACCAGTTCCTCATGAATCTGCCAAGGTGGAAAGCCAACTAGACCTAATAAAGTTCAAATGAGTCCACTTACTGACAGAACTCATGTAGACAAACCAACACCCTTTGATGCTAAAGGAAGTCTGGCATCAGAGAGGGAAAATTCACTGTGCAAACAGGTAATTCTTAAGTTTTCTGAGTGCAAAAGGCTTTTGTGGTCTCAGCTTTGATCCAAACAGATGTTAGTTCAAAACTTGCACAATTTTGGAGCTCCTTGCTCATAAAAGCTGCTTTTCATCACTAATGGTTTCTATCCCATAATTTATATCGGTAGGTGATAGTAACGAACATAGAGGCAAATCCATCAGTGGGCACTGTCATGTGATATTTCTACCGAGCATATAAATATGTACAGTAAATATCTATCTGTCCTTGTTTTCTCCTGGAAGTTTGGGCTTCTACTCTAGTTCAGGTGGGACTAGTATTCTATACATCAACTGGGTGGCCAGATTCTGTTATTGAATACTAGCATAGTTTAGCATCAGTGTGTCTAACATTTATGTGTCTGCAGATATACCAGCTACAGATCGGATGTAACTGTCAATAACTAAATGCTGCAGGGGTGTGTGCACTGAGACTAATCTGTAGAACATAAGAACATAATAAGAATAGCCTTACTGAGTCAGACCAATGATCCATCTGTAGTCTTCAGGAATAGGAGTGATCCCAATTTACTCCTGCCACCCTGGGTCTCTTTTCCAAAATGGTGCCAGCTAACCTAAGGCCTGTGTCAGTCTGAAAAACAAGCCTGGTAGGCCACAAGCAAACCGTGTTGTGAGCAGAGTGACCCAGTCCATCTTCTCCTCTCATTCACAAGGGCAAAACAGGCAGAGCAAGGGGTGCTACTGGGTGAGTTGCACATGGCACATCTATAGCTCAGCATGGCCCTCAATACCTCCACTGAGACACATCTATTATTCAGACTGGCATGAAGACTGGACTTTGGGCTCCTTTTACTAAGCTGCGATAGCGGTTTTAGTGCGCGCTGAATTGCCGCACGCTAGACGCTAACGCCAGCATTGAGCTGGCATTAGTTCTAGCCATGTAGCGTGGGTTTAATGCACGCGGCAATTCAACGCGTGCTAAAAACGCTATTGCAGCTTAGTAAAAGGAGTCCTTTGTTTATTTATTTAATTTAATTTAATTTATTTGTTTTTTATTTTGGTTTGGTTTTTATTCCATTGAGTCTTATTCTAATTTTTTGTCTTCCTGTTTAATTTCCTCTATTTCTTTTATTTTTCCACTTCGGACAGAAAGGGAAGTTTTCAGTCTGCCTTAAGACAATTCAATTTCTACGCTAAGGTTTAAGCGGATTAAATTGTTAAAAATAAAATAAATATGTAAATGTAAACCGTTCTGAGCTCCGTGAGGAGAACGGTATAGAAAACTAACTAAATAAATAATTGACATTAACCCAAGTTTTCCCCTTCTATATGTGCATGCCATGATTCCTTGTCTTTAAACTTCCTTTCCACTGAAAAAATATGCCTGATGAACCCTGGAGATCTAGATGAGAAAGAGTTAGGAAGATCCTAGGATCAAATATACAGGGCCAGGAGATTATGAAGGGGATATTGGCTCAATGGAAGTAAAACCTGAATATCTCAATCCGTCCGTCAATCTCTCTCTCTTTTTTTTTGTTTTGCCATATGGTAACCCTAATATTGGTGATTATAAGTCTGTAAAATAGGAGAGTGGAAAAAGAAAGTCTATATTTACAATACTGTATATATACTACACTACACTTTATTACAAGTATTTTCCAAAATGTAAAGCTAAGGGAACTTGTTTCAGGGCCATACCTGATTCTCAAAAAACTGCGTTAAAAAATGCTGCTGGGGGGATGTCGCTTAGCAGCGGGAGAGAGCGGGCATCTCTCCTGCTGCAGGGAAGGGGTGTTGTTTGTGGTGGGAGAGAATGAGCATCTCTCCCACTGCTGGGATGGGTCGCTTGGTGGCAGGAGAGAGTGGGCATCTCTCCTGCTGCAGGGGGCGTTGTTTGTGGTGGGAGAGAATGGGCATCTCTCTTGTTGCTGGGGGGGGGAGGGTCGCTTGGTGGCGGGACAAAGTGGGCATCTCTCCCGCTGCAGGGGGGAGGCTGTTTGCAGCAGGAGAGAATGGGTATCTCTCCCGCTGCCAGGGTTTTAAACAGTGCCAGCACCCCTGGACCAGTCGCTGATTTATGTCGTCAAAAGCTGACGCCGCTCTTAGAAAATGGCTTAGTGATTTTTAAAGAATCCACTGGAGTGCTCATTTTAATGCTGAAGAGCCCATGTCAGAGTCGGAGACTACTAGAAAGCTCGCTAAAGAAAGAGATTAACCATTTTGATAATCCGCCACTAAAATGCATGCAGACTAAACTGTCGGAAACCAGTTTAGCGAACGCGTTAAAGTTTTGAGAATCTGGCCTCAGAGTCTCTTGTTCCAATTTTGTTCAGAGGAGTACATTCTGCATTTTCCTGGCTATAGTGTTTCCTCTTGTTAGCTACAATAATCCTGGGCTGGTCTCCTGTCACATCTGTATTGCTGTTGTCCCATGGCAGGAGTTTGTACTGATACGGTTGTTAAGGAAGCCCTTTTTTCCATGCTTCAGACAGTTGAATAAATAACCAGGGACTGAATTTGCTGTGTGCAATACCTTTGATATGTCTTTTATGGCCCCCTTCTTTTTTTTTTTTTTTTTCCTGAGAAGCATTTTTGAAATCCCTTTGGAAACATTTACTTGTTCAGAATTACCAGCTCTGAAGCCGATCTTGAATTTCTCTTTGCTAGGATTAGTTCACAGATTTTTCTCTTGCAAACTGGTCCTTCAGCCTTCCAGCCAACTAAAACAATTCTAAAATACTATTTTACGCCTTGATATTCACTCCCAGTCCTCATGGGTCACCAATGGGTCAGGTTTCCAGGCTATCCCTATTGAATATGCATCAGAGAACATTGCACGCCTACTCCTCATTGTATGTAAATAACTCTCAAGCATTTTTTATTTCAAATATTCTGCAAACTTGACCTGTTGATCCTCAAAAATTGGGATCTGAGAGGGGACATGATCGAAACATTCAAGATAATGAAGGGAATAGACTTAGTAGATAAACACAGGTTGTTCACCCTCTCCAAGGTGAAGATAACGAGAGGGCACTCTAAAGTTGAAAGGGAATAGATTCTGTACAAACATAAGGAAGTTCTTCTTCACCCAGAGAGTGGTGGAAAACTGGAATGCTCTTCCGGAGGCTGTTTTAGGGGGGAAACACCCTCCAGGGATTCAAGACAAAGTTAGACAAGTTCCTGCTGAACCAGAACGTACGCAGGTAAGGCTAGACTCAGGGCACAGGTCTTTGACCCAAGGGCCGCCGCGTGAGCGGACTGCTGAGCACGATGGACCACTGATCTGACCCAGCAGCAGCAATTCTTATGTTCTTATATTGTTTTTCGTTTATCATATTCTTGACTAATTTCACTGTCTATGGTTTTTAAAAAATAATTTTTAATTACATATTTCAAACGAGCTAATGTAAAGAATACTTACCCCCTCTATTACAAAACTGCGATAGCAGTTTCTAGCGCAGGGAGTCGTGCTGAATGGCCCACGCTGCTCTCAACGTTCATAGGAACTGAATGAGCGTTGGAAGCAGCGTGGGCTATTCAGCGTGGCTCCCCGCGCTATAAACTGCTATCACAGTTTCATAAAAGGAGGCCTTAGTCCACATCAACAGGAAAAAACACTAGAAATTAATTCACAATTATTTATACTTAATCAGAAATAAGGACCCTAACTTTCTATCACCACCATTCGTATATTATATCAATTTGTCCTCTAAAACCCCCTAACCCACATCAGAAACTTCTTTTTCAAGCAAAAATCTCTCAGGCTGAGAAACTTATTTTCCAAACAATACTCTCTCAAGTTGAGAAGGATCAAAATAGATATATCTATGAGATTGTAACGTTATTGCATATTTGGAAGGAAATTGGAGGAAAAAAATTACCTCCCAAAGATAGAACTCTTATCTTTCAATTTCAAGAATTCCTTGCAAGGTAGTTGCGTGGTCCTAGCCACATCCAGAAACATCTAAATGGGCTGACCACAAAACTGAGAATTATTATTCTGGAAATATTTTTTTAAGACATTTATTTTCTCCTGTTCCGTCGAGAAAGTTGCAAGGAGGGTGGCTCTAGTAATTATTTCCTCCTGAGAGGCTTCAAGAAAATCAGTTAAATTCAAAGACTCTTTAGCTCCCTCTTTTGCATTTCCCTCAACACTCTCATCTTTCGGTACAGAAACATACCTACACTGTTCTTATTATTGCTTATTTTTGAGGGAAAGGGTGGTTGTTTTACCTGACACTTTCTTCCCACTCCTTTGTATAGGGTGGGCCACGGAAAAGTAGCCGACCTCTAATATCAGTGCCAAAAAGATGGCAAACTTGGGTCATCCCTCCCCTTTAGAATCACTGAGATCTGGAATAACCTCATCTCCCCACTCCGAACCTCAAGCTCCCTCCAACTCTTCCGCAAACACCTAAAAACCTGGCTATTCTCAAAACTGTAACACTTCCCCCCTCTTAGGCCTCTCACCTTCCCCCTTTACACCTAACTCTTTAATCTCTCCACTGTAGTTCCTCTCTCATCCTTCTTCCTGTAAACCGTGCCGAGCTCCGCATTCGTGGAGATGGTGCGGTATATAAACCCAAGGTTTAGTTTAGTTTAGTTTAGTTTAGAATCTGCAGAAAAACCACCAAAACAGGAAAACCAAAGGTAGGAGCTCACCCATTTCCTCTTTTCATGCTTCCCCCCAATGTGAGAACAAACAATAAATTGCAACAATCTTAAAAGGAAAAAATAATGCAGCAAGGATGGGAAACAGTCTAGTGCGGTGTTCTTCAACCTTTTGACACCTATGGACCGGCGGAAATAAAATAATTATTATGTGGACTGGCAGAAAATATCTGCGGATCGGCACCTGTCCACGGATCGGCGGTTAAAGAACACTGGTCTAGTGAACCAGAAAGACTCTAAAAGGAAGGAATAATTGTTCTGGTGGTCTAGTGGACTGTCCCCCCCCCCCCTCCAAACCCCTCTCCGACACCCTCCCTCTCCGGTACCTTTTTTAGAAGACCTGTAGGAGGGATGCATAGATCAACAATAAACACAAAGCTTATTCAATTACAAACCAGTAAAGTCCCTGCTTTAAGCCACATGAAACCAACGTGGTTATCCGCCTGCTGGGAATATATTCTTAGCCCTTGGTGTTTCCTGGTATTTTGGTGGATTAAAGCCCAACGGAGAAAGTGGTTCAGCTCAGTTTCAGAATAGCCCACTCTTTCTTCACACAGGGCTTCCACAGCCCCACATCTAAGGACAATGCAAAAGCTGGGGTCTATAATGCAGAAAAGATAATATTTGGATGTAGGCGGAATGGCGGTTTCCCCTCCCAGTTTCTGAATGCTATATGAGGCAAGCAAGCTATACTGTACAATACAGTACAGTACATAACTACTGTATTTAATACTGTGAATAACTTTTTGTTTTGAGAAGTCAACATGCCATGGTATATGTCAATATGTACTGTTTGTCTCAAATGTTGTTGTTCAGATTGTGATAAAAACAGAACTCCTGATGAAGCCACTGTTTCAATGAAACACCGACCATGTTGGGTCCTATCCTAGATTAAACGAGGGGCTGCTGAAAAGTTCTCAGTCCAACCAACAAAGTTGGGGCAGTCTCTATCAAGGGCTGGACACTTAGGGCTCCTTTTACTAAGGTGCGTTAGGGCTTTAACGCGTGGAATAGCACACGCTACATTGCCCAGTGCGCTAGACCTTAACACCAGCATTGAGCTGGCATTAGTTCTAGAAGTGTAGTGCGTGGTAATTTCTTAAAAACGCTAGCGCACCTTAGTAAAAGGAGCCCTTAGTCCAGTGATTTTCCACTTTTTTTCATTCTGTATTTTTTCCGATGGAATGAAAAAAAAAGTGGAAAATCTCCAGACTAAGATCATTGAAGGAGGAAATGCTCAGCTACATACTTTGCACAGGCTGAAATCTATGTTGACAGTGGTTTCAGATCAGTAGTACAAGGGCTATTATTGTCAAGATTAGATTATTGCAACTCATTTGATCTTGCAATTGCCAAGACAAAATATAAGGCGTTACAATTGCTGTTGAATTCAGCCATGAGGCTGATTACTGGGGCCTCTAGAACAGTGTTCTTCAACCACTGGTCCGTGGACCGGTTTCGGTCCACAAAAATTTCCTGCCAGTCCATGAAGAATTAGTGTCTCCTGCAAGCATGTGTCTGTCTTTCTTCCAGCTTGGCTGCTCCTTAACTTCAGCACCAGCTGCACTTGTTTGCCAGGACAGGCATGCTGCCAACGTGGGTGACCCGGAGCCAGAACCAGGTCAGCAGCATGCAGCATGCAAGAGCCACTGTGTACTGTCCCGGCAAACAAATGCAGCTGGTGCTGAAGATAAGGAACAGCCAAGCCAGATAGAAGATGGACACACGCATGTAGGGGACAATGATCCAGCTTTGGCAAAGGCTGGACGGCCCTGAACAAGTAAGAGAGAGAAAAGAGGGGGGGGGGGGGGGGGATGAGCACGTTGGGACATGGGAGGAGCATGAATTTGGGACAAAGGTTGGAAGGCAGGGAGGGGGAAAACGAACTCAGGACAAAGAAGGAAGTGAAGAGGCATAACCTTGGGACACAAGGGAGGGGATAGAACGGGAGAATTGTTGGGGATGAGTGTGTAAGTGAGAGGGAAAGATGGTGCACATGGGGAAAGGAAGAAAGAGGAAAATTGTTGGGCATAGAGAGAGAGAGGAGTGAGTAAGAGATACATGGGGAAGAGAAGGATGAGAGGGAGAAATGTTGGATATGGTGGTGGAGAGGGAACAGAGGGACAGATTGAAGGGGATTCAAGGGGGAGGCATGTTGGACATTATGATGGAGGGAGAGATGTGGCATGGTGCTGGAGAAGGGTGATAGAAGGAGATTCCACACTACATGACAACTAAACTACAAATCTACTTCCCAAAGCGACCACTGAGGTCCCAAGGAGAAAAACAACTGACCATACCTCCTGGCCGCTCCCTCAAAACTGAAACAGCCTGCAAACGCTCCTACTCATATTTCATACCCAGACTATGGCACACCATCCCCCCATCTGTTAGAACACTGGATGGACTCTGGAGCTTCAGGAAGGCTGTGAAAACCTTCCTCTTCACAAACCCAGTGCCTTAAGGACATGCACCCAGAAATGCCATTCAGAGTCAACATACCTATGCCACCTACTCTCACCAAAGCTGCTTAGTGGATATGTTTTTTGTCATGTCTATATTGTAAATGATGTCATCTTTGTCCTGTCTCAATTATATTGTGGATGTACTTTGAAACCCGTTCTGGGCTCCTTAGGGAGGACGGGCTAAATAATTGAGCAATAAATAAATGTTGGGTATGGGGCTGGTGGGCAATAGTGAAAAATGCTGCATATGATCCAGGGGATGAGAGAGAGGAAAATGTTGGATATGGCAGTAGAGGGATGCACTATGGATCTCTCTCTCTCTTTCCTCACTCCCTGTACACAGGATGGAGACGGCGACCGAGTTCACGAGGACGGGACGGGGACTGAGCTGCGGGGATGTGGTGGAGACGGGTTTTTTAAATTTCAGTCTTAGTAGTTTGCCGTCCACATAATAATTCTTTTCTTTTTTTTTGAAATTTTTTTTATTATTTTCCAATATGAACAGTGCAATACAAATGTATGCATTTGGAAGATATCAACCATAAAAACACCCCTTTGAACAACAAATTTTAAAAGATCATCATTATCCACCCAACCCTTTACAGACCCGAAATATAGACATGTTCCAATACATTGCTATGAAATATCCCCCTCCCTCCTCAGATGTGTATGGAACCAAACCTAACTTAACTTGAAAAGTGATATAACTTAAATAGATGCAACAAAAGCTGCTAACGGGCCCCACTCTAATTTAAATACCTCATTCTTCCCTAATAATCCTGCATTCATCTTTTCACATTTATACATAGAGCATAAACTTGCCCACCAGAAAGGGAAGTTGAGACTGTCAGAACTCTTCCAATTTCTCGTTATCATTTGGATGGCTATCCCTGTCATTATCAATAAAAGCCGGCTTTTATAACATAAGAACATAAGCAGTGCCTCTGCTGGGTCAGACCAGAGGTCCATCATGCCCAGCAGCCCACTCATGTGGCGGCCCATCAAGTCCAGGACCTGCATATTAATCCTCTATCTATACCCTTCAATCCCCTTTTCCTTCAGGAAAACATCTAATCCTTTCTTGAAACCCAATACCATACTCTGTTCTACCACACCCTCTGGTAGCGCATTCTAATGGGGGCTTAACATGCAATAAGGTACCGCATATGATCATTTCATATGTCAGTGGAAATGTTGAATCAAGAATTTCATTGATCTGTCTCCATATCAATATCCAGAGGAGAAAAAAACAGCAGATGATCCAATGTCCCAATGTCTGTATGACAATGCCAGCATCTATTAGAACTAGAACTATCTAGTTTTTGTAAACGCACAGGGGTCCAAAAGCTTCTATGTAACAGAAAAAAACAAGTTTGTCTCATAGATGCAGACATTATACATTTCATCCTCCAAGTCCAAATTCGTGGCCATTGCACATAATAATTATTTTATTTTCACTATTCCATAGGTGTAAAAAGGTTGAAGAACACTGTTTTGAAACAGTTACACTGGCTTCCAGTACAGTAGAGTGCAATATAAGGTGTTATCCATAGTACATCAAATTTTATATCAGATGGCCCCAGTGTATTTTCAAACATTTCTGGAAATACATCAACTAGGAAGAATGTTGAGGTCTGGGGGTGGGATGAGATTGGCAGTGACTAGGGAATTGGGAGTGCTATGCTGTGACGAGGGCTACAATGTTCTCATTAGCTGGAGTGAAAGTGTGGAATGCACTAACAGGAAACTTGCATTCTTGGCCAAATTCAAAGGCCTCTACTCTATTCTCATCCTCCTCGATCTGTCTGCCACCTTTGATACTGTTGATCATTGCCTAGTCCTTGATACGCTGTCCTTTTTGGGATTCCCTCTCCTGGTTTTCTTCCTATCTCTCCCATCTCACCTTAAGTGTATGCAATGGTGGTTCCTCCTCCACAGCCTTCCCGCTATCGATTGGTGTACCTCAAGGCTCTGTCCTGGGATTGCTCCTTTTCTCAATCTACACTTGCTCACTTGGAACGCCAATCTCCTCCCACAGCTTCCAGTATCACCTCTATGCTGACAACTCCCTGATCTACCTCTCTGCACTAAATATCTCTACTGAAACCCAGACCAGAGTCTCAGCCCACCTGTCCAACATTGCCGCCTGGATGTCTTGCCGCCATCTAAAATTGAATATGGATAAACCGGAGCTGCTCATCTTCCCGCCTAAACCACCTCTCCACTTCTCTCGTTCTCAGTCTCTGTGGACAACACTCTCATCCTTTCTATTTTGTCTGCTCGCAATCTTGGGGTCATTTTTTACTTCTTTCTCTCCTTCACCGCCCAGATACAACAAATTGTTAAAACCTGTCGCTTCTTTCTCTATAATATTACCAAAATCTGACCCTTCCTCCCTGAGCATACTACCAAAACTTTTATCCAAGCCCTCGTTACCTCGCGCCTAGATTGCTGC
This sequence comes from Geotrypetes seraphini, assembly GCF_902459505.1. Lineage (NCBI taxonomy): Eukaryota > Metazoa > Chordata > Amphibia > Gymnophiona > Dermophiidae > Geotrypetes > Geotrypetes seraphini. The sequence goes on along the minus strand of NC_047098.1, from coordinate 55,743,600 downwards.
AACTTGCTACTCTCAGGCCTTCCACTTAGCCATCTCGTTCCCCTCCAATCCATCTAGAATTTGGCTGCACGACTCATATTCTGGGAGAGCCGCTATACTCATTTTACCCCTCTCCTCAAGTCACTTCATTGGCTTCCCATCCGTTTCAGACTACAATTCAAACTCCTCTTACTGACCTACAAATTCACTCACTCAGCTGCCCCTCACTATCTCTCTTCACTTATCTCCCCCTATGATTCTGCCCCTCCCTCCCCGTGAGCACCGTCCATCTGATAAGTCCCTCCTATCTGTGCCCTCTCTTCTTCTGCCAACTCCAGACTCCATCCCTTCTGCCTTGCTGAACAAGCTGCCCGAATCCCTATGGCGGGCTCCATCTTTGGCAGTGTTCAAGGCCCATTTAAAAGCCCACCTCTTTGAGAGTTCTTTCGACTCCTAACTCCTCTCCCCTTAGGTTCTGCATCCTCCAACCCTATATGTCGTGTCTGTCCAAGTTAGATTGTAAGTTCTTCTGAGCAGGGACCGTCTATAAATCTCAAAATGCACAGTGCTGCATATGCTTTTCAGCGCTATATAAGTGATAAGTACTAGTCTTCATATTGATATTTGTCTTAACGATATGTATGTTTAATTAGAAACTGCTTGATAAAAGTCGGTATGTAAATTTTTTAAATAAATGTGCAACATCTCAAAACACTTTTCAAAAGACTGGCCTACATCTAGTAAAAATCGTGTATCATCAGCATAAATCCCAAACTGAACTCCCAGGTAATGCATCAATTTACATAAAGGGAACATAAAGATGTTTAACAAAATTGCAGAGGCAACACCCTGTGGGACTCCTGAAGACATGAGAGTGTGTGGTGCAGTGGTTAGAGCTGCAGCCTCAGCTCCCTGAGGTTTTGGTTCAAATCCCACACTGCTCCTCGTGACCCTGGGCAAGTCACTTAATACCCGTAGCCCCAGGAATATTAGATAGAGTGGGAGCCCACCAGGACCCGTTAGGGAAAATTGCTTGAGTATGCTAGGATATGCAGAATATTAATTTTTAAAAAAAGGAAAACTCAGATGATCTAACATTTCTCAAGCCACACAAAAGTTTCTGCCAGATAAAAATGATCAAAACCATACCTTCAGTACCTATTGCTTCTGACCGTTTAAGTATTATTTCATGATTTCTTGTGTCAAATGCAGCAGAAACATCAAGTGTCACCATCAAATAGTGTTCCCCCTTCTCAAAACTGGTCTTTACCAAATGTAGGAGGGAAATCAATAATGTCTCAGTATTCTGATGTTCCCAAAAACCAAATTGGTTTTTATCTAATGTTATAGGTCTCTAATTATGTCACCAATTGAGTAAATACCACTCTTTCAATAACCTTTCCAAAAAATAGCAAAGAAGAAACAGGCCTATAATTTGCAGCTACATTAATGTCACATGCTTTCCCTTTAATCAGTGGTGTAACTAAAGCAGTTTTTAACACTGAAGGCAAAGAACCTTCTTGTAAGGATCCATTTGCTATCTTCAACTAAATATGAATACATGAATCCTTCAGAGATTTTATGACAGAAGGGTGGAGAAAATTAAATTTACAATGAGTATTTTTGACTTTACCAAAGACACTAATTAGTTGATCTTGTCCCACCAAATCAAAGCTTTTCCACTGATCATTATCTGATACTGGATAAAATTCTTCCTTTGGTAATCCACTATTTTCAAATTATGATGCTATATTCATACCTTTATCATAATACTACATTACTACTGTTACGCTGTTAACAAAATTGTAAGTTTTATGTTGAATTGTAGCTTTGGGTGAATCTCTTCATAAAGGCGGTTGATAAATCCAAATAAATGAATAACCCTGAGCAAAGTCCGAACAGGAGATTTCAGGGTTCTTTTGATAGCAGGAATTAGTACCAGAGGTCAAATGTTGTACTACCATAAATAATTCCTTAGATTTTGAAAAAAATGTTTCAATAGCTTTGAGAAAAAAACAAAATCTAAAAAAGGAGTAGAAAGAAACATAGAAAGATGACGGCAGAAAAGGGCCATAGCCCATCAAGTCTGCCCACTCTAATGACCCACCCCATTAAGTCTGAGTGCTAGTGACCTAGTTCCTTAACTCGACCCTCGTAGGGATCCCACATGGATGTCCCATTTATTCTTAAAGTCAAGCACGCTGGTGGCCTTTATCACCTGCACTGGAAGCTTGTTCCAGTGATCTACTACCCTTTCTGTGAAGAAATACCTCCTGGTGTCACTATTAAATTTCCCTCCTCTGAGTTTGAGCGGGTGCCCCCTGGTGACCGAGGGTCCTTTGAGAAAGAAGATGTCGTCTTCCACCTCGACACGTCCTGTGATGTACTTAAATGTCTCAATCATGTCCCCCCTTTCCCTGCGTTCCTCTAGAGTGTAGAGCTGCAATTTGTTTAGTCTTTCTTCGTACGAGAGACCCTTGAGCCCGGAAATCATCCTAGTGGCCATCCGCTGAACCGACTCAACTCTAAGCACGTCTTTACGGTAATGTGGCCTCCAGAATTGCACACAGTATTCCAGATGAGGTCTCACCATGGTTCTGTACAGTAGCATTATGACTTCAGGTTTACGGCTGATGAAGCTTCTATTGATACATCCCATCATTTGCCTTGCCTTGGCTGATGCCTTCTCTACTTGTTTGGCAGCCTTCATGTCTGCACTGATGATTACTCCCAAGTCTCGTTCTTCTGAAGTCCTAGCTAGTGTTTCTCCATTTAAGGTGTAAGTTTTGCATGGATTTCCGCTGCCGAGATGCATGACTTTACATTTCTTGGCGTTGAAGCCCAGCTGCCATGTCGAGGACTAGATTTCCAACGTAGTGGTAAAGCTTTAAGCAGAAATCAAATAATATGTAAAGAAACACATTACTATGCATCAGACTATACATCGAACAGTTCCATATTGGTTCCAAAGTCTCTGGGAGGTGTATCGACCAAGCAGAGCTTTGCGATCAGTGGGCAGTATGAAGTTAGTTAGCCAATCAGGTATGAATATACGATATGTGTCTACTAAAATGAAAATGTTTCTGACTGCTGGGATGTTCCTGTGGAATAATCTAGCTGGTCCACTAAGATTATGGGCTCCTTTTAGTAAGGTGCGTTAGGGCGCTAAATTACCACGCGTGCTAGACCTTAACGCCAGCATTGAGCTGGCGTTATTCTAGAAGCGTACTGTGTGGTGTAGCGTGCGGTAATTTTGTGCATGCGCTAAAAATGCTAGCGTACCTTAGTAAAAGAAACCCTATGTGTGGAATATGCTACTTTTAAAATATTGCTTAAAACAAATTTATTTGTGGATGTCTACTTAGATATAGGGCTCCTTTTACTAAGATGTACTAGTGTTTTTAGTGTGCACTGAAGATTAGCGCACGCTAACCCCGCACTAAATGAAAAATACTAATGCTATGAATTATTAATTGAAAACACAAAAAACTTATCTTGTTGATTGCAGGTATCAGGTTCTGACATGACACGTTTCGTATCTGCTTCAGGAAACCCACAAAGTAGAAAATGTTTTTTGCTTATGAGCGGTGTAGACTCGCAAACTGTTTTGGTAAGGAGTGTCCTCAAGTCAAGTCAAGCCATTATCCTTTTGCCTTTGCAGCTCTTTCTCATTCATTCTCTGATGGTAATATCTTATATATATATGGTATTGCAGCTTCCATGTGAGCAAAGAACACCGCAGACAAACTGAAGTAGCAAAAAAAAATGCTTGTCTGCGGTGTTCTTTGCTCACATGGAAGCTGAGTTTGAGAGTCTACACCGCTCATAAGCAAAAAACATTTCCTACTTTGTGGGTTCCCTGAAGCAGATACGAAACGTGTCAAGTCGGAACCTGATACCTGCAATCTACAAGATAAGATTTTGTGTTTTCAATTAATAATTCAAAGAAGAATAAGTAGTTTGCCGGTTTGGCATCTAAGTTGACCATTTGAATATTTACACTATCTACAAATGGTGCTTGAAGATGCGATGATTGAGTGGTGAGACGGTAATGTCGGGGCATTAGTGTCCCTGTTATCATTTCTATGATTCTGAGCACTAAAGCTACCAATATGTAATGTAATGTAATTTATTTCTTATATACCGCTAAACTCCGTTAGGATTCTAAGCGGTTTACAGAAAATATACAATAGGGTGCATTAAAATTATAAGTAAAATAGGTACTTAGAAATTCCCTATTGAAATTGTTGACGTTGGAACCAGTATAGGAGTGATTACTTTATTATTTTTCTGCCCTGGATCGGTAGCATGAAATGTTGCAACTCCATGGGTTTTGGCCAGGTACTAGGAACCTAGATTGGCCACCGTGAGAATGAGCTACTGGGCTTGATGAACCGTTGGTCTGACCCAGTAATGCTATTTTTATGTTCTTACATGAACCAGTATAGGACAATTAAGCCACTGTAACATCACTGATGAGGTTGACTCTGAGGCACTGTGGAATGAGGCATTATGACATCACAATCTCAGCTCTGGAATGTTGCTCTTATTGGGGTTCCAGAATCTTGTTATTCTTTGAGATGCTGGAATGTTGCTACTCCTTGGGATTTGGCCAGGTACTAGAGACTTGGATTGGCCACCATGAGAATGAGCTACTGGGCATGATGGACCTTTGGTCTGACCAAGTAAGGCTATTCTTATGTTCTTAAGTGAGCCAAGTATAGGGCAATTAAGCCATTGTAACATAACTGATGAGGTTGGCTCTGAGGCACTGTGAAATGAGACATTATGACATCACAATCTCAGCTCTGGAATGTTGCTCTCAGTGGGGTTCCAGAATCTTGTTATTCTTTGAGATGCTGGAATGTTGCTACTCCTTGGGTTTTGGCCACTGTGATTGGCTACCATGAGCATGGGCTACTGGGCTTGATGGACCATTGGTATGACCCAGTAAGGCTATTCTTATGTTCTTACATGAGCCAAGTATAGGACAATTAAGCCATTGTAACATCACTGATGAGGTTGGCTCTGAGGCACTGTGGAATGAGGCATTATGACATCACAATCTCAGCTCTGGAATGTTGCTCTCATTGAGGTTCCAGAATCTTGTTATTCTTTGAGATGCTGGAATGTTGCTACTCTTTGGGTTTTGGTCAGGTACTAGGGACCTGGATTGGCCACCGTGAGAACGAGCTACTGGGCTTGATGGACCTTTGGTCTGACCCAGTAAGGCTATTCTTATGTTCTTATCACATGCAAAAGGCGGTGTAAGCATTTGTCATCTGATCAACCAATGTGCCTCCAGGAAACTGAAGGAACCACGTCCAGACCCAGGAAGATAATCCAATCTGAATGCATGTGCAAAGTTTGGCCTCTCAGGTAGTACTGACACCCCTGGGGTCAATTGGCAATGATGGTGCTTATTCACTAGAATTGGTCTGGGGTGCCCAACTCATTTTATTTATTTATTCAATTTTCTATACCATTCTCCTAGGGGAGCTCGGAACGATTTACATGAATTTATTCAGGTACTCAAGCATTTTTCCCTGTCTGCCCCAGCAGGCTCAAAATCTATCCAATGTAGGGTTACCATATTTGAAGACGGAGAAACCCGGACGCAAGGTCACGCCCCATTCCACCCCAGCCTTGCCCTGTTCTGCTTCCAACCCACCCTGTACTGCCTCCAGCTCTGCCCCCACCAAAGCTGCATCTTTTTTATTTCCAACCTCCAGACCGCGTCTAGAGGGTCTCCAGTATGTGTGGATGCTTGTGATGTCATCTGCACATCATGGCCTGACAAATGCACACAGGTCATTTGTGCCCGTCAATTGCACCCTGTCAAATGCACATACTGACAAGTACACATAAGACAGATACTATTTTTTGTTTTTGAGAGTTATGAAGTAACCCTCTTTTGTGAGGGGCGTGGGGGGAGTTTCCCCACTACACTTAAAATATTCACTTGGTATCTAGTGATAGGGTAAGGTTTAGCGCAATTGATGGGGCACCATTGTCCTGCATGCATTTGTCAGGGCATCTCTGCACATACTTGTTGAAAGCTCTCCTCCAGATGCAACCGGAGCTTGAGGCTTTCCAAAACTCAGACAAACTGCCAGGTTTTGGATAATCCATCCGGGAACCCGGACAGTCCTTTAAAAGAAGGGCATGGCTGGGTTTTCCTGAATGTCTGGTAACCCTAAACTAATGTACCTGGGGCAATGGGGGGATTCAGTGACTTGCCTAGGGTCACAAGGAGCAGCATGGGTTTGAACCCACAATCTTGGGGTAACATTGTAACATAGTAGATGATGGCAGATAAAGACCCGAATGGTGTATCCAGTCTGCCCAACTTGATTCAATTTAAATTTTTTTAAATTTTTTCTTCTTAGCTATTTCTGGGCAAGAATCCAAAGCTCTACCCGGTACTGTGCTTGGGTTCCAACTGCCGAAATCTTTGTTAAAACCTACTCCCAGCCATTGAAGCCCTCTCCAGCCCATCCTCCCCCAAACATCCATATACAGACACAGACCGTGCAAGTCTGCCCAGTACTGGCCTTAGTTCAATATTTAATCTTATTTTCTGATTCTAGATCCTTTGTGTTCATCCCACGCTTCTTTGAACTCAGTCACCGATTTCCTCTCCACCATCTCTCTCGGGAGCGCATTCCAGGCATCCACCACCCTCTCCGTAAAGTAGAATTTCCTAACATTGCTCTTGAATCTACCACCCCTCAACCTCAAATTATGTCCTCTGGTTTTACCATTTTCCTTTCTCTGGAAAAGATTTTGTTCTACGTTAATACCCTTCAAGTATTTGAACGTCTGAATCATATCTCCCCTGTCCCTCCTTTCCTCTAGGGTGTACATATTCAGGGCTTCCAGTCTCTCCTCATACATCTTCTGGCACAAGCCTCCTATCATTTTTGTCGCCCTCCCCTGGACTGCTTCAAGTCTTCTTATGTCCTTCGCCAGATATGGTCTCCAAAACTGAACACAATACTCCAAGTGGGGCCTTACCAATGACCTGTACAGGGGCATCAACACCTTCTTCCTTCTACTGACTACGCCTCTCACACTGTTTTTTCGCCTTTAGATCTTCGGACACTATCGCCCCAAGGTCCCTCCCCCCGTCCGTGCATATCAGCTTCTCACCTCCCAGCATATACGGTTCCTTCCTATCATTAATCCCCAAATGCATTACTCTGCATTTCTTTGCATTTAATTTTAGTTGCCAGGCATTAGACCATTCCTCTAACTTTTGCAGATCCTTTTTCATATTTTCCACTCCCTCTTCGGTGTCTACTCTGTTACAAATCTTGGTATCATCTGCAAAAAGGCACACTTTTCCTTCTAACCCTTCAGCAATGTCACTCACAAACATATTGAACAGGATTGGTCCCAGCAGCGAACCCTGAGGGACTCCACTACTCACCTTTCCTTCCTCTGAGCGACTTCCATTAACTACCACCACCCTCTGGCGTTTGTCCGACAGCCAGTTTCTGACCCAGTTCACCACTTTGGGTCCTAACTTCAGCCCTTCAAGTTTGTTCAACAGCCTCCTATGAGGAACCGTATCGAAGGCTACGGGGTGCTGTGCCACACTCTCCCACAGAGTGTATACACAAAAGGACTTTTAGATGATCATGACAGGTAGCCTATACAGATCCCCTGTGCCACCCGACTTGTGCACAGGTCAATCCTCAACATATCTAAGACTGCAGTGTGTTGGATTTCGAGGAACTACATATGACCTAATATGTACTACTGTCTTTGGTAAGCCCATTCCATCTGTCCCCAGGTTTAAATACCTGGGAGTAATAATTGATTCTTTCTTAACCTTTGGAGACCATGTATCATGTGTCGTCAAGAAAGGCTTTCATATAAAAAAGTTTTCAATAAATAAATAATAGTCATTTTTGACGGAATAAAAAATTGATCCACTTGCACCCATTCTATACCACTCAGGATTTTGTAGACTTCAGTCATATCCTTATGCCAGATCTGAGGTTGTGGGTTCAAATCCCTCGCTGCTCCTTCTGACCCTGGGCAAGTCACTTAATCCCCCCATTGCCCCAGGTACACTAGATAGAGTTAGAGCCCCACCGGGACAAATAGAAAAATATGATAAAGTACCTGAATGTAAAACCACTTAGGATATAAGTGGTATACTGTATAAATAAATAAAATAATCTTTTGCAATGCTACTTTAAAGTAGATAGTCAGACGAGCACGGCATTTGGTGGTGAAGAAACAAAGACTATAATGGTGGATATAAGTGCCCATATTTTCCTATTCCTTTTGTAGGGCAATTTTGTAACAAATCACTTAGACTCTCTTTTACAAAGCATGTTAGTGTGGGCTGGCGCAATAAATGCCCTGAAACCTATAGGGATTTAATGCACTTTGTGGATTTTGCCACGTAGCACTTGTTACATAGAAACATAGAAATAGACGGCAGATAAGGGCCCACAGCCCATCTAGTCTGCCCACCTTAATGTCCCTCCCCTACCTTTGCCCTGTGAAGAGATCCCATGTGCCGATCCCATTTGGCCTTAAAATCAGGCACGCTGCTGGCCTCAATCACCTGTAGTGGAAGACTATTCCAGCGATCAACCACTCTTTCAGTGAAAAAGAATTTCCTGGTGTCACCTCGTAGTTTCCCGCCCCTGATTTTCCACGGATGCCCTCTTGTTGTCGTGGGACCCTTGAAAAAGAAGATATCTTCCTCCGCCTCGATGCGGCCCGTAAGATACTTGAACGTCTCGATCATGTCCCCCCTCTCTCTGCGCTCCTCGAGTGATTAAAGCTGTAATTTGTCAAGCCGTTTTTCGTATGGTAGATCCTTGAGTCCCGAGACCATCCGGGTGGCCATTCTCTGCACCGACTCCAGTCTCAGCACATCCTTGCGATAATGCAAGTGCCGCTTTGTAAAAAGGGTCTTTGTCAGCCAATATGTGGATAAGTTAAAGCAATTTTCGAAAGTAGGTTATGAAAACTGCAAGGCTGCTTATAGTTATTCTGCATGCTTTTAGATTGTTTAATTTGTAACTTTTCAATTTGTATTTCTTATCTCTGTTCGTTACTTTTTATTCTTTAATTTTTTAGGGTTTCATTTAGATTAAAACTTGTAATCGTGATTAATTGTGTGTTTAAAGGTATGTTATTTTTTCCCCACTGCACCTTCTTGTCCAGGAAAAAAAATAACCCTCCCCCTTTTACTATCACGGCCCGGGGCACTAAATGCTCCGACCCTGCTCCAACGCTCATACAATTCTACCACAGCATGAGGGCTGAAATTTTGGTTCCACCTACACAGATGCGGCAAGACCTGGAAAACTGCAACAATAATTCACTTAGTAGGTCAATCCACGAGGTAGATCCCAACCAGAAGAAAGCTCTCTTTCTAGTGACAGCCTAGTGCTCTATTCTGAAATGAGGTGATCATATTCTAAAATCTTGCATAGATCTGAGTTTCAAGTTTCAAGTTTATTAAGTCTTGATATACTGCTTTTACAGACCAAAGTGTTAAAAAAAATTAGTTAAAATCAGGCATCTAGTTGGTGTGAATAAAGATGTCCATTTGCTTAAGTACATCAAATAAAACATACATCAAATAAAAACAAACCATGTCATAAAATCTACATAATGAAACCATTTTTTCTTCTCTTCAAATGTCACCTAATAAATCACAAGATTACAATAGCAAACATGGTTAAGCAGATTCTTTTCTTCAAATACCTACTAATAGATCACAACAATGCAGTTAAGAAACAGATGATTGTTTCTTAAACTGAAGCTAATTTACACACAGTTGCAGTTGGCCCACCAGAGCGTTCCATATTTTAACACCAGCAATGCAGAAAGCCATCGCTCTAGTGTCTGCATAATTTCCCTGAACTATTGGACTTAATAACTTTTGATTTTCAGATCATAAAGATCTATTAGGCTTATAGAGTGCCACAACTTGTCGAAAGTACCATGGTCTTTGATGCTAGATAGTCTAGTGGACCACAGAAACAACTTCTTGCTGCACCCGAAATACAACTGGTAACCACTATAATTGCTTCAAAATTGGCTTAATATGTGCTATCCTGTCTATTCCCATCACTAACCTAGCTGCAGCATTTTGTACCAGTTGTGACTAGGGAACACTCGAAGTTATAGGGAAATGCTTTTAAAAACAATGGGAGGAAATCTTTTTCCACTCAGAGAATAGATAAGCTCTGGAACAGCTTGCGAAAGGTGGTGGTAAGAGCAGTTAGCGTAGCTGGTTTTAAGAAAGGTTTGGACAATTTCCTGGAGGAAAAGTCCACAGTCTGCTATTGAGATAGACATGGGAAAAGCCACTGCTTGCCCTGGATTGGTGGCATTGAATGTTGCTACTCTTTGGGGTTCTAGAATGTTGCTACTCTTTGGGGTTCTAGAATGTTGCTACTCTTTGGGGTTCTAGAATGTTGCTACTCTTTGGGGTTCTAGAATGTTGCTACTCTTTGGGGTTTTGCCAGGTACTGGTGATCTGGATAGGCCACAATGAGGACCATTGGTCTGACCAGTAAGGCTATTTTTATGTCCTTATGTTAACTGCTGGTGCAGGGTAAGTGTCACTTCCAAAAGACTCAAGCTTTTTTTAGACAGGGCTAACAGGACCTTGAATAGTCCTGTTATGTAATGTTGATAATGTGCAAGTAGATAGTTGCAAGGTCTTTGTAAAGGCTTTAGCGCCCTGATTGAGAAAGCTGTTTTTATTCCTACAGGTGGTGCAGAGTGAGACAAAACCCTTTTCTAAACTCAGACACCTACTGGGTGGATAAAGACATATGAATTTGCAGTGAAAAGCCTGGCAGATGTTGTTATCATGCAACCCATTGAAAATGAGAACTCTAGCTGCTAATTAAATAGCACAAATAAAATACAATACTGGTTCTGTGCCAACCTGCCAGCAGCAGGATGGAGGTCGGCACCACTAGGAAGACCATCTGCACTGAGAACTGTGGTTTATTTAAGGACTACACTGCCTCAGTGCCAAGGCACAAAACTGGCTCCCCTGAATATCCTATCCTTAGAAACGGAGCTTGGAAACTAGAAAGGAAGCCTGGCAGAGAGGGGCAGTAGGATTTTAAGGGGATCTAAATGCTTTTTTTTCTTTTTTCTTTCAGTGAATTTTGCCGTTTATGGAAAAATACTTACACCTTACACCAGTGCGCTCCCATTTAATCACCAAATAGGTAACAGTAGTGCAGACTTTCCCTACTCTGCTTTGCCAAGGGCAAGAGGGCAGTTCTGGGTCTCTTTCTGTGCACTTGTATATGGATGGGGCAATTTTCATTGTTTACTGGCACTGCCTAGCTCTTATGGCATCATTTGACATCAAATATTGAAATATTATTGAAAACCATCTCAGAAAATGTTAACTCTGTATTGTAACACCTTTACACGAGCTCATGTATCGTAACACCATTACAGAAGCTCATGTAAACCACTCTGAATTGACTCCCCATTCATTAGTAGTGGCATAGAAGCTTTCAATAAACAATATCAGAGACATATGTCTCAACCTATTAAACTTGAGACAAATAATTAGGAGATTGTCACCAAATTTAAGCAACAATTGTTCCTGACTCTGTGGTCCTTATTAAAAAAGACTGTTTTCAATTCTATGCCCTTTATTGAATGAAGCTTTACAGGCCAAGTCTTCTCAAGTTTATTTCTATAGACATACAAGGGAAAGAGCCTTATAGTATATCAGGTTCTTTGTACTGCAATGTTTACACCAGTGTCTAGCAAACTTTTTTAGCTCCGGCACATTAAACAAAGCAAATTATTTTTGCGGCACATTATAATTGAAATCATACCTCTGTAAATGTTCATCATGCAAGCAGCATCTTCCACCTGCTGCTTGCGCCATCCTCGGCTCCCTCCTGATGTCACATCCTGTTCCCATGACAGGAAGTGATGTCAGAAGGGAGCCAAGGCTAGCGCGAGCAGCAGGTAAGAACATAACATAAGCAGTGCCTCCACCGGGTCAGACCATAGGTCCATCCTGCCCAGCAGTCCACTCCGCGGCAGCCCAAACAGGTCACGACCTGTCTGAATCACCAGAAGGGGCCCCCTTGCCACCTTGGTTTCTCATTGAAGTCCTATCTTCCCATCAAAGTCCTAACCCTCCAGTCTTGCACATGCACGACCTGGTTGGCTTTCTATTCTTATTACCTGGTTAGCTTTCTATACTTGTGTTACATCCCAGCACCTCTCTCAGTATCCCACGATCCCTTTATCCCTCAGGAATCCGTCCAATCCCTGTTTGAATCCCTGTACCGTACTCTGCCTGATCACTTCCTCCGGTAGCGCATTCCAAGTGTCCACGACCCTTTGGGTGAAGAAAAACTTCCTTGCATTTGTTTTGAACCTATCTCCCTTCAGTTTCTCCGAATGCCCCCTCGTACCTGTTGTCCCCCTCAGTCTGAAGAATCTGTCCCTATCCACCCTCTCTATGCCCCTCATGATCTTGAAGGTCTCTATCATATCTCCCCTGAGCATCCTTTTTTCCAGAGAGAAGAGCCCCAGCCTATCCAACCTCTCGGCATATGGTGGAAGATGATGCTCACGCTGGTGAACATTTACAGAGATACGACAGGGAGGAGAGGAGGGGAGGTGCCGGCGGTAGCAGTGACAGACTCTTGCGTACAGGACGTACACATCATCTATTCTAGTCTATATTTATTTTATGAATTATTTTTTATGAAGGGAATTTAAAAAATAAATTCTGAAATCTGTCATGGCACACCACTGTGCAGCAGCACACAGTTTGCGAGACACTGATTTCCACAGATCAAACAGGTGAACTGGACAGAAGGGAACTGCCTTCCTGAAGAACTTACAGATCAAGTGTATTTTTAATTCCTTTTCTTTTTTCTTTTTTTTTTTGTGGTTATGGTGGGGAGAGTCATTAGTTCACATCTGTGGTTACAAAATTTTTATGACTTACAATTTGAATGAATTCAGCAGTTTTTTGTGGTTTTGCTTTGTTCTGAGAACATCACTCTTTGCCAAAGGTGATAAGATCCTTTTCCACCAGTTGACCCTTGCTCTGAGCTTTTTAGGGCAGCTAATGAAATCAGCTCTGGAAATAGGCTATATTCATAACTCAGTGTTTAAATGTGCCTGTTGGATGAACAATGGATTTTTACTGGATTTTTGAGCTCAACACAGTTTATCACAGTGGTCTGAATTCAAATATTGTTTGGTTTTATTTTTATTAACCGCCCACAGTGGACAAACTCATACCTGCCATGACTGAGCTGTGATTGCTAACTGCATTACCCAATCAGGAGAGAGAGAAAGCACGGATTGGTTATTGAGGAGCTTAAGATGCCGAGACATCACTTCCTCATTGAATGAGAAGCAAGCAGAGAAGGTGAAACCACAGAATTGTGAGTATGCTGTTAAATTATAAGCATTTTTGGCTTGCTGATTTTGAGAATACAGATGTAGTGAATGTTTTTATATATCATAGGTCCATCTAGTAGCCACAGAGGTCCAGTGGCCCTGAAGAAGTGGCCTAGTGCCACGAAACATTGGCAAGAACGGGAAGGACCCGGTTTAAAGCACTCTTGTTTTGTGGTTTGTTTCATCCCTATTTTTTGCTTATTCAATAGGTGAAAGTTTTTTGTGCCAATGATGTCCAGTTGGGTAGAGCTAAAAAGTATAATGGCTCACCTGTGACCTGAGGCTTTTTCTTTCATCTCTGTAAGAATGACTAATGTCAGGAAGTTCTGCTTCACTCAGAGAGTGGTTGACACCTGGAATGCCCTCCCAGATGAGATTATTGCGGAATCGACCGTCCTAGGCTTCAAGAGCAAACTAGATGCATATCTCCTTAAGAGAGGCATGTAAGGATATGGTGGACTATAAATTACGACAGGTGTACACCTGGCAGGGCCTCCGCGTGTGCGGATCGCCGGACTTGATGGACCGAAGGTCTGATCCGGAGATGGCAGTTCTTATGTTCTTATGTTCTTATGTAAGCATCTGGTGGGACAGCAAATTTTGCAATTTGCTTAAGTGGAGAGGGATTGAGTTGGGTAGTGGTATTTTTCCTCCACACCTCTCAATTCAGTCCTGGAGTACCCCCTTGCCAGTCAGGTTTTCAGGATATCCACAATGAATATGCATGAACTTTGATTTGCATACACTTCCTCCATTATATGCAAATCTCTTTCATGCATATTCACTGTGGATATCCTGAAAACCTGAATGGCAAGGGGGTACTCCAGGACCGAGTTGAGAAACACTGACGTAGACGTCTTTGTGCTCTATAAAAATGTTTCCAAAGTTGGTCCTGGAGTACCCCATTGCCAGTCAGGTTTTCAGGATATCCACAATGAATATGCATGAACTTTGATTTGCATACACTTCCTCCATTATATGCAAATCTCTTTCATGCCTATTCACTGTGGATATCCTGAAAACCTGAATGGCAAGGGGGTACTCCAGGACCGAGTTGAGAAACACTGACGTAGACGTCTTTGTGCTCTATAAAAATGTTTCCAAAGTTGGTCCTGGAGTACCCCCTTGCCAGTCAGGTTTTTAGGAAATCCACAATGAATATGCATAAAAGAGATTTGCATATAATGGAGGCATTATATGCAAATCAAGTTCATGCATATTCATTATGGATATGCTGTAAACCTGACTGGCAAAGGGATATTCCAAGACCGACTTGGGAAACCCTGCTTTATAATATAGGCTTCCAGAATCAAATCCAATAGCATACAAATTCAGAAGCACATATTTGATGTAAATGTGTGTGTAATCTACATGTTTTATAAATTACTTGTGTGCATTTCAACTCCAGCCCTGCAAAGGGGTCGCTAAGTGGTCGGAACTTGATCGGTGGGCTTAGAGAATCTAGCCCTATGATCCTTAAGAAATCTAAGAACTCATCCTGGAAAATAAAAGTTGGACTGCAAAGTTTTCCTGAGGACCTTGTTAGAAGGAATAGGAACATTAATAGACCAAAAATCATTAAAAATTCTATTGGGTAGTGTAAATCAATAGGTTCATCTGGAGCTTTTGCCCTCTGAGTTCATTAGCCCCCCGAGGATTCTGATGATTTTTTACTTCCACCCACAGTTTGAGGGTAGTCTTCAAAAAGCACAAATTGTCCTCTGTTTACCTGCCTAGAAGTTGAGCCTGGTACTTCACAACTTTCAGCCACATTGGAAGGAAGCCTTCCCAGGAATATGTTTAGGCCAGGGAGGAAAATAACATGTGTAAATTACATTTTCCAATCTAGGTGCCTTATTTTACTTTAAAATAAATCATTAAAAAACAACCCACAAAAAAGCAAGTGCAATCTGGAAAGTGAAAAAGCACAAATATTTCCAATTTTAAAACAGAAGCAAAGACCAGAGTTAAAAAGTACCCACAGGTTTTGTAACAATGTGAGAAATTTGAAAACTGTACCCTTTACTTTTGTCAATACCAACATCTGAACTACTTCTGAAGGTTAAATTACAGTTCTGAAAACTTAAAGATACTGGCTTGGCCTAACATACTAAACTCCTTGGTCTATAATCAAAGCACTTATGTTGGTGGTGCTGGTGGTGGAAACTATATAAATACTTTGAAAAGGTTCCCAGAAGTTGTATGTATAGCTTTGGCCTTTTTATTCACAAAGGCCCATATTCTATAAATGGTGCCTAACATAAGTGGAAAAAGCCATTTAAATAAAAAAGTGTTTGTTTTTAAATGTAGGTGTGGGTTCCGTCCCTGGCAGAGTTCAAGGTCCAGTTAAAAGCCCAACTCTTTGAGAGTGCTTTCGACTCCTAACTCCTCTCACCTTGGGTTCTACATTCCCAACCATATATGTCATGTCTGACTGTCCAAGTTAGATTGTAAGCTCTTCCGAGCAGGGACCATCTATAAATGTCAAAATGTACTGGGTAGTTTAAATCAATAGGTTCCTCTGGAGCTTTTGCTCTCTGAGTCCATGAGGGCCTCCCCAAATATGTATGCCTTATAGCACTATATAAGTGATAAGTAGTAGTACCGTGTTTCCCCCAAAATAAGACAGTATCATATTAATTTTGGGCCCAAAAAAGGCACTAGATCTTATTTTGGGGGATCTTTATTTTTTTCATGTGAAATGATCATCTCTCCCTTCCTCTCCTCCACCCCAATTCTTCCTATTTCCTTTCTCTTCCCCACATGTGCAGCATCTTTCCTCTCCTCTCACCCATCCCCTTATGCAGTATCTTTCTATCCTTTCCTCCTATCCCTTGTGCAGCAGAACCCTTGCAGTTTCTATCCCTCCCTTCCATCCCATGCAGCTTCTATCTCTCCCTTCCTCCCATCCCCTTGTGTAGCATCTTTCTATCCCCCCCCCACCGCCGCTGCATACACCCTCTTGCCCCTCCCCCCGCAGACCCATCTCTCCCTCCCATCCAAACTGCGAGACAGAAAGAAATACTTTATAACAAACCGGCAGCATCGGCTTTGCGGCCTGGGCCGTTCCTCTGCCATGTTGCTGACGATGTCATCAGTGATGCATCAGAGGAAAGGCCCAGGCTGCAAAGATTGCTACCGACTAGATTGCTGTCTAGATTGCTGCCGACGCTGCCGGTTTGTTATAAGGTATTTATTTCTGTTTCACGGTTCAGATGAGAGGGAGAGATGGGGTGGCGGGGGGGGGAGGAGGAGGAAATGCTGCTGCTGCCGGTGACTAGGGCTTATTGTTAGGGGGTAGGGCTTATATTAAGACTTACCCCGAAAATCATGCTAGGGCTTATTTTCGGGTTAGGTCTTATTTTCGGGGAAACACGGTAGTAGTAGGTGCCTACTGGTGTCTAGAAAATCGGTGCCTTCATCGTAGCTATGGAGGTGCTTTATGACGCCTAACGGCACTGTAGGCATGGCTAACACCAGAAGTGGCATTAGGCGTCATAAAACACCTCTGTAGCTGCAATTCACATGAAAGGAAGGTGCTGGAAATGTAAGCCTTTATAAACCTGGCCTTCATTTCCGGCTCCTACTTTTCATGAAGCCATGATTCTATAAATAGCATAGTCTCCCTTCCCCTCTCCGCAACTTGAGCCCCCTTCTACCATTCCGTAAGCTTCTGAAGACTTGGCTCTTCTCCAAAATGTAACCCGTCCCCTCCCTATTATTATCACACCTAACCTCTCTCTTACTTACTTTTATAAACCCACTGGAGTTCCGCTGCTTCCTAACCATGTAAACCG
Source organism: Geotrypetes seraphini (assembly GCF_902459505.1). Taxonomy (NCBI): domain Eukaryota; kingdom Metazoa; phylum Chordata; class Amphibia; order Gymnophiona; family Dermophiidae; genus Geotrypetes; species Geotrypetes seraphini. The sequence goes on along the minus strand of NC_047098.1, from coordinate 55,726,378 downwards.
TGTCGAGCTCCACCTGTTGGAGATGATGCGGTATATAAACCCAAGATTTAGATTAGATTAGATTAGACACTAGATCGGCAGCCATTTTTTAAGCAGACGAAGGTACTGTTTATGGAATCCGGCTCCCAGTGACATCTAATGAAGAATTGTCAAGAAAAGTGATCTTTTGGTATTACTTTGAGATATTTTTATGACTCATGACGGTAGGGAGGGTGCGATGATGTTTGGTATAACACTTCCTGACATATACCGTTGCTGGTGTAAAGTGGTGTTAATTGACTGAGCACAATTATTATTTATATTTTGAGGATAGAAAACATTTTTATGTTTTTGATTTTGTGGTAGGATTTCTTTTGGCTGTATTGATATTAAAGTAGGAAATCCTGACAATTTTCATAGTCTCCCAGTTATAGGCTTGGGTAGAGTTCACACGTACCAGAATAGATGACGAAATATGCTAATCTATGTGCATGCTTAAAAATTGTAGGCATGGACTTTTCTGCTTGCTCCAGAGCAGGTGTAAATGTTGAAGCCTGAGATAGAGGTACACTTTCTGCCACTTATGCTAGTAATTCATAAGATTCGGAAATAAGGTGCGCTGAATTCCCCAGCAGATCTGAGGGACATCAACAAATTCTGCAGAATTTAAGAGGCTGAAAGTCATCTGGTTCAAATACAAAGTAAAATTGTTTGCACACTTCTAGAGAAGATTCCACTATTAATTGCCAAAGATTAAACAACCACTGAGCCAGTAAATAACATGACAGAAAAGTCAACAGTAGTGAGCATAGAAATATAGTACAAAAAAAATCAATGAATTCTTGATGCTTTAAGGTAAGAGAAGAATATCAACAATGTGATGATTTTTTTTTTTTTTTACCTACTTATTTATTAAGAGAAAATATTATATTATTGCTACTATAAGATCTCATGTGATGGTAAGCATAGAGTTCATGTAATTTAATTTAATTGATTAAATGCTAGGATGCCAATACTCAGCAGTACATCATGTGGATTTTTAGCCTCCCTATTCATATAAATCAGACAGATTAAAATTATACAGAGAGCTTATCTGTACTCTGCTACTATTTTTTCTTCTCAGTTATAATGGATCTCAATGTTTAGAAAGACATAGAAGTGGTGAGCAGGCCGAAGTCCACAGATAGGCTCCCCAATGGAGATGACACCCCTGGGCCTAGACATATCACCTTCAATAGGGGGGGCATTGGACATGAGCATGTCAGGGGCACCCGAGAAAGTTGAAAGGGACCATAGCTGAACTGCTTCAACTAATAGCCAATCTGTTGATCAAATCGGGAAAGATTCCGGAGGACTGGAAGGTGGCGAATGTTACGCCTATCTTCAAAAAAGGTTTGAGGGGAGACACGGAAAACTACAGATAGGTGAGTCTGACCTCGGTACCGGGAAAGATGGTAGAGGCGCTGATAAAGGACCGCATCATTGATCACCTTGACGGACACGGTCTGATGAGGACCGGCCAGCACGGTTTCAGCAAAGGCAGATCTTGTTTGACAAATTTGCTGCATTTCTTCGAGGGAGTAAACAGGCAGATAGACAAGGGTGACCCAGTTGACATTGTATATCTGGATTTTCAGAAGGCATTCGACAAGGTTCTGCATGAATGACTACTTCGGAAAATTGCGAGCCATGGAATCGAGGGTGAAATACTCACGTGGATTAAAAACTGGCTTGAGTATAGGAAACAGAGAGTAGGGGTAAATGGACAATACTCGGACTGGAAGAGCGTCACCAGTGTGGTGCCACAGGGCTCAGTGCTTAGACCTGTGCTCTTCAACATCTTTATAAATGATCTGGAGATAGGTACGATGAGCTAGGTGATTAAATTTGCGGACGATACGAAGTTATTCAGAGTAGTGAAAACGCAGGGGGATTGTGAAGATCTGCAACGTAACATAATCAGGCTCGAGGAATGGGCATCAACATGGCAGATGAGGTTCAACGTGGACAAGTGTACAGTGATGCATGTCGGTAACAAAAATCTCATGCACGAATATAGGTTGTCAGGGGCGGTACTTGGAGAGACCTCCCAGGAAAGGGACTTAGGAGTTCTGATTGACAAGTCGATGAAGCCGTCCGCGCAATGTGCGGCAGCGGTGAAAAGGGTGAACAGAATGCTAGGAATGATAAAGAAGGGGATCACGAACAAATCAAAGAAGGTTATCATGCCCCTGTACCAGGCCATGGTGCGCCCTCACCTGGAGTACTGCATTCAGCACTGGTCGCAGTACATGAAAAAGGACACGGTGCTACTCGAAAGGGTCCATAGAAGAGCGACTAAGATGGTTAAGGGGTTGGAAGAGTTGCCATACAGCGAAAGATTAGAGAAACTGGGCCTCTTCTCCCTCGAACAAAGGAGATTGAGAGGGGACATGATCGAAACATTCAAGGTACTGAAGGGAATAGACTTAGTAGAAAAGGACAGGTTGTTCCTACTCTCCAAGGTAGGGAGAACGAGAGGGCACTCTCTAAAGTTGAAAGGGGATCGATTCCGTACAAACGTAAGGAAGTTCTTCTTCACTTAGAGAGTGGTAGAAAACTGGAACGCTCTTCCGGAGTCTGTCATAGGGGAAAACACCCTCGAGGGATTCAAGACAAAGTTAGACAAGTTCCTGCTGAACAATAACGTGCGCTGGTAGAGCTAGTCTCAGTTAGGGCGCTGGTCTTTGACCAGAGGGCCGCCACATTAGCGGACTGCTGGGCATGATGGACCTCTGGTCTGACCCAACAGTGGCAATTCTTATGTATGTGTAGTTATAGAATACTGGCTCAGCACTCCCAACTTGGGCATCACTGTTTACACTGGATTTCAGCAGGCTTAAAGTTTGGGCGGGAGAATCAGCATTAAGGCCCTCAATTATGGAACGCCCTCCCAGATGCTGTTCGTCAGATTTCTTTTTTTTTTTTCGTGTTTGAAGGCTTATTTTTTTTCAGAAGGCCTTTCAAAATTTGTGATGCAGAATAATCATCGCTGTTGTATTTTTCATTGATTTATACATAAAGAATGAATTTGTATATATTGCAGATTAAGGGAGTTGGATTTTTTTTGTATCACGGTGTTATGGAAGATTGATTGTTTTGAGAAAGCTTAAGTGTGATATATTAGCTTTGAATGTTAGGGTTGCTTGTATGTGTGTTTTTTTTTTTTTATAACCTGCATAGATTTTTGGATATGCGGGATATAAATGTTTTAAATAACTAAATAAAATAAGCATAATTCTATAAAGGGAAAGAAACCTTTACAGAATCACGCTTAATGCCAGTCTATTCCTGTACTCATTTTTCAGTGTGATTTATAGAATATGGCCCTTTATGCTTTTTCTATGTCTCAACTGCACACGTTACAGTGGTTCAATAGTCCAATGCCATGAACTCTTCACGAAGGTTATACAATGTAGGAGACACATGTTTAGAGTAGAAGACTGAGAACCTTGGAATGCACAGGAGTGGCAGAGCGGCCTGGTGGTTAGAGCTGTTGCCTCAGCACCCTTGTAATCTTAGGCAAATCACTTGACCCTCCATTGCCCCAAGGGGACATAATCAAAACATTCAAGATATTGAAGGGAAATGACTTAGTAGAGAAAGAGAGATTGTTCACCCTCTCCAAGGTGAAGAGAATGAGAGGGCACCCACTAAAGTTAGAAGGGAAAAGATTCCGTACAAACGTAAGGAAGTTCTTCTTCACCCAGAGAGTGGTAGAAATCTGGAACGCTCTTCGGGAAGCTGTTATAGGGGAAAGCACCCTTCAGGGATTCAAGAAAAGGTTGGACTCAATGGCTAGACTCAAATAAGGCACTGGTCTTTGACCTAAGGGCCGCCGTGTGAGCGGACTGCAGGGCACGTTGGACCACTGGTCTGACCCAGCAGCGGCAAATCTTATGTTCTTATGTTCTTACCATAGCTAGATTATAAACCCTTCAGGACAGATAGGTAAACACTTAACGTATCTGATAGCTGTTTGTTGTAAACCGCTTAGGGTCCTACTGACTGACTAGTCACATGACATTCTACGACACGCCCTCTTTCCACTTCTCCCGCCCCATTTCCTGCAAAAATATGGAAGTGCAGAAACCTTTTGAAGAATCCTCATAGGCGGCAGTAAGTACTTCCACAGTAAAATGGCCACACCCTAATAGTACAATGATTAATGGAAAAAATAGAAAATTGGGGGGTTTACAGTCACAGTAAAAATGGTCTTTAAATGTGCACTAAGGTCAAATTTTTACCACAGCTTTGTAAGCCTCCAGCTCAGATATACCTACTACTCCTCAACGCAACTCAGCATAAACTACTCCTGAAAAAGGCATAAGCTAAGTCCAAACTCTTTCCCCCCTTCCCCCCTGCTGCTCACTCCCAGAAGAGAAGAGAAGTTCCCAAGCCTGCCTGGCTAATAAGAAGTTGATGGATCCTCCAGAAACGTATCCAAACCCAAGCTATGCTATTAACCACATCTGAATTGTGCATTGACTGGGGGAAAATGCTTGGTTAGTTTCAAAGTGTTTTCTCATTTCCATAGAGTATGGAACTGATTGTAATAAAACAATACATCAAAATGAGTAAAGAATCCTCTGTCTCTACGGGACAATCTTCTTAAATTATTCCTCCTGTAGTTTGGCTGCAAGGTATGCTCCATAGATATCACTTGATGCAAAAACAGCCATTCTAAAAGCTAATTGATTCATTTTACTTATTTTTTTTTTTTCCAAGTATCATTTCAATAAATATCTCCTCACCCCTCAACAGTGGGAATGTGCAGACCACAGATTTTCATCAGTTTAGTCTCATTTGTTAAAGTTGTTTTTTTTTCACTTTTTTATTTTATTTTTTTGTGTATGTGTGTTTTATTTTATTTATTTATGTATTATTTATTTTAAAAATTTTATACCATTTAAACCTAAATGGTTTATATAATTTTAAATACATAATTCTGTTAAACAAGTAAGATCAGACAAATATAAACAAATAATCCTCATAAAATCAACTATAAAAAATTATAGGAAAATTCTTCAACAAGCAGCAATCATAAAGGATCAGTATCTAGAAAAAGGCATTTACAAATAACTGTGTTTTAAGTAATTTTCTAAAACTGCCCTTTTCCCAATATTTTCGTAATTGGCTAACAAGTGAGTTCCAAAGTTTAACCCCTGCACAACAGAAGGTCATTTAACTGGTCTCAACATATTTTGGATTAACTTTTTTTTTTAATAGAGCTAAGTTTTCAGAATGCAGAGATCTATTTGGTAAATAATTTTAGTGTTGCTTCATAAAATCGGAAAACTTGTGAAGTGGAGAGGACAGATTGCGGACTGAAAAATAGTCCCTGGGGGGCCGTGTGTTTGAGATCGGTCTATGCCATTGGATATTTTTGGGGAGACATCATGTACGTTGTGTTTGATCGGGATGAGCAGGAGAATGTCATCTGCATAAGATGGTAAACATTCATTGTTGTTGAAATTAATGTGATCTAAGGAACTCATAATAAGTTTGTATATTATTTGGAAGAGTGATGATCCTTGAGGAACACCACAGAATGCTTTCCAGCTTCTGGAAAATATTCCTTATTTCCAGACGAAGTATTTTCTATTCTGTAGCTTAGAACAGTGCTATCAGTGTCTATTTCATTTAGTTTGGTTAGAAGTAGGTGGTGGTTAACTGAATCAAGTGCGGCTGACTGGTATACCAAATTGGAATAGAACTGCCTGATGTCTCATGCTTAAGGTCTGTTTGATTAATAGAAGTTCTGTGCTGTGTTATGAGCGAAACCCTAACTATAAGGGATGGAGGCAGGAGAAGTTTCTGATATAAGTTGAGAGTTATTTGCAGACATGCACTTCTAGAAGTTTAGTAAATATAGGGATGCTGGCGATGGGTCTGTAATTTGAACGATTTGAGAGATCTGTGTTTTGAGTCTTGGGAATAGGGGTGAGGATAATATAACCCATTTGAAGTGGTAGTTGGCCATGCTGTAGTAGATTGTTTAGGAGTTGGGTCAGCCAGGATATGATATGATCTGGGGCATCTGCTAATAAACGAGTAGAGCATTTGCCAAGAATGCTGCTGTGAGCGGATAGTTTTTCTAGCTGGAAAGCTGTGTCAGATGTTATTAAAGCTTGAAGGTATTCCAAATTTGGTCAGCCGTACAGGGGTCTGTTGTGTACTGTGTATTCTGGTGTTACGGTGACGGTTGTCTTATCATCCTCAGTTTGTACATTTTTTATCTTAAGCTAGTATTTGGGCATGTGGCTGGGAATTAATGTCAGAGAGACCTAATTTTGGAGGTGTGCTCATGGTGCGCATTAGGCGAAATAGTTTTTTGATATCAAAATGTTTGTTTTCAATTTCATGAGCATAGTGGAGGGTTTTTTGGCTTCAGCGATATTGAATTTGTATTTACTGATTGCAACTCTCCAGGCTGTTTTGTGTTCTGGTGGATCGCTCTTTTGCCATTGCCTCTCAAGTCTTCAGCAAGATTGGTTTTCAGCTATTAGGTTTTCAGTAAACCGAGGTGAGGGTTTGGTAGTTCTTGTGTTGCTGTGGCACAGTGGGTCTATTGCATCCAGTGTTTGTTCAATTGTGTTGTTCCAATTAGTAAGCATTGGAGTAGGATTGTTTGAAGACATCTTTAATAATCTGGAGGCTTTATTCCAGAATTGGTTTGTGTTTATCCTGCCTCTTGTTAGTGTATTTTTTATTGGTATTCTTAGTGAATGTACTTCCCATGTACAGGGTAAGATTGAAGGACAGTAGGTAGTGATCTGACCAGAGAACTGTAGTCCATTCTGCATCCATGACAAGGAGTGTATGTGGGAGTGGGGGTGTTGGATGATATATAATATCTAAGGTGTGTCCATTATCGTGTTTAGGATCTGATGGTTTTAGGTCTAGTTGACTACTGAGGAAAAATTATTTTTGAAATTGGAGATGCTAGCATTGTCTTGGGACTCTAGCAGAATATGTATGTCACCTAAGGCAATTACTTTAGCATATTGGCAGGTGGTGTCTGAGATAATTTCTTGTAGTTTTGTTGCATTATATGACCATGGTCCAGGGAGGTGATATACCAGCAGCATACCCACATTGCAGGGATATATAACAGGTCTATCATCTAATTTGTATATCATATATTCTAGATCAGGGAGTATTGAAGGGTCTGTTAATGTGATTTGGAAGAAGCTTATATAGATAAGTGCGAGACCCCCTCCACATTTGTTCAGTCTGGGTATGTGGGATAACACTGTATCCTTGTGGGATAAGTTCTGGATCAAGTGAGCAAAAAAGTAGTGAGATGAAATGAAACCTAGGGGGTGATTTTGAAATGTTGGGGGGGAGGGGGATAATGTATTTATTCTAATTGCATTAATAGAAAATAATATTATGGAACAAAATTAAATTTTCCTTGGTTTTTGTACTGTTTCATTTTAAGAACTTCACAAAATGATTGCACATTCCAGTGAAGTACATGTCATAAGATGAAATGTTTCCATATTAGCCTGACTATTGTATTTTCTAATATTCATCAAATAAGTGTTTTCTGATTCAACACTTTAATGAGTGCCACCTTGAATTTGTCATGCAAATCAGTTCAGACAATGAAAGCTGGCTAAGTCATTGAGGAGAGAGAACCAACAGCCAGGAAGATTTGTGATGACCTCAGCAGCCCTCGTGCCTAATTTACGGCTTTTGGCAGTAACATTGCAGCAGAGAGGTCAAGGGAGTTCCCAAATCCGAGCCATCTGTGAAGGAGTCAGATAGAATACCACAAACTGGGAGGAGTCGTCACCATCAGATTGTGCATCGGTGAGGTGAGTCACTAGTGATTCAGGCTGACAGTCTAAACCTGATTGTGGCTTAAATACCTTGAGCCAATTACAACTGTCATTGTCCTCCCCTTCCCTTGACATGCTGAGGAGGAGGTATCTTACCAGCTGGTCTACCTCTTTCAGAATTTCTCCAGGGACTGATTAAAAATGTGGGAGAATGTAAAGCAGCTTTGCCACCAAGTAATAATCAACTCAAGCTGTTGGAAGATCTTCCCTGATTGCAGGACAAATTTATGGATCCCTTAGTACTAAATATTTTTCAATGTAATTTTTATTATAATGCAGCAACAGATAGAAAATAAAAAGATATATAAAAGCACTGTTCCGTCTATGCTGAGTGGGAGTTCTCCAACTATAGTCCAGCCAGTGGGAGGTGCTGTTTTGCTACCACATTTCGATAGTGAGGGACAGTCAAGTTTTGCAAGATTCCAGGTAGCCTGCCTATCCCTAGCAATTGAAAACCCTCCATTGAAGCACCCCCCCCCCCCCCCTACTAGCAGCGATGCAGTTGGAGGACACCTGCTTAGCTTAGAGCAGTGTATTGCAAATTGGATGCTGCAGCACACTAGTGTGCCTCATGAGATTTCAGGTGTGCCGCGAGACGCTGGAGAGGAGGAGAGGCACCGGTACTGGCTGACTGCCTACAGGATGTGCCTCTCATGGCGAGAAGCACATACTGCAGGCAATCAGCTTGCACCAGCGCCTCTCTGACCCTCTTCTCTGCTGGTACCCCCCACTGGCGTCTCAGGGCCTGAATGGAGGGCCTTCACGCATGCACGGACTTTGACGTGATGACGTCGTGCATGTGCATGATGTCATCATGACAACATCTGTGCACTTCCAGGTGCCTGAGCCGTGGCCACTACATTTAGTGTGCCGTGGCTCGAGAAAGTTTGCAGGACCCTGGCTTAGAAGGAACAGTATATAAAAGCAATGCACAAGCAACAGCAAAAAGCACATGATGGGGTTAACTTTATAACAAGATGCCTTTTTGTCACATATGGACATCTATATCTCATGCACATTTTAGAGCAAGATCTGCCGACATACAGACTTGTTATAAGATGCATGAGACATGGACGTTCATGGGCTGGTTATGTCCAACTAAAATATCCATTTTATAAACTGAAGCATCCAAATAAAGAACAGGATTGTCTTTCTGGCAGTAAAGGAACATCAAAAAAAAAAAAAAAAAAGGAACATCCATATTATAAAATAGCCACATATATATCTATGCAGAGTTGAGGAGAGCTGTGGGATGAGAACAGAGAAACTGGGTTCAAATCCCACTGCAGCTCTTTATGATTATTATTTTTTTTAATTGGAGCCTGCCAGAGTCAGAAAAATATCTACTATACCTAAATGTACTCCATTTCAATAGCCTTCAGGCTTGCAGATTTCTTATACATGGTTCATAGACAATGGCGCGAAAGACAAAGGCACGCCGGACAATTGAGCGCAGCGTGGAGGTGCGCGCCGCTCAAAATGACTGTTTTTAGGGGCTCCGACAGGGGGTTTTGTTGGGGAACCCCTCCACTTTACTTAATAGACATCGCGCCGGTGTTATGGGGGGTTTGGGGGGTTGTAACCCTCCACATTTTACTGTAAACTTAACTTTTTCCCTAAAAACAGGGAAAAAGTTAAGTTTTCAGTAAAATGAGGGGGGTTACAACCCCCCCCACCCCCCCACAATGCCCCCACAACGCGGCGCGATGTCTATTAAGTAAAGTGGGGGGGTTCCCCCCACGCCCCCCCCATCGGAGCCCTAAAAACAGTAATTTTGAGCGGCGAGCGCCTCCGCGCTGCGCTCAATTGTCTGGGCGCGCCTTTGTCCCGGCGCGCTTTTGACCTGACACCCTTATACATTCAGATACAGTAAGTACCTGATTCTGGAAACAGCACCTATCATGGTAGATGCCTGCAAAACAGGTACCTACTGTGTGTCAAGCACCGGCAGGCATTGATTCCAGAATTATGCCTTAAATGTAGGCCACCATTTTACAGTCTACATTTAAGGCTTCTGACTCACACCTATGGAAGTGCCTAAGCATGCCTACAGATGCCTAAGGCCATTGCTGGCATAAACTATGGCTATTCTGGCCTTAGGCATCCGTAGGTGGCCTAGACACCTCCAGAGGCATGAGTCAGATGCCTACTTTGTAGGTGTCCTTCGCTGCACCAATCTTTTTTTAAATGTGCATCACGATTGGTCCGTTAGACAGCGGTAGGAGGTCTATCGCCACTATGGCATCCTGTTTAATGGCATCCTCCATGGTATGACTCTGAATTAATGCAAGTTGTTACAGAAAGACATAGCAAAGTGGAATGTATACATAATGTTTTGGCGTGGAGTTAGTGGACAACATCATCCCCTGAAGAAGCCACTGATTAAATAGAAATCCCCATAGGAACTCAGTTCCAAGATAACTGCTATCATTTCAGTCTTTTCGGGCATAAGAATGTTATTTTGATAATAAGAACATAAGAACATAAGAAGTTGCCTCCGCTGAGGCAGACCAGAGGTCCATCTCGCCCAGTGGTCTGCTCCCGCGGCGGCCCATCAGGCCCATTGCCTGAGCAGTGGTCCCTGACTAGCTCTATAGCAACCTCTACTCCTATCCCTATAATCCATCTCTACACTTATCTATATCCCTCAATCCCTTTGTCCTCTAGGAACCTATCCAAGCCTTCCTTGAAGCCCTGTACAGTGCTCCTATCTACCACAGCCTCTGGAAGCACATTCCATGTATCCACCACCCTCTGGGTGAAAAAGAACTTCCTAGCGTTTGTTCTAAACCTGTCCCCTTTTAATTTCTCCGAGTGCCCCCTTGTACTTGTGGTTCCCCATAATTTGAAAAATCTGTCCCTGTCTACTTTTTCTATGCTCTTCAGGATCTTGATTATATAGTAAATAGGGGGTCATTATCGGTTGCATTTCTACAATTAGAAACATAGAAACATGATGGCAGATAAAGGCCAAATGGCCCATCCAGTCTGTCAAGTTTCCAAGTTATTATTTATTTGATATACTGTCCATCAAAATTTATCTAGATGGTTTACAGTCAATAAAAATATTTAAAAGCAAGAGTTAAAAAAAGAAAGAAAAAAAATTCCACCACATAATAATTAAATATGGAGGAGAGAGGGAGGTTACATATATTACTTGAGACTGACATGACAGGGGAGGAAGGCACAGGAGGTGGGAAAAAATACACTGAGATAAAAAAATATATATATAAAAGAGGGAGGGGGATGGATAAAACATTAGGAGTTAATTCATCTCTAAAGAGGCGTTTGGAGTTGAAAACCTGAAATAAAAATTATTCCAGGGAAAGAAAAGGGTTTCTGGATTAGGTATTGGAAGCATCCTTGAATAAAAAAGTTCTTAGTTTTGTCCTGAATAATGTGAGGGAAAACTTTTGTTTTATATGCAGGGGAAGAGTGTTTCAGAGTGAGGGCACCATGACTGAGAAGATGGATTTTTGGGTGGTGTTGTAGAAGATTTCTCAGACAACAAGAAAATCTTGTTAATTTGAGCATAGTGTATGGGTTGAAGCGTAGGGGATTAAATATTTGTCTATAAAGGCAGAAATATGGTGTTGTTTGATTTTATAGGTGAGAAGTAGAATTTTGAATGTGATGCGGTGAGAGATTGGAAGCCAGTGGGCATCACGTAGAAGCGGAGTGACATGGTTGAATTTTTGTGTGTGAGGTAGATAAGTTTAGCGGCAGTATTTTTTAAAGATTTGTAGTCTGCGTATTTCTTTTTGATTTATACTCTGGTAGAGTGTATTACAGTAATCGATGTTGGAAATGATTAGGGAGTGGATGATAATATTTAGAGAGGGAGGGTCGAGTAGTGATGATCAAATGAGTCTTAACTTATAGAAGCATGTACTGACTACTGAGTTGATTTGCTGGTGAAAAGAGAGATTTTGATCCAAAATGATTCTGAGTATTTTTACCTTAGTGTCTAATTGAACTGGAGTGGAGTCTATCTTGATAGGATCAGTATCCGAGGCTGGAAACAGTACACATTTTATTTTGTTGATATTTAATGATAACATATTCTGTTGAAGCCATGAATTAATTTGGAGTTGATTTGTTGCTTGGATTGAGGGGGTGAAGTAACTGTATATTAACAGCGTAGGCAAAACAGGTGAATCCACCGTAATCATTATCTCTTCCTCTCTCTAAGAGATCCCACGTGTCTAGCCCAGGCTTTCTTGAATTTAGGCACAGTCTTTGCTGTGAAATATGCACCAGACCCGCTGAGGTCTTTTTCTCCCCATCATAGACCCCTTTTTACTAATCAGTGGTAGAGGATTCTACCACGGCCCGGGCCCCTAAGTGCTTCGACGCTCATAGAAGTTTTTGTTGTTTGTAGTGGTTTTTTTCATCCTTTTTTATTTAGTTTTTGTCCATTATCACATAGCCATTTATAGAATCATGCCAGTACGCATTGAATCCTTAGGTACATTCCCATTTATGCCTGGGTTTGCTTGGCCTAAATGACTGCGCCTACAGGTGCCTAGTCGACCATGCCCAAAGTCTACCCAGAATTCGCCTCTAACTATGCCTGCTTTCTGGTAGGTGCCTTTGAGTAGAAGCCTACCTTTTTTTTGTTTTAAATCTTTATTAGATTTTCAAGGCTAATACAATGTGCATAAAATTGTACATACATTAATAATCAGAATCAGCACTTACAATCCATCAGTAACAATACAAAATGATTTACCCCCCTCCCCCCCTTCCAGAACATTCAATAAAGTAATAAAACAAAGGAGATACCCTCCCCCCCCCTTCCCTGGATATATGTATAAATCTAAAGGAAATTAAAGGTAAAAGACAACTATACCGAAGTAACAAAAATCGTTAATGGACCCCAAACTAATCTGAATAAATTATTATGCCATAACTTATCAGCATTCATTTTCTCATACTTATAACACAAGCATAAATTTGCCCACCAAAAGGTAAAACTAAGCCGATCCCAATTTTTCCGTTTGTGGGTAACCATTTGCATGGCAATCCCGGTCATGATAATGAAAAGCCGGGATTTATACCGGTCCAACGGGGGTTTAATATGCAATAGTGTCCCACAGATGATTACATCATAGGTTAATGGAATCGATGATTCCATTATGTTATTGATATGTCCCTATATCGACTTCCAAAAATTGAGTATCAAAGGACAATAGATGACAGTGCCAGGAACTATTAGATTTAGAACTATCTAACTTCTGCAAATAACACTTTTCAATTAACGGCACCAACTGAGCCAAGTTGATTAATTGATTTAGGCTCCTAGATTGGTTAGGCACGCCACTCTAGGCGTCTAACTCCAGGCACTGTATATAGATTACAATTAATTCAGAATACTGCTGCGAAGCTGATCTTTAGAAAACGTAATTTTGACCATGTGACCCCTTTGCTCCAGCGTCTCCACTGGCTCCCGGTTTACTCTAGAATTCAATTTAAATTCTTTTAAAATTCTTCATGGCATCTTTATTCCTCTTATTCCTTTATTTTGGAATGTTTATAGATGCTCCTTTGCAAGAGGTATCCAACAATTTAAACTTTCCCTCCCTTCTAAAAAAGGGATAAAAGGAGTCACGATCTTTAGTCAATCTTTAGTCTTTAAATTCTCTCAACTTTGGAATGATCTCCCCTTGTTTTTAAGGAGTTCCAGCTCATTTCAATTTTTCTGTAAATCTTTAAAAACTACTTTATTTGCCAAATATTTTGTAACCTAATTTTTTTCTAATTTTGTTATAATTTTTTATTTAACATTTGTAATTCTTTCCTTTTTATTTAATGGCTGTAAACCAAGTCGAACCTTCTTAGAATGATGACTCGGTATACAAAGTTAAGCTTTAGTTTTAGTTTAGTAGAATCTAGGCCTAAAGGGCTTACACGCTATTCCTGCACTAACCACATATAATGTAGCTATGCCACACAATCAGTGAGAAAATGTCCACTTTCCACCCCAGACACCTCCCCCCCCCCTTTAAAACATGTTAGTGTACTGATAATGTGCACACATTTGGCACTTACCACAGGGTGCCTGACCATGTCCCATGGTGTACCATTTTAAGCTCTATTATGCACACATTAGCACCTAACACAGCTTAGTAAAAGGGGAGATATGATAGAAACATTTAAATACCTACATGGCATAAACGCGCATGAGTCGAGTCTCTTTCATTTGAAAAGAAGATCTGGAATGAGAGGTCATAGGAGGAAGTTAAGAGGTGATAGATTCAGGAGTAATTTAAGGAAATACTTTTTCACAGAAAGGGTGGTAGATGCTGGAACATTCTCCTGGAAGAGGTGGAGACAGAGATTGTGTCTGAATTCAAGAAGGCATGGAGTAGGCAGGTGGGATCTCTTAGAGAGAGGAAGAGATAATGGTTACTCTGGATGGGCTGACTTGATGGGCCATTTGGCCTTTATGTGCCATCATGTTTCTATGTTTCTACTAATTTTTAAAAGAAATACTGTAGTATCATCTTGCATTCTAATTTGCAATGAAAGAAAATTCCATTCTCTTGGCTTTGCTATAGAGAAGACATAGTTCCTAGTCTCTTCAAAGTGAATATGATGAACCTATATGTGAGTGACTTCCGATTTCAACATCTAACAGACTTATAGATCTTAAATACTGCAGATAAATAATAAGGATCATCCTGCCTTAGAGCCCTTTGTGCTAATAATAGTATTTTAAATTTAATCTGAAAATCTATCACTAACTAGTGATGATATGTTAAGCTGGGCGTAATGTGCTGAAATCATATATGCAGGCTTGCACAGTGTGTAATGTTAGGTGTGACCTAATTTTGAAGAGTCCATTTTCATGCCTAAAGTTTTCATGCCTGACCTATTTTCTAATCCTTTCTCCTATCCATTAGGATCTTACATTATCTCCAGGCAGTGGTGTAACGAGGGTGGAAGGTGCCCGGGGCAGTGACGCCCCTTACCTGCCCTCTTCTGTTCCCCCCTCCACTTCCACATGCTCCTTCCTCGCCCCCTCATGCCACACATTCACCGCTTCCCTTCCCCCATACCTTTGTAACGTTCCTGACATGAGCAGCAGCCCCCAAGCTGCTGTCGCGTCAACATCAGCTCTTCCTCTGACATCACTTCCTAGGGGCAGGACCAGGAAGTGATATCAGAGGAAGAGCTGATGCTAGTGCGATAGCAAGTTTGGGGTTGCTGTTCATACCAGAAATGTTATAGAGATATGAGGGAAGGGAAGTGGTACATACACGCAGCAGTTGGGGGGGGGGACAGGGGAGTAGAGAGGAGGATGGGTACCTGTGTCCTCACCAAGAAGGCACCCGGGGCAGATTGTCCGTTCCCCCATTACTATGCCACTGTGTCCAGGAAAAGCCACTGCTCCCTCTAAGGTGAGCAGGAGTCCACCTACAGTTTTGCCAGTGAGGTTGTGCTATTTAACTATCACAATTGTGAGAGACAGACAAGCTCTGTAGGACTCCAGCACACCTGCCTGTCCAGTGGTGTAGTGTGTGGGGGGGTCACCATCTTGGTGGGGGCATTTGCACCAATCCTCCTCTCTGCCCCACTACTACTGCATGCGCTTCTTCCCTTCCTTTGTACCTCTGTAACGTTCTCAGCGCGAGCAGCAAATCCAACCTTGGTCCAAGGAGAAAGGAAAGGTCTGAGCTAGACACAGCATTTGGCTGAGAAGATTTGCATCCCACTGACCATTCATTACATGACCCCTGAGGAAGGTTCATTTGAACTGAAACACGGACTGTGCTGGGTCCCGTTACCAACAATTGGGTATTTTTTTGCTCTCAAGTGGATGTTACTATCTGTTATTTAAACTTGATCTCATAATAAATTACTTTTCAAGAACTTTGGTTTTCCACAATCTTGTGGGGAGGGGGAGGTTTTGGTTCTACGTTCCTTATTGTGGAAACCTTGGGCTTCTGTTGTTTTTTTCCACCTTCAATCCATGAAATACAAAACTATTATAGATAGTGGCCCTTCTTTGTGGAATTCATTACAAAAACAATTTAGGATAAGAACATAAGAATAGCCTTACTGGATCAGATCAATTGTTCCATCTAGCCCAGTGTTCAAATTGTGTGCCTTCTGAGATTTCAGGTGTGCCACGGCACACTGGGGAGGAAGAGAGGCACCGGCGCCAGCTTATTGCCTACGGCGAGAGGCACATCCTGTAGGCAATCATTCGGTGCCAGCACCTCTCCTGCTCTCCAGCCCTCATCCCTGATGGCACCCCCCACTGGCATCTCAAGGCCTATCATGATGGCCTTGGCGCATGTGTGGATGTCGATGTGATGATGTCACGCATGTATATGATGTCATCATGGCGATGTCCGTGCATTTCTGGATGCCTCAAGCAGTGGCCACTACGTTTAGTGTGCCACAGCTCGAGAAAGTTTGCAGGACACTACAGTATCCTGTCTTCACGAAGGCCAGTCCAAGTCACAAGTACCTGCCAAAAACCAAAATAGTTTCAACGGTAAGGGGTTAAAGGATATTTCACAATCACTTTATATTATGATAATTGGCAGAAATATACCTTCAAACTATTTTTCATTTTTAAAATATATTTTTTGTCATTTTTTCTTCATTTAAGACAAACCCAATTAAAGCATCCTCAAATGATGGTTTCATGTAATTGTTCATTTTCTAGCAATCTAGCAACCACAATATCCCCCGATGAAGGTCAGTGGACTGAAACGCTCGAGTAAAAGTGGAGCATCGGGCAGTTTAAGTTCAGTGAACCAACGTTGGATCAGCAGATTGCTGTTTAAGATAAGTGTTGCTGATTGAAAAATCAAGTCACATATTAAGCAAGTGAAAAATAGTTGTTGAACGGGGCAGTTGGATTGATGGAATTGAACACAACTGAAGCACATTAATAGAAATATTATAGAAAGTTAAGGGATGGGATGGAGGCAATGATATAAATGATTATTTTTTGAAAACTAGACAGAATGTGGACTTGGGATAACGTATGTTATGTGAGGTCCTATGCACTGCAAACTGTTCATACAATATGATATACCATTCTTCTAGTAACCTAGTTGATCACTAGAGGGTGTTTTCATTGGGTTTGTCTTAAATGGAAAAAAAAGGACAAACAATTTGTTTTAAGAAAGAAAAATAGTTTGAAGGTATAGTCATGCCAATTATCATAATATAAAGTGATTGTGAAATATCCTTTAACCCCTTATTGTTGAAATTAATTTAGTTGTGGGTTGGATTTTTGTTTAGAAAGATCCGTTTTCTCTATGTGTAAAAACCCAAATAGTAGCAGCATTCCGTGCCACCTATCCAGGGCAAGCAGTGGCTTCCCCTATGTCTGTAAGTTACAGTACAGTATTTAGACAGCATGTGAAGATGTGATTTTCCAATAATAAATGATGCTGAATTAAATTGATTGAGGGGAATATTATGATCTATCCGGTTTAGTGTAACTCTGTTGTGTTAGAAAAGTTTGGTAGCTATTTGTCTTGTAGTATTTTAATGTGTATGATGTATTGATGTTTACCTGATGTGATAAGTTATGTAAGTTTTATTGCAATCTGCTTAAGATTTAAGCAGAATAGAAATTTTTAAAATAAATAAATAAAATCTACAGTTTTAAAGGGTTTTTGAAGTAAGATGGGGGAAATGTGAAGGAATGAATGGGACTGTATGGTTTTATTGATTGATATTATGTTATGTTGTATTACCTTGAACTGAATAGTAATGTGGAATATAAATGTGCATGTTAAAAATTAAATGTTCCCAATGCCAGTGCCTGGATAACTAACAAAACATGGTGGACAGGGGATAATGAAGTCCTAATTAGGCCTGGCTAGCTATCCAAGGTTGATACTGAAAATTGGTTGTAGTCAGATAAGTTCCAGGTGCTGCCAAACAGCTGGGCCTTCAATGCCAATACCTGGAGACATGCACTGGAATATCTATCCCTAATTCTGCTCAGTGGCAATTAGAGAATGACACAGTGACAAAATTCATCACCGTTCCCGTCCCCGTGGATAACCGCGGGAAACCATCTTCATGTCATTCTTTAAGGAGAGAGGGAAGAATCAGAGTATGAATGGCCACAACCACTGACCCTCAAGCTTTGCTGTGAAGAATGCTGGTGTAGAAGGACTGAGGTTGAAATAGACACTAGAAAATGGCATGGGATTATTTCCCGCGGTTATCCGCGGGGACGGGAACGGTGATGAATTTTGCCACCGTGTCATTCTCTAGTGGCAATCAAAAATGGTAACTGCTGAGGGTTGAGTATCAGCCAGTACCCGTCATTTGGATTAGACTGGATTAGAGGAGAGACTGGAAGCCCTGAATATGTATACCCTAGAGGAAAGGAGAGACAGGGGAGATATGATTCAGACGTTCAAATACTTAAAGGGTATTAACGTAGAACAAAATCTTTTCCAGAGAAAGGAAAATGGTAAAACCAGAGGACATAATTTGAGGTTGAGGGGTGGTAGATTCAGGGGCAATGTTAGGAAATTCTACTTTATGGAGAGGGTGGTGGATGCCTGGAATGCGCTCCCGAGAGAGGTGGTGGAGAGTAAAACTGTGACTGAGTTCAAAGAAGCGTGGGATAAACACAGAGGATCTAGAATCAGAAAATAATATTAAATATTGAACTAGGCCAGTTACTGGGCAGACTTGTACGGTCTGTGTCTGTGTATGGCCGTTTGGTGGAGGATGGGCTGGGGAGGGCTTCAATGGTTGGGAGGGTGTAGATGGGCTGGAGTAGATTTTAACGGAGATTTCGGCAGTTGGAACCCAAGCACAGTACCGGGTAAAGCTTTGGATTCTCGCCCAGAAATAGCTAAGAAGAAAAAAAAAAAAATTTAAATTGAATCAGGTTGGGCAGACTGGATGAACCATTCGGGTCTTTATCTGCCGTCATCTACTATAGTAACTATGTTACTATGACTAGAACTCAATGAATATGTAGCAGTTTCTGCTTAATGAATTACATTGTCTCTGCTGGATAACAATGAATGACTTAGGGTTTACAGGCTTTACAGATTGGGCATATTTCATCAGTACTAAATTCCTATGTTAACAAAACTAATCATTGCAATATGAGCTATTGAGTAGATACAATTCATATACAAAAAATAAAGAGGATATAAGTAAAAACATCTTAACTTTTCACAATTTTTTCCCTTATATCATACACGTGCTTATCCAAAGCTGGCCCAAGGCCACTGAGATAACCAGTAAAATAAACTCAACTAAAAACTGGGATTATTTTGCTTTCTTGGGAGTACTGGGCCTCTCAGCTGTAGCCCAGTGTTCCCAATCACATCTGAAAGGAACTGTCACCCACCCTGCCCCAATTATCACCTCACACTTCAATCGCCCAATACAGACCCAACCCTCCCAATGCACCTTTCTTCTAATCATCCCACCCTTGATCAGTACTTAACCCCTGATCCATATCCCATCCCCCATGACCAACATCTACCCCTCTAATCAGCACTCCCCCTATCAGCATTCCACTCTCCCCAAAAAATCCTAGTCACTTCTTGGCCTATCAGAACACATTCCTTGCCCATACTTTCAGCCAAAATGGTACCTCTAGTGGCAGTCTTGTGGTACTTCATCTAGAGATTATGTTTCCCTTATACGGAATCATGACCCCCAAGGGTAGTACATCTACTTCTAGTCATACTTGAAATGACATTCCTTATATAAGTGTTTTTTTCTCATTGTTATGGTAAGCTAAAATTTAAAATAATAATAAAAATGAAAAATAGATATTGTAGGTTCAAACCCCATTCTGCTCCTTGTGACCCTGGGCAAGTCACTTAATCCTCCATAGCCCCAGGTACGTTAGATAGATTGTGAGCCCACCGGGACAGATAGGGAAAATGCTTGAGTACCCGATTGTAAAACCGCTTAGATAACCTTGATAGGCGGTATATAAACACCTAATAAACTTGAAACTTGATATACTAGGTCTTTTCACCATACAATCTTGACAACTTAGATTCAAGCTACCATAAGGCATAGAGCAGAAAGAGTTTTAGTTTCTTAAGAATTAAGAGTTTTTAGTTTCATAAGAATTAAGAGATTTTTATTCCAAGTCAATATATGGAGCTCACAAATCAAGTTTCAATTTTAACAGCATTTGATATTCCGCCCAATGGAAATCCTTCTGAGTGGTTTACATACATTAAAACAATATAGATTAAAAAGAGGAAAAAAAGTTACAATAGTTAGAAAGAACAGGATACAGTAGACAACAATGCACATGTAAATTTCCACTTATTTGCAGCACTCACAAACACTGTTCTCTCTAAGCTGAGTCTGAGTCCTCCATCTGCATTACTGCCAATAGGGGGGTGACGTGTAAATATTGTGTTTTTAATCAATAGGGACAGAAAGGTTCCTGGAGTTCTGCAGAGTGTGCTTGTCCCTCACTATTAAAAATGTGATAGTGAAATAGCACCTCCCACTGGCAGGACTGTAGGTGGAGGACGCCCGCTCAGCTTAGAGGGAACAGTACTCACAGACAACTCCAAGTAATTAACTCAAGCTTTTGAGTTAAATGTGTATATTTTTAGTACTGTTGTATGGTAGACCTATTATTAGGTTTTAGTTTGCTGTTTTTATGTTTACCTCATTCATTCTATTTATGTATATATTTGGTAATTTTACCTTTGTAAGTTTTATGTTAAACTCTACCTGAGGTACAGCACCTTGGGTGAATCCCCATAAATAATAAAATAAACTCACTTCAACTCCATTGATCTTGAATCTCTGTTTTTTTGAGTTCTGCAGTCCTCAGGTTGATAGAAACAGCATCTCTTTTCTAGTCCCTTGGGAGCAATTTCA
The DNA here is from genome assembly GCF_902459505.1 of Geotrypetes seraphini. NCBI lineage: Eukaryota > Metazoa > Chordata > Amphibia > Gymnophiona > Dermophiidae > Geotrypetes > Geotrypetes seraphini. Next base: position 55,705,649 of record NC_047098.1, on the reverse strand, counting down.
TTCCTCAGAGGTGGAGTATATGACTATCCACAGACTCGATAAAAGTCCCTTCATGTGCATCAGCGTACTTCCATTGCTGCCCCTTCATTTATTGAGAATTGTGTCCTTCCTTATGGGTACAGTGAGCGGAACTGCTGAAACTAAGAATCATCTGTGTGGGGCTGGGCTAAAGAAGCTACTGAAACATTGCTGAAATGAAGCTGTAGAGAGGAGTATCGTATGAATAGATGATTCGGGGACTAGCAACACTTAATGGTTAATTTTCTTACTTTTATTGTAATTTTAACTTTGTGAGCTGTTTTGACTTTGTTAGAAAAATTATGAAATGTATGAATAAATACTTTTCTACCACTTTATTTCCATCAGTGCCCGCCAGTGATTCAAGAGGAAAAAGCACTAGGGTTACCAACGTCCAGGAAAACCCCGACATGTCCAAGTGTCCGGAGGGACTTCCAAAACCCAGCAGTTTGTCCAGATTATGGAAGTCCCTGATGTCGGGGCAGTATGTTGTGACCGGGCCTGTCCCTGAGTAGGTGGGAAACCAGGCTCAGACCACAGGTAGATTTATTAATGCACCTTTTATATGGCTGGATGAACAAAAACCCGGAGGTCGGATTTCTTAGGAAATGGAACCAGGTTTATTCAAGTTTTCAAAAAAAACAAACAAAAACATGTTGGAACATATAGCACGTTCTTCACATTTTCCTTCACCAAGCATAACAGGGGCTTCAGTCCTTGTGCCCTGCCTGGAGCTTCCCGGTCCATAAAATAAAGCAGGTTAGCATCCCAAACCTCCCAACAAAAACAAAGTAAAGGTTTGGCTTTCAAATTCTCCCACACAAAAATGTGTCCAGGGTTAATGACCGTAGCCAAGCCCAACCTGGGCTAACTCTCAGGAGCTTCTTACCCCTCCAAGTCCTCCAGAGGTAAGGCAACTAAACAGTTCTATCAATTACTTTTTAATTGGCAGCAGTGCCCTGAGCCGGCTTCAAACACGGCTAGTGTTCAGGGCTTCAATTAGCCTAGACTGGCTTATTGAGGAAAGGGGCAAGACATCTCACATCTCATACTCCCCTAAGTCCATGTCTTCCCCGGGCTCACTCTCCCCAGGAAGGCTGTTCATTTCCCAGTCCATGAATCCATAGTCCTGGCTGGTTCTCCACCCTGTGTCCTCGGGCTGCTTCTCCCAACCCCCGTCTTGCCTGGGTGTTAGCTCCTTGCCAACCGGTCCTTTCCACCGCCCTTCTCTTGGTGCACCCTCCCGGGGTTTGTACAGCTAGGCAAGGTCATGACCAGGACCTTTAATCTCCCACCTGCTGGGTTGTCTCCTGGATAGCAAACGGGGCTGAGGAACAGGAACTCCTTGGAAGCTGCACTCCCTGCTGGTGGCTGGCTGATTGTGATTAGCCCCACCTGAGCTCCCCAACTGATTTCCCCTTGTTGGTATTTGAGGCTTTCTGACCTGCAGACCTCGAGTGTTAACCCCACCCCCTCCTGAGCTGGGTTTAGGTTTCAGAGAAGGAGGAAAGGAGTAATAGGGGGGAAGAATTTGGTTCCAGTACCCTCCCCCTCTGGCTCTTAGGCTGGGTTATGACAGGGTTTTCCTCTTCCCTTCCTGGCTGTGCCGGCTCCATGCCAGGTTTTCTCGGGCTCAGGGCAGGGTGCATGCTGGGTTTCGTAGTTCTTTTGGCTGGGACAGGGGCTTCCCTGTCACAATGTAGAGGACCTCTGCGCTTGCGTGGACGTCAGCGTGATGATGTCATACGCATGCATGTGACAACATTGCGTCAGTGTCCGTGCATGTGCACAGGTCCTCCACATGCTGCCCTGATGCCACTGAGGTTCATATGGGGGCGTGGCTGGGGGCAGAGTTGAAGGCAGAATGGGGCGTGGCCATGCGTCTGGGATTTCAGCTATAAAAATCTGGTAACCTTACAAAGCACCTACTTCCCAGCTGACTGGGTCCCCGGGTTAAGATCCACCAGCAGCCAAGTCTAAGTAAATTGGACATTGCTACACCAGAATCTTTAGTTTAGGGCTCCTTTTACAAAGCCGCGGTAGGCTTTTTTATCGTCAGCCACGGCAGTATTAGCTCCAACACTCATAGAATTCCTAAGCGTCGGAACTAATATTGCCTCAGCTGGTGATAAAAAAAGCCTAATGCAGCTTTGTAAAAGTGTGTGTGTGTGGGGGGGGGGGGGTTATTGATAACACTGAGGGAGACCACTGCTGAGTTTTCAATAGGCCACAAGGCCACTGGAAGGATGTAAACATGAGCCCTACACACTCCCCAAGTGGTCACTGACCCTCACCCCCCCCCACCCTCCTCCCCCAAAGATGTGAATGACAGTACATGCCTACTGTATGATAGTTTCAGATGTTACGACCAGTCCTATTAGGGCAGCAAGCTGGTTTCTGGAGTAGCCTAGTGACCAATGTAGTCAGCCATAGAGATGGGGACTCAAGCCCATACTCCACTCTAACTACTACACACGGTGGATTATATGAGCCTTACAAAATCCTCCCAAATCCCACATATAGGTGATACCTGCAGGCATAAGGGCCACTGGTGTGACGTACAGTTGAATCCAGTGGCTTATGGAGGGCTCACCATACCCGGGACCTTTTATGTGACGCTTACTGCAGTGCACTCTAAGGTGCCCCACTGCTCTACTGGGATGTCTGTGTGATCAGTATACTAGAAATGCTGGCTCCTCCTGTATTCCAATGCCTTGTTTTGTGCTTTTTTCATTTTGATGTGGTTTGGGTTTTGTTTTTCAAAAATAGTTCAAAAAGATAGACACATCTGAAAAATGGTCATTTTTGAATAAAACAAGATTGACATTTTGCAGTTTTGAAAATGGGCATGTTAGTACTGGCTTTTTGTGCATGTTCAGCAAAACATCTAAACTCAGATTTAGACATCACATTGCATATGGCCCTGCATTACTTTCCACACTCTCTGCAGAGGGACAAAGTCCAGGGACACTTTTTACTTACAGACTTTGCATCAGTTTTCTTTTTATTTATTTATTGCTTTTAAAATTTTTCCATGAAAACCTCTTGTACAGAATATTGAAAGAAAAACCAGGAATGATAATTTTAACAAAATACTAATATCAAATAGGAAATACAATTATTAATCAATACTATTAACTTGCACGGTCTGTGTCTGTGCATGGCCGTTTGGTGGAGGATGGGCAGGGGAGGGCTTCAATGGCTGGGAGGGTGTAGATGGGCTGGAGTAAATCTTAACAGAGATTTTGGCAGTTGGAACCCAAGCACAGTACCGGGTAAAGCCTTGGATTCTTGCCCAGAAATAGCTAAGAAGAAAAATTTTAAAAAAAATTTAAATTGAATCAGATTGGGCAGACTGGATGGACCATTCGGGTCTTTATCTGCCGTCATCTACTATGTTACTATGTAATCCCATATGTTTAGATCCAAGAATTCTAGTGAGTGCTAATGAAAATAAATCACATCAATTTAGCAAGAAAAACAAACATCTAACTGCGGTAGTAGGAGTCTTTCTAGTTACTTTAAATTATTGCTGTTGTTTCATTTACCCCCTTCAAGGCGTTTCGTAGAGAGGAACCCTGTTAACTGAGAAGGGTCGAAGAATACATATGTATTAGATCTATATTTAACAAAACATTTACAGGGATATCGCAACAAAAAACACCTCCCATCACTGTTACCCCTGGTTTAAGGAGCAAGAATTGTCATCTACGTTTTTGGGTATCTTTAGTCACGACTGGGAATATCTGTATCTTTAGTCCCAAAAATTCTTTGCCTATTTTTGAAAAACATCTTCAAAAGCCAATCTCTATCAGGCAATAGAGCCACTGTTAATATAAGCGTAGCAGGTTTTACTATGTCCTTCAATGATGTTTCCAGAATTGCAGTAACATCCATTTGTAAATTCTGTTTTTGAAGAGGAAAATCTTCTTGTTCTTTCATTGGTAGGTAAAATACTTGTATAAAAGGAGGAAGCATATCTTCCAAAATATTCAATATTTCCATGAGATATTTTTTTCAACATTTCTTTCGCGAAAATCGTTGAAGTTTTTGGAAAATTTAATAATCTAAGGTTACTAGATTTTCCAAATTTTCAATTTTCCCTCTCATATTGGTATTATCCCTAATAAGGGTAGTCTGTACTTGCTTCACTTCTAACAACTCTTTCTCAATATTTTCCATCTTATTTTTCATTGTAAGAGTATCTTGTTTAAAGTTTTTAAATTCTTCTTTTTGTTCCAACACTCTTTTTTCCAATTCCTTTATTTGTGGAGATAATGACTGCCCCAAATTTACGACTAAGTCTCACAAAGAATCTATGGTTACATTGTTAGGTTTTGAAAAAGAGAAAGTACCTGACTGTATATCCTCAGTCCCAGGATTCCTCTCTCTTCCACCTTGTCCTTCTATCTGCTTCAATGCTGTTCCTGCCGCAGGCTCGATGTCTTCTGGAGCTTGGCTCAACGAAGCCTCTCGGGAGAACGAGTCTACCTCCTCGGATAGACTGTCTTCCTTAATTGAGCTGGCTCTCTGCGGCTGTGGAGGCGGGGTCCTTGCGTTGGGGCTCAGATTTGCTTCTAGCCCAGGGAGGTTCACCGCGGCTTCACTCACTACCGGGACCTCCAGCAGGCGATTCCCCAGCGTTATTCTCTCCTGCTGCAGGTGCCTCAATAACTCGTCTATAGTTACCTGAGAAGATGCTGGACGGGGGGGGGGGGGTGGAAGCAGGGAAGGAAGAAGGGGGTACTACTGGACAGGGGGGAAGCAAAAGGAAAGGAGAAGGGCTACTGCTGGACAGGGGGAGCAGGGAAGGGGTGCTGCTGGACAGGGGGGAGGTAAAAAGAAGGAAGAAGGGCTACTGCTGGACAGGGGAGCAGGAAGCAAAGAAAGAAAGAGAAAGAAAGGCCTCAGTACCCCATTGTGCTAAAATTTTACACACCTATTCTAGCACCTGTTAATGTAACGGGCTTAATTCAATGGGAAGAATCAATTATTTTTAACTAATTCTTCCCATTGAATGACTCAAAACTTCTTATAAAGTGTTCAGTGATTAAATATTTTTCAGAATAAATATAACACACTTATCTTTTAAATATGCTCTTGTCTACGGTCTGGGGAGATTTGATCCAACACGTTTCACTAAATCATTTTTTTCAAGGATTCTCCCAGAGCTGTCATAAGCCATCTAAGCGATTTAGTTGGAAGGGGAAGCAGTATCATCCCATAATTCAGTGGTTCCCAACCCTGTCCTGGAGGAACACCAGGCCAATTGGGTTTTCAGGCTAGCCCTAATGAATATGCATGAAGCAAATTTGCATGCCTATCACTTCCATCATATGCAAATCTCTCTCATGCATATTCATTAGGGCTAGCCTGAAAACCCGATTGGCCTGGTGTTCCTCCAGGACAGGGTTGGGAATCACTGCCATAATTCACATGTTCCAGTCGTAGGAGTGTAGGGGCCTTTTCATTCTACTCAGTGTGATTTTTTTTTTCCTTTGAATATAATTCAATATCTTTGGCTCCCTGCAGAAAGATTTTATGATTGGATTATATAATTGTTACCTTGAGGTTTTTTTCTGTTTTCCTATGCATAGTTTTATTGCTTTAATGTATATGATATACTATATAGATAAATAAAAAGTTGCAGAGAAGGAATTACTGCATGGATTCTCTGGTAAGCGGTACATTTGATGGTGTTATCTGATTAGCATGCAACCTAAGTTACAAATAACAAGGGAAAAATATCCTAGATTCGACAATATACTATGAACTAGTTACAATATCTGCAGTTGTTTCTAAGCAAATTTTACAAAATAGTTCCTCTCTTTCAGGCTGGAATTTCATTGTGGAAAAATGAAAAAAACTTCATTTTATGCTATGTGATTTCTAAGTGTTCTATTCCATTCCACCTGTATTTTAATTGAGCGTAACTAAAATAATGTGTTTGTTCACCCTAACACCGGAATTAACTCCACATATGGTGGCTATTCGTTGTCAAATCATTTATTTTAATTGGACAGCACTCCCAGATCCTACTCTGAATGGACTGTGACACTGCAACAATGCATTACTTAGGTATACGAGGAAATCTATAGCAAAACATTTATCATGGCGCTGTCTGTTGACCCTTTAACCTCAGCTAGAAGAAAATAATGACAATTAATTGCCATGTGAAGTGATCAAGTCAAGTCTGCAGTAGGAAGTGATATGCCACATGGGTTCACAGTCATTCGTTCGTCCTTGGTTTGTTTCCCCTTTGTGTGAATGAAAAGCTCTTTTATCTTACATCATTGACACCTCAAGTCAGGAATTAAAAGCAGCTCTGCTCATAGGCTATGAAATAACATTTTCTGCAATCAGTGTGTTAAACTAGTGCAATTAGCATTACAGCTGGCTGTTTTTGGAACCTGTTACCTCATTTGCCTCATTCACAGTTCTCGTGGTGATTGACTTGAAAGATGGGTTACTTAAAGTCACAGAATAGCAAAATCAATACACTGGGAATGATGGCATTTGTTGTTGTATTTGAGAAAAGAGGACGCTGAGAGGAGAACATTTAATAAGGCAGACATACTTTTTTCTGTGTGGACTTTGGTGACTTTTCAAAGTGAAAATACAGGCATGCTTCCACTTTGAAAATTACTCCAGAAATCTATGCATTTACCTGCACATCTGCTTTTTAGGGCACACAAATATTTGGGGTGAATTTACAGCAGAAGCTTGAATTTTCTTAAGAACGTGTATAGGTGCAAACTCCACTTACGGAAATGCCTCCCTGCTTGCTGTGAATAAATACAATACAATCTTTATTTATATACCGCCAATACCTCATGGAAGTTCACAGCAGTTTACAAAACGTAAATGATCTAATATAACATTATGAACAGGTTATCTTAAAGTTACCATATATACTCAAATATAGGACAACATTTTTGGTCCCAAAAATGGGAGTCTTGTCCGATATTCGGGTCATCACCCGACCCCCCCTCCCGGACTTGATGCAGGCCTCTGGTAGGCCAGTACAGGAGGGATCCCTCCCATCCCAGCCAATACTAACAAGTAACTGAGACACAGGCACCGGAGCAACAGAGAATGAGTATGTTATCCCAATGCCTGAGTCTCAGTTACTTGACTGTCCCCTGAAGAAAGCATTTCATATTGCCGAAACTTGGATCCTAGTTGTCAAAACATAGAATTTCGTTTCTGCAAATTGGCACTCCAATGTTGACTTTGCCAGCAGCAGCGTAGTAAGAAGGGGTGGGGTGGACCACCCCAGGCACAGTCTTTACAGGGGACACTGGCCCCAGTGCCTCTCCTCCCCTCTGCCCCCCCCCCATGTACCTCTTGAAATGTTTGCCGGCACAATCAGCTTCTTCCACTTGCTGTTCGCACCAGCCTCGGCTCCCGTCTGACGTCATTCACTGGTCGTGCAACCAGGATGTGATATCAGAAGGGAGCCAAGGCCGGCATGAGCAGTAGGTAGAAGATGCTGCTCTTACCGGCAAAAATTTCAAAAGGTGAACGGGGACAAGGGCACTCAAGTGGCAAGGAAGAGTGGTGATGTCGGGTGCCACCCTACCTTGCTATGCCACTGTTTGCTAGTATTCAGTAATGGCTGCCAAGCATCCAAATTATGGCACCCAGTTATAGAAGCTTCTCTGAGTGGACAGATCAGAGATTTGAGCATGGAGATTAATCTGCCCATCAGAATGCCTTCTTCCCCTTTCCTCTATTCTCTTGTGCCGGTTCAGCTTCGGTGCTGCATCTCATCATTCACATCCCTTAAATTGGCATTCCAGTGAATCGTGTGGTTACATCTGCTGACAGCATTGACACTAGCAACAGGGGCTGACTGCTGTTCCACCTGTGATAGTCAAACATAAGAAATGCAAAATTATTCCTTGCAGCGGAAATGCTAAACGCAAGTACAGCTCTTCAACAACTTTTCAATGGTTTTACTCTTTTTGTTGGATTTTCAATTTTGAAATGTAACCTCTTCGATAAAATTGAATAACCCAAATATATACAAATGACCACGATTTACAACTATTTTCTAAAGTTAATATTTGCTTGATAAGCACCATCTGCCTTTTTTGAAAAAGTAGACAAAAAAGCCAGGTACACTAAGGAATCAATTTTAGACTTACCCATATAAAACACATTAGTAACAGTTTTTTTATTTTATTTGTTTTTAGCTAACGCCTTTTCAGTAATGGCTCAAGATGAGTTACACTAAAGTACACTATCTGTAAGTGTAGTCAGCACCATCTCTGTGCTATATGTGAGTCTGAAGCCCAATTAAGAGCCATATAAGAAGATCAAAGGAACCAGGCGAAGAGGGCGACCTGCAATCAGATGGCTGGACACATTGAAAACAACCATGGGGATGACATTGGAGGACCTTTCCGGACTAGCACAAAACCGATTTCTTTTTGGATCCGCAATTCATCAAGTCGCTAGGACTCGAGCACGAGTCGATGGCACCTGACAACAAGACAGAGTGGAAGGATAGATATTCCATAAGTTGTTGTGCCACTATACTCTCCATTATCTTAACCAGCAGGGGAATGGAAACAATTGGTCTATAGTTAGCAACATCAGTTCTTTTGGCTGCTACAGTACTTTCTTAGGTATAGGAGTCTACCTAATGCTGCCCTTCCCCTTGGAAAAGCACCTGTGGGATAATATAATAGGGTATGTAACTTGGACACATATCCAACCTACATGATGAAGAATATTTTAACAAATAAGACTTTACCATAGAAACTGAGGGTAAAGTAAAAGAGGACCATATTCTCCATCACCACTCCCGTTCTTTGGAATGCTCTTCCATCATACCTCCATCACAAACCGCTTTAATCAAATTTAAATCTAATCTTAAAACTTTTTTACTCAATACAGTACATCTTAAGATACATCTTAAGATGTACCATAATATGGTACATCTTAAGATTTTAAAAATCAAAAATTAAAAAATTCTTTCAAAAAAGCAAAGACTGGGAGTTGGTCGAAAGAGCAAAACTACTTTTTTTAATTCTTTTAATTTATTATATAAATAGTTTGAAGTGAAAGAGAGCCCTCAGCTATCACAACTCCTGCAGAGAAACCTCTGAAAAAAGGAGTTATGGATTACAATCAACACACTAGGGTATTTTTTTGTGAAATCATCCCAGGACCTCTCAATTAATGTGGTAAAGCAAAAGTGTTAACGTGTTCAAGTGACAACTCAAAAACACTAAAATCACATAAACAGTTGTATCAATAAACATCCAAAAGAGTCCAATATCCAATTTTCATGTAAATCATATTTATTAAATTTCAAATACAAACAAAATAGTAAAAAATCATTTCAAATACAAGAAGAAAATCAAAATTTACAGAGTTAATATATAATAAACATTATCACTAAAAGCAAATATACCCAATTCCCTCCCCTTTTTCCCCATTTTAGAACTGTAATTAAATATTAAATAATATGTAACTGCGAGTGTATCTAAATAAGGTTGACAAATAGTAAAATATTGTCTTCCCTGTCTAGTGTCCCATTCTGATAATTGCAGACTTTCCATTGTTAAAATGTGTAACATTCTAGAAAGCCAATGACTATATGTTGGTCTTAAAGGTCCAATCCAAAGATAAAGTATGACTTTCAAACCTGATAAGATTGTTCTTTGAACCATTAACTTTGATAAATCTCGCCTGATATTGACTATTTCACATGTGTACCTGCCATTTTGCAAACCTAAATTAACAAGAGGCCCCAGTCCTTGCAGGGGAAAATGAGCACTGGGGAATAAAGGGAAATGTAGAACTAAAGACTGGCCAATTAAAGGCTGGCCAAATGAGCACTTTTTTCAAACTACCATGGCTGACTCAACCCATGGACCAAGTGAGACACTGGCTTAGGGTGCCAGTGGTAAAGGGTAGCAAAATTCCTATCCAGCATCTCTCCCTCTCTCTTCCCTTCCCTCTGAAGGCAGTGAGGGAGAGATGCCAGATTGGGATTCAGGATTTTGAAGCCCTTGGATCATGGCTGGAAGAGGGGCACTGATGCAAAAGTTGATTCAGGGCACCACAGCCCCTTGAACTGGCCTTTAAACTACACCTGCAAGACAGCAGCTGTTGATATATTGGGACATACATGCATTTTCATTTTCTGAAATGGGTAATATACAGTAGATTTTAGTCCCACCCAAATCGGCCCTCTCTGTTCAATACCTGGCTTCCTATACTTGAGTTTTATATTTGTATGAGATATACATGAGTAAATGCAGGTATTTATACTTTGTAGCTCAGAAGTAGGACTTCTAAAATAAGAGTCTAAGAATAAGTATTTTATGCTGAGTCAGCTCTTTCTAATGAATATTCTCAGTATGTCCTAACAAAAAAGAGACAGCTCAGAGGGAATAAGATAGAAGTCTACAAAATCCTAAGTGGTGTAGGACAAGTACAAGTGAATCAATTTTTTTTACTCTTTCAAACAGTACAAAGTCTAGGGAATGCTCAATGAAGTTACATGTGGGATCTCTAAGAGAGTAATAGTGGGGGGAGAGTCATCGGAATAGGCAGACTCAATGACATATAGAATATCTGGGAGAATAAATTTAGGGAAGGGGATCTTTAATGTGGGCAGACTAGATGGGCTATGGCCCTTTTCTGCCGTCATTTTTCTATGTTTCTATGTTTCTACTATGAAAACAAATGAGGATTTTTTTTTTTTCATTTAATGAATAGTTAAGCTCTAGAACTCATTGCCAGAGGATGTGGTTACAGTGGTTAGCTTATCTGGATTTAAAAAAAAAAAAAAAAGTTTGAACAAGTTCCTGGAGGGAAAGTCCATTGTTTGATATTGAGACAGATATGGTGGGAGCCACTGCTGTCTGTGGGATTGATAGCATGGAATCTTACTACTCTTTGGAATTCTGCCAGGACTTGAGACCTGGATTGGCCATTGTTGGAAGTAGATTACACAGCTAGATAGACCATTAGTCTGCCCCTGTGTATAATATCATGTGTATAATTCTTTAGGAATATCCTGGCACCTTGAATCATTTTTGGCCATTGAGGACTATCAGTGAATACTACCTTCACTTGTAGGTAGTTTTGCAATGATATTTTAGGTTTCCCTTCTTCTCAATTTGTCTCTGCTTGAACATCTAACTCAATTTTTCAGAAGGTATGAGTAGGATGCAGCTGCTCTATAACACTTTGTCCTAGAGATAATGTCCATGTTTTTAAGCAGGTTTAGTACAAATTTTTCCCCTTTGAGAAATCTCACAACTGCTGTTTTAGTACCTATCTCATGGAACATTTGAATCATCTTATTAAGAGAAATTTCCAACTTGCTCATTAATGGCTTTTACCCAATTTCAAATCAGCCTGGAGCCATGAAGACAGATAATGAGGCGCCTCCAATCTGTGTTTCCTCAGTCTTTCTCCTGGTGAAATTGGGATAAGCTTTTCTGGAAGCAACAAAGGGTTGGATTCTGTAAATGGTGCCTACAAAAATGGCGCTGTCTGTGCATCCATCACTCTTAGGCACCATTTACAGAATCATGGCTAACACCACCTAAGAAAAAACAGGCATCGGTAATGTAGTACCTAGATTTGACAGCGAATCATGCATAGCAGTGACAAAGGTCATCTCTGCCCGTAACCACACCTACTTTGACCTTAGGCACTGTTAGATGCCATACTTAGTTGCGATTCCAGTGTCTACCTTTGTAGGTGCTTCCCGGTGCCTACTTTTTTTTTTTTAACAAGCTTTTAATTGTCTTTTAATGGCATGGTTAATTACTGCACTGATTAATACCAATTAAGTTAGGTGGCAATAGGGCGCCTACCACCGCCTATCTTCTGGCGCCATTTCTAGAATCCAGGCCAAAGTGTTCACAAATCAATAATCCTAGAGGAGCAAAACTAGGAAGTGTTCAGCCAGCACAAAGGGGCAGCTCTGGAATATTTCAAAGACAAATGAAACATAGAAACATAGAATATGACGGCAGAAAAGGGCCATAGCCCATCAAGTCTGCCCACTCTAATGACCCACCCCCCTGACTTTACTCCCTTAGAGATCCCACGTGAATGTCCCATTTTCTCTTAAAATCTGACACGCTGCTGGCCTCAATCACCTGCAGAGGTAGACTGTTCCAATGATCGACCACCCTCTCTGTGAAGAAGTATTTCCTGGAATAACCACGAAATTTCCCTCCCCTGATTTTCAGTGGATGCCCTCTGGTGGTCGAAGGACCTATAGGACAGAAGATATCATCATCCATCTCGATACGGCCCGTAACATATTTGAACGTCTCAATCATGTCCCCCCTCTCTCTTCGTTCCTCTAGTGAGTACAGCTGCAATTGGACAACGTTACAGCAGCAGACAGATCCTGGAAATAACCAGGGTCTTCTCAGGTTCTGCTACCCTTCATAAGAAGTATGAAAAAAATATTGGAATAGTGATACTCAAAGGTATGTTTCACACTAACACTTTGACAAAATGAACAAAACACTGGTGAACATGAAACATCACGAACACATCAAGCAATCTTTTGCTCCCATCACTCTAGCTACCTAGGCTGCTTCTGGCTTTTAAATATGAATTAAAGGCATACCATTATCTAATGGAGCTGGGGTTTGGCTTCCTTTAGATTTTATCATTTTATTTCATTTCTGTGATTGCATGCATTAAGGAACTACCGTAATTCTAAAACTGTGTGCATATAATTGAATCATATTCTATAAAAGAACATACTACTTTCATTTATAGAATACTAGTTGAGTCATGATGCATGGGCTTGTTGTGCCACTGGGGCTTGTGCGCATCTGAGAAGCTGAAAGCTATGCCATTGGTAGTTTCACTACCAGCAGGGCCTCCCAAGGTGGATAAGATTGAGAAGAGACGCAAGACTAATCATGTACCACCCATCTGGGAAACAGCAGATGGGCAGTGTTAGAGGCAGAGGATAATGTTTGGTGCGACAGCGGTGGCAACATCAAACTTATACTGTGCAGAAAAAAGACCCGGCAATCTACTTCTGTATTCTGCCCAAAAATTTAATGATGTTCATCAAGTCACTAGGACACAAACACGAGTTGATGGCACCTAACAACAAGTGGAACAGGGTAGATACACATATATGCACTTAGGTGCGAGCTCTTACACCAGCCATGTGGTTGATGTGTGTGTGCCCAAGTTCTGGTGATACACAGAGAGAGGCATAATCAAAAAATACGTCTAAGTCCGTTTTAGGCCTAGGGTGCTAGTCATCCAAAGTTGGCAGCATCTAAAGTCCATTCTCAAAAAATACATCCAAAATCGTCTACTTCTTCGTCTAGCCGTTTGATCATTCAGATCACTAGTGTGTCTATCTTTATACTACATTCTCATCCTAAAAATTGTCCAACTCCCAAATGCATAGAAAAAGACCTTTTGACATGGGAGGGGCCAGCAAAGTGATAGACTGGCCACCCAGACATGGCAACAGAGTAGTGGGGCACCTTACAGGGCACTACTGTGAACTTCATAAAAAGGGTGCCACATAAACATCTTACCACAACTCCCTTGCAGGTCATGGTGAGCCCTCATAACACCCCCACACCTACACTACCCACCTGTCTACAACCACAATAGCCCTTATGGCTGCAGGTAGCACCTAAATGGCAGTACAGTAGGGTTTGAGGGAGGGGGGGCTTTAGTGGACTCACATTTTTCACCATGAATACAGTGGTTAGAGTGGCTTATGGGCCTGGGTCCTCCTCTCTATGGTTCACTAGCCCACCCCTCAGACTACTTAAGCCACCTCTGTGCAGCTCTACTAGGCTTTACTATGCCAGGTGCTGATGTCCTGGAGGCAGGTATGTATGTTTTTATTCCAATTATTATGGTGGTATGGGGGGGAGTTTCAGTGATCACTGGGGGAGTGTATGGGGGGTCTGTACTTTGTCTACAGTGGTTATCTGGTCACTTAGACCTGTTTTTTGATTGCCTAAGTCACAACACATAATTTCTGTCCAGGCAGCCTCATAAAACTTTAGATTATCCCTGCAGTATGACTAAGTCTGGCCCACGTCCCGCCCAAATCCCACCCTCACCACTCCTCCTAAAATGCCCCATTCTGCTCTGGGCATACAGTGGCATTCAGAAGCCTAAAAGTCAGTGAATACATCTAAAAACCCATTTTGATTAGATCCTCCAAGTGCTGATTTGGGCGGGTTTTTAGACGTATTTGTGCTTCAGTTATGAGCCCCATACTGTATAATTTATAGTATACTTACTCAAGTAAGTTACCTGCTAACTGTACATCTCACACACCATTCAGATCCTCCCTTGTACACCCATCTGCAAACTATGCGTTATCGAAGACAAGTGTAAAGAAACAGAATAACAGGTGGCACATTGGCATATATGAGTATGTAGTAACATAGTAATTTAATAAATGATGGCTGATAAAGACCTGTATGGTCCATCCAGTCTGCTTAACAATCCCATTCATTATCAATTGGTTATTGAACCAAAATCCAATAGTAATATTCCAGCATTTTACTTGCTAAGTTCCGCTTTACAACGTCTTATCTCCCCCCACTGAAATATGCAAGACCCACACTCATAGCAAGTGATATGAAATACACATACTTGATCTTGATCCATCCTTGCCATCTTCAGGGCTCAGACCATAAGAGTCTGCCCGGCAATAGCCTTATTTCCCAACTACTTGAGTTGTCATCAAAGCCCACTCCAGCCCATCCTGATCTGTCTTGCTATATACGGGATACACACTGTGGAACTCTGTCCAGTGTCCAGTATTGGCTTCATTTCCCACTGTTGAGGTTACCATCGAGCAGTGGGGAAGTGAGGTCAGTGTTCATATATGCTACTTTTGTGAACATCTACAGTACATGTGTGATGACATGTAAATATTAATACCTTATCTAAAGAATTATACCTAAATCTTTTTTTTTAACTGTTTATTGAGTGAAAGTGACCATAGAAAAGTGAATGCACTGCAACAAAACGAAAATATGTTGCTCTCTCGTTATTTTGGCTTAGAAATGACATGAAATGAAACAAAAAAATGTTGGGATTTTCAAAGTCATTCTAAGAAACTACGTATCCTTTATATTTCATTGTTGTAAATCCTAAATGTAATGTAAACTTCTTGATTTGTAAGTCGCCTTGAACCTAAATAGGCATAAAGTGACCCAGAAATTGATTTGTGGCTACCTCCTACCAAGGCCAGCTCAAGGGTCTGTCGCACCTTGAACCAAATTTTGCATCAGCGCCCTGCCCCATGCATGCAATCCTGTAGCTCCCCTTTTCTCTGTAGTTCTTCCTCCTCCTCTGCTGGTGATAGAATACCAAAATCCTCAATCCTGGTCTGGCAACCCTCCTCCCCTCCCTTACCCTCTACCCACAGGCAAGGAAAGAGAGAAGGACAAATGCCAGACCAGTGCCCTGAGCCAGTGTTTCACCTGGTCCATAGCCTTGTAAAAACCCTACTTTCAAGAAACAAGGTTCAGTCCCATGCCAGAAAATGGCCCAGTATGCTGCAGGTACAGTATCAGTGAGAACTTCACTTCTTATTGACTTAAGGGCCTGATCTTGTTTCACTAATAGGAGCTAAAATTAGCTGAATAAAGCATTACCTAGGAAACAAGCCATCAGAAAACACATTACTGAGTGCTCATCTTAAAAACTTTGCTAGAAAGCAGATCCTACATTCATTAGCAAGCTGTGAAAACACAAAACCATTGCCAAAGCAGGGCAGGTTCCTCTTTCATTCGAATGCAGCCAAAGGCTTCTCTCATCTTCTTCCTTTCATAATCCAACTGTCACATTAAGGGGGAGATTCTCAAAAGCTTGCCTTGCAAGTAAGACTGGTTGTAGCCAGTCATACTTGTGTAAGCAGTTCAGCCTCCAATACTCAAAACGGTTCTTGGGGGCTTCTACCAACTGTGGTAGCAGCCACTGAGAACCCTATGCAAATATATTACAAGGAGCTCGTTAGTATTAAAATGAGCACTCCTTGTAATGCAAGGTAAGGAACACCCACCTCTCATCCTCTCTGCCCACCCGCAGCTGTGAGTGGCTTACAAACCACTTACCACCAAGGGCTGAATATTGGACCCTAAGCAGTATACAAATTAGTTATAAGACAGGCCTAAAAATGATACAATGACAAAATACAAAACAAAACAGTAAAACCAAGAAAGTACACAAGGGCAGATAGTAGGGAATCAAAGATACAATAAAATTTATATATTCAAAATATAAATTAATCATGCACATGAAACTGCCACTAGCACTCTTTGACTGACCAAGATCTTCATACGAGTCACTTGAACAAATACCTATTCGTTAACATAATTTCTTATACACTGTACTGTATACACCATGTTAAAAAGCATACAAAGTTTGCTTTCTGCATAACTCTATCAAAAGTTGACCAATTTCAATAGCATTTGCCATACATCATCCTGAATAAATTTTCAATACGCCTACACTCATGCTGACTTCCTCACATAAATGATGTCACCACCACTTAGCGATTATTACGATATATGAAAACGCCATTTTACTTTAAATATAAACAGATACAATGGTTTTCAGTATATATGTGATATTATATACCATATATACCAGTATACAGTATATGAGTATATACTGTATAAGTAGTATACAGTATATACTACTTATATATATATAATAACTTTATTTTTCTATACCGCCATAGTCAGTCAACTTCTAGGCGGTTCACATCGAAAGAAGGCTGGACATTCAGCGAATAACAAATGCTTGAGGGGGAATGTTACAGAAGAAAAGGGTTGTAGGGGAGGGAAAGTAAGGGGGTTGAAAAAGGGGGAGGAAAGTGAGGGGGTTAGGAATTGCCTGAAGATTGCTTAGGGTTTGAGGGGGGTAGGAATTGCCTGAAGATTGCTTAGGGTTTGAAGGGGGGAAAAGCGTAGAGAGCGCGGAATGGTCTGTTTAGGTCAGTGGTTCCCAAACCTGTCCTGGGGGACCCCCCAGCCAGTCAGGTTTTCAAGATATCCCTAATGAATATGCATGAGAAAGATTTGCATATAATGGAAGTGACAGGTATGCAAATCTCTCTCATGCATATTCATTAGGGATATCTTGAAAACCTGACTGGCTGGGGGTCCCCCAGGACAGGTTTGGGAACCACTGGTTTAGGTGATGAATTTGTCAAACAGAGTGGTTTTGATAGATTTTCGGAATGCATTGTATATATATATATATATATATATATATATATATACAGTGGTGCCTCACACAACGAACTTAATTCGTTCCAGGAGCAAGTTTGTTATGCGAAAAGTTCGTTATGTGAAATGCGTTAAGCGCAGTGACTAACGACTGCCTGCAGTGCCTGCGCGGAAGGATGCAATACATCGGCAGCGATTGTGGAAGCTCGGGCGACTTCATTGTGTGAAACGAAGTTCGTTGTATGAATCATGACATGAAGTTCGTTGTGTGCAGCGTTCACTGTGCGAGGCGTTCTTTATGCGAGGCACCACTGTATATATAAAGACACACATATATACAGTATGTATGTATGTATATATATATATATATATATATATATATATATAAAACTACTTATTTAGGCAATGTGCACCATTCATTCATTTCTTCTAAAGTGCCTCCAGAATGTTCAAAGAGAGATACAGCTGCTTAAATGAGTTATAATTTTGATCCAAATGTGAAACCGTGACATACTGTGGTGTCTGCAATTTCAGAGACATGAATTTCAGACTAATGCCACCTAATTATCCTAAACAAACAGTCTAAAAGAATGAGGAGGTAATGGATGCAAAGGAAAATGAGACACCCCAGTCAGAAACGGTATGCTTTTCCCATAAATCCCTAGACAAACTGCCCCCCTTACACTGATGCAAAAACACCCAGTTATTCAAAATGGTGATTCAATTATACTAGTTATAGTGAAATAATGGGATGTGTAATTGACTGTAATGTGTAAAGCTTCTAATTTGGTGGCATAGCAAGTCGGCCATTCTACATACAGTTTACATGCGAATGATCTGTTTGGACACACGCCCTACAATGATCTGATGGATCGCTGTAAGAGTGATCGAAACGCATGCGCAGAGTATTCTTGTTGGTTCTTGATGCAATGTACACATCCACTTGTTCTTTCTGATTTACTACATAGTTAGTGGGCGTGGTTTATTCACATACGTCACTGGCAGAAGTCGAATGCATCGGCTGCAAGGCCGCAAGGCATTGTTGTAAAAAATGCAATATAAGGAATACTAGAAGAGAGCTCTCTGTTGTCTTTGGAAGGCAGGCAGATACTAGCCTTCTCCATTCTCTCCCTCCACCACCATCGTCATTTTCTCTTCCATAAGTAAGGGCAGCAAGAAAATAGTGGATCCGACAACCGTCATCCATTTTGCACAGAATGCGCAAAAATACAGCTAACAGACATGGTTAACAACGCTGGTATCACATGCAGTTATATACAGTATCCAACAACAAGGCAAAAAATGGTCAAGGGTTCCGTGAGTGATTGCAGAACAGCAAAAACACCAATACTCCACACAGATTTCTTTATTTTATATATGTTAATGGTAGGTACCCTCAGTGCGCAGGTTCAGCGACTGAAGCGAACTCCAACGCTTCATGCGAAAAGGTAGAGGCTGACAAGCCCCCGCCTACACACCATCATGGGGTACCGAAGGTGTTTTTTAAATTAAATGACACAATCACCAAAAAAACAGTGCACAATGAACACAAGTGCAAAATAGTGAAATCACAAACTGCAATCACTCAGGGAACTCCCCAGCCAACTCCCCCCCAAAAATCAAAACAGCAACTTAGCTTAAAGAGTCTTCATTCAACGTCCAAGGGTGCGGGAACAAGACAGATGGAACACCGCAGAACCAGGTTCAACCAAGCCTGGTTTCGGGAACAACGTCCCTTCCTCAGGAACCCATGATTCAATAATCCAAACGGACCTCAAAATCTGTGTGGAGTATTGGTGTTTTTGCTGTTCTGCAATCACTCACGGAACCCTTGACCATTTTTTGCCTTGTTGTTGGGTTCTTTTAAGTTTCTGTGGCAAATATAATTTTTGGGAGTTAGTTGTGTTATATACATTATAGCAAAAATTGGGCCATGAAGCACGAAGCAGACAATGTGACCCCATGATGTCATATACACGTAACAAGTGAGCCCATAAGGAAAGGGGAGGGGTGGATGCAGTTTACTAGTGCTGGCCCTACTAGTTGGTAATTTTTAAAAAGGAAAGATTTGTGACTGCCACCATGCCTTATATTTTTTTGTAGGCAGACTATGGCCATGTATCGAACAGAAATTCAACACACTTTAAACCGCTTTAAACACATGTGCTCGCAATGCACATGATACAGAATATAACTCACGAATGAGTTCTTGTGCATATCTAAAGTTATTTTATATTTTATAGCTATTTTTAATAGTTGTTTTATGCGGGATTGCAACCTCAATACTGATATTTCAGGGCAGAAGAGCCAGCAAAGATAGAGAGCAACTGATCCTCAGCAGTCACTCTTTTTCAGATCAGCAAACCCAATCGGTATTTCTTCTTCTGCTTGGTGATTTGATCACTGCTTACTTTTGCATGGCATTTCATTACTAATCCCCTCATTAGATCAGAGATTGGGTGAATGCTTGGAAAAGTACATCGGACAGCAGTTATGTGAATTGGGTCAGGGAACACGAACGATCGCAAAACCAGTTTAGCGACGATCGTTACAGGATCGGTGAGTTTACTGAATCAGGCCCTAAGGCCCATATTCTATAAATAGTGCCATAAGTTAGGCTCTGGTAAGTGCCCTACTTGTTCCTAACTTAAGTGGCAAAGTTGTTTAAAAGTCTCCTTAAGATTGTTTGAAACAAAAAAAGGTGCCTACAAAAGGTACTTAAAGGTACCCACAAACCCAGCACCCAGAATGCGTTTACGGCAGTGCCTAAGGACACCTAAGGTCAAAGTAGGTGGAGCTAATGGTGGAAACAACCTTAGGCAATCTTAAGCACTGCTGTGCTTCATGCCAAACATAGGTGCCGGAAATGTAGGCCTCGAAAACCTTGGCCTACATTTCTAGCACCTATGTTTGAAGTAGCTGCGAATTTACATACGGTGCCATTGCGTGATTGACATGTGATCGGTGGCCGTCTTTTAGGTGGCTGTCAATACTGGTGCCATTTGTAGAATCTGGCCCTAACTGATTACTGTAGAAATAGCCACTCTCTGCCTGTCCCTAGACACAGTCTCTCAGCAAAAAAAAAATCCAAGTTTATTAAAATTTGATATACCGCTTATAAAATTGGGGGAGAATAAAACGAAGACACAAAATATATCACAATGTACATGAACAAAAGGAAGGGAGGCCTGAACTACAACTGAGAATAGGATAGAAGAACAGCAGTGGATAGAACATTAGGGATGTTGGAATCGGTGGGAATAGGGATGTCAGGGGTCGTAAGCATCCTTAAATAGGAAGGTTTTTAAGTTTCCCTTAAATTTTTCAAGAGTTGTCCCTTCCCGTAAGAATGTGTTCTGAAGCGTAGAGGCAGTAACTGAAAATATTCGCTTCCAAGTGGTATCGTAGAAAATATGTCTTAATGAGGGGACATGGCGAAGAAATTGATTACCGGAGCGAAGTGTCCTTGAAGAGCAATAGAGGATGAGTCATTGAACTTATAACAAACGCAAAAAAGTATAATCGTGTAACTCCCCTTTTACAAAAAGCACATTGGCTTCTGATCACCCATAGAATTTCCTTCAAGATCATATTATTAACATTCAAAACCCAATTATCTAAAGAGCCCCAATTTATACATCATCTTCTAATTCCTTACACCCCAGCATGTACACTACGCTCAATGGACCAACATTTACTGAAGGTCCCATCATTAAAGATTATAGGAATCCACGCTGCAACAAGTTTCGACTTCTGCGGTTAAGGTTGCCTGTGTGATTCATTCAAAAATGGAAATTATGGAGAATTTGTCACGCTCAAAAAATCTCTGCTTTGTTAATTTTCTTGTGACTCAGCTGATATCTCCAGAGATTTTATTATGAAAATATCTGAAAAGCACAGTTACTTACCGTAACAGGTGTTATCCAGGGACAGCAGGCAGATATTCTCTACATGTGACGTCATCCACAGAGCCCCGTTGCGGACAGCCTTTTAAGCAAACTTGAATGAAGATCTTAAAAGTTTGCTAGTGCTGCACCGCACATATGCAAGTGCCCTCCTGCCTGAGTCAGGGCGCGCGTCTCCTCAGCGTGGCCTCAATCCAGATAGCTAGCAAAGAAGCCAACCAGGGGAGGTGGGTGGGTTGCGAGAATATCTGCCTGCTGTCCCTGGATAACACCTGTTATGGTAAGTAACTGTGCTTTATCCCAGGACAAGCAGGCAGCATATTCTCTACATGTGGGTGACCTCCAAGCTAACCAGAAAGGGACGGTGGGAGAGTTGCAAAACAGACTAGCCAAAATGGCCGTCACATCTGGAAAAAGTATCCAGGCAGTAGTGAAAGGTGAATGCATGAACCGAGGACCAAGTGGCAGCCTTGCAGATTTCCTCAATAAGAGTTGATCTGAGGAAAGCTACCAACGACACCATTGCTCTGACCTTATGCCCCGTGACTCAACCCTGCAGAGGGAGACCAGCCTGAGCCTAGCAGAAAGAGAAACAAGCAGCCAACCAGCTGGAGATTGTTCGCTTAGGACGCCCCAACCGATTTGGATCAAAAGATATGAAAAGTTGAGAAGCAGGCCGATGAGCCTGAGTGCGGTGCAAGTAGAAAGCCAACGCATGCTTACAGGCCAGAGAATGAAGCGTCACTTTTCCAGGAAGAGAATGAGACTTCGGAAAAAACACAGGAAGAACAATGGATTGGTTGAGGTGGAAATCTGAAACCACTTTAGGCAAGAACTTAGGATGTGTACAGAGGACCACCTTATCATGCTGAAAAACAGTGAAAGGTGGATCCGCAACCAAAGTTTGCAACTCACTGGCCCTGCGAGCAGATGTGAGGGCAATAAGGAACACCACTTTCCAAGTGAGATACTTCAAATGAGCCCTATCAATCGGCTCAAATGGGGGTTTCATCAATTGAGCAAGGACCACATTGAGATCCCAAACCACCGTAGGAGGTTTGAGCGGAGGATGGGTATTAAAAAGACCCTTCATGAACTGGGAAACCACAGAATGAACAGAGAGAGGTTTTACGTCAATTGGCTGATGAAAAGCAGCAATGGCACTGAGGTGGACTCGAATAGATATTGAATTGAGACCAGCCTCAGACAAGTGCAGTAGATAATCAAGCACAGACGACAAGGAGTCAGATTGCGGCTCCTTGCGATGCTTAGCACACAAGAAGAAAAGCTAGTAACCCAGCCTAGTGGACCATGTCCAAGAAGCCTCGAGAGCATGCTGTACAGATTGTGAAAACTGGAATGAGGCAATCATAAAGAGAGGAACCAAGCTGTTAAGTGTAGAGACTGCAGGTTGGGATGAAGCAGAGAACCTTGACTCTGAGTAAACAGAGAAGGAAAAACAGATAGAAGCAGAGGCTCCCTGGCACTGAGTTGAAGTAGAAGGGAGAACCACAGATGTCTGGGCCACCGAGGAGCTATCAGAATCATGGTGGCGTGGTCCGACTTGAGCTTGACAAGAGTCTTGAGAATCAGAGGGAATGGAGGGAACACATCGAGAAAACAAGTTCGTCCATTCCAGCAGGAAAGCAGCTGCCCCGAGTCGATGAGGAGAGTAAATCCTGGAGCAGAAGCGAAGCAATTCGTGGTTGAGGGGAGACACAAACAGATCTATCTGCGGAGTCTCCCACCTAGCAAAACCTGACTGAGTGTCGAGAAATTGAGCGTCCATTCGTGAGGTTGCAGAAGACGACTCAAGTTGGCTGCCAGACAGTTGTGCTGGCCCTGAATGTAGACCGCTCTGAGAAAGGCGTTGGGACTTATCGCCCAGGTCCAAATCTCCAGAGCTTCCCAGCAAAGAGACAGGGAACTTGTGTCTCCCTGTATGTTGACAAAATACATGGTCACATGGTTGTCTGTCTGAACAAGGATCACGGGATCACGAAGCAGATGATGAAAAGCTTTCAGAGCACTGAAAATGGCTCGGAGCTCCAACAGAGTGATGTGAGAAAGACGATCTGTGCTGGACCAATGGCCTGGAGTACAGAGACCGTCGAGATGAGCCCCCCCAAGCGTAAGCGGAAGAGTCTGTCGTGAGGACCTGCCGCGTTTGGGGCGCATGAAACAGCAAACCTCTTGATAGAGTGGAAGAGAGCATCCATGATTTGAAAGACCGTCTCAAGGAAGGAGGCACTGTAATGTGAAAACACCAGAGTCCATTACGGCGCTAGAAGAACCACATGACAAGACGATGCTTCGATAAGCCTGTCATCGAAAAAAGGAAAGACCCGAAGATCCTGTGTCTGCAGGGCTGCAGTCACCCCTATCAGGCATTGTGTGAAACTGTAGACGAGAAGGTGACTCAGTACTGAATAGGAAGATTCCCCCACCCGAAATCTGAGGAATCTGTGAGAGGCAGAATGAATTGGAAGATAAGGAAGCCTCCTGGAGATCTAGAGAGCATAACCACCACCCTGAGCCGTCAAGGGATTTGAAGCAGGTAATCCTCCTTGATGGTGGTAAGAACCCAGAGATGGAGACTGCACCCAGTTTCGTTGATAGAAAAGATGGGAAGAAGAAACTGCAAAGGTTAACCACAGCATAAGGCTAGGGAGCTTGCTGATGGAGCCGCTGAGGCTGTTTCCGAGGTGGAGGCCAAGAACAAGCCGGAGTAGATTATTGTGAATACCGACACGGATGATGGTGTCCGCAAGGGATTCAGCAACAATTCATATCCCAGGCCGGGCAGATTGGCCAGTCGATCTGGAAGAATGAAATCCATGAACCAGAATCCATAAACAAGCCTGATGTCCCAGTACCACAGAAGGGCAATGACTGTGGATGAAAGGCCCACATCAACAGACGGCACCTGAACCATGTGTACTCGAGGGAGGTACAAGGGATGTGGTATAGATTCCACTGCATAATACAGGTAAGAGAATACTTCCCGTAAAAGGGTCAGAGGCAGGAGGAGCATGAGAAATTGAGAGCCCTCATACAAGCCTCGGAGAAATGGGAGAACCAGGATCCCCGACAGCATGCCTCAAAAGGGGAGTCCAGGATCTGGGAAAAAAGCTTGAGGTGGCGTGGAATGAGGCTGACGAGGACCTCCAGCACGAGACTCTACCTGGATGGACAGTCCCCGAAGAGCCTCGAAGCATGAGGAACAAAAAGGGATCCGAAACCTGCCTCGAACAGAGGCGCCTCGATGGAGAGGAGAACCTCAAGGCAGAAACAGAGTGAGGCTTCTTAACGGCTCCAAAACTGGACAGGTAAAGTACAAGGCCTGGAGTGACCAGGCGAAGACGCAGTCAAGAACGAGGCACAAAGCCTCAGAGACCAAGCGTGGTGTGCCCCGAGGACATGCTCCCACCGGCTTGCAGGAAGCTGGGTCTAGAAAGTTCCCTCAAGAGCCTCGAAGGATGAGGAAGAGAGGGATCTGAAACCTGCCTCGAACAGAGGCGCCTCGAAAGGGAGGAGTACCTCGAGGCAGAAGCAGATCAAGGCGACTTGACGGCCTGGAAGCCTGACAGCTAGGCGAAGACTCAGTCGAGGACGAGACACAAGGCTACAGAGACCAAGCAGGGTGTGCCTCGAAAACATGCTCAGTCTTGCAGGGAGCTGGGTCGAGGCTGAGGCTTCGACTGGGACCTGAGGCCTCGTGCCTCGATTGGGCCTCGTGCCTTGACCTCAACTGAGGCCTCGTGCCTCGAATGAGGCCTCGTGCCCTGACTGAATCCTCGCCTGGTCAATCCAAGCCTCGTACTCTAGCTTTTGGGTTTTTGAGATCGTCAAGAAGCCTCGCTCTGCTTCTGCCTCGAGGTACTCCTCCCCTTCGGGGCACCTCTGTTAGAGGCAGGATTGGGATCCCTCTTTTCCTTGTTCTTGGAGGCTCTTGTGGGACCCTTCCAGACCCAGGCAGGGTCTCAGCCTCGATCCAGCTTCCTGCAAGACTGAGCATGTTTTCGAGGCACACCCTGCTTGTATTAGATATTGTTTAATTTTTCTTTTCTGATCTATATCTTTATCCTTTACTGTTCTTTAAGAATTGTATGATAAAAATTTGATTAAAAAATAAAAGATTATAGGCACACATCGACAAGATATTTTTTCAGTATTTGCCCCTCAGACCTGGAATGCCCTCCCATTATATCTAAGGGAAGATAAGAACATGGATAATTTTAAAAGTAACCTTAAGGGCTCCTTTAACTAAGGTGCGCTAGCGTTTTTAGCACACGCACAAAATTACCACGTGCTAAACCGCACGCTACGCTTTTAGAATAACGCCAGCTCAATGCATGCAGCAATTTATTGCACGCTATTCCGCGCATGAAGGCCCTAAAGCATCTTAGTAAAAGGAGCCCAAAATGTTTTCTTTTTAAGGATGCCTATAACTGCTAAAGTTCCCTTAGCTCCTTTTTTTTTTACTGACTTTTTTTTTCTCTTCTCCCCCATTCCTGTTGTATTTACCTTATTTGTTTCTTTCCTCATAAAGATTGTATTTCTCCCTTTATTGACCTTTTGTACCAATTCATTATGCCCTTCTGTTATTAATAGGTATCTAACTTATTTTTAACTGTACCATTATTGGATTGTTATTCACTTAGTAAACCTAGATAAGCGATTTTATCAAATTTTATTAAACTTGAAACTTGAATCCTGGTGTGTGTAAAATTTTTGTTTTGAATGTTTTAAAATATATTTTAGCGTGCATGGCTGTGAGCACACATTTGGAACTTACTGCAGGGCTTTAAACTGTGGTAAGCATGTACTAGTACTTACCACAGCTTAGTTAAAGGGCCCCTAAATAAGAACATAAGAATTGCCACTGCTGGGTCAGACCAGTAGTCCATCATGCCCAGCAGTCCACTCCCGTGGCGGCCCTTAGGTCGAAGACCAGTGCCCTAATTGAGTCTAGCCTTACCTGCGTACGTTCTGGTTCAGCAGGAACTTGTCTAACTTTGTCTTGAATCCCTGGAGGGTGTTTCCCCTATACCAGCCTCCAGAAGAGCGTTCCAGTTTTCTACCACTCTCTGGGTGAAGAAGAGCTTCCTTACGTTTGTATGGAATCTATCCCCTTTTAACTTTAGAGAGTTCCCTCTCGTTATCTCTACCTTGGAGAGGGTGAACAACCTGTCTTTATCTACTAAGTCTATTCCCTTCATTATCTTGAATGTTTCGATCGTGTCCCCTCTCAGTCTCCTCTTTTCAAGGGAGAAGAGGCCCAGTTTCTCTAATCTCTCACTGTACGGCAACTCCTCTAGTCCCTTAACCATTTTAGTCGCTCTTCTCGGGACCCTTTCAAGTAGTACTGTGTCCTTCTTCATGTACGATGACTAGTGCTGGAAGCTTTTGACGCTGTCCCATCTGAGCATCTACAATTTCAGTTACAATTTATTATACAGTACTTGATACTGCCTTTAAGCCCATACTCATTCAGTGGTTTACATAGTGAAAAGAATAAAACCCCACCCAACAGACCCCACCCAAAGGCCATCCCATCAACACATATCCTTTCAAAAGTTTCAGTATGTTTATTCTCTGCTTTCACAGATTTCATTACTCATCTCCTAGGGATATGATGTGGTTTTAAAACAGGAAAATAATAAAAACATTTGTTGTTTTATTTAATACTGTTTTCCCATCCAAAATGGCATAGAACAATGAACAACTAAAGATATGCGCTGATTTTGGAGTAAAATAAAAAAAGAAAACAAAATAAGCTTATAAGAACATAAGAAGTTGCCCCCGCTGAGTCAGACCAGAGGTCCATCTTGCTCAGCGGTCCACTCCCACGGCGGCCCATCAGGCCTAGTGCCTGAACAGTGATCCCTGATTAATTTTATAACTTACCTCTAATCCCATCCCTATAATCTACCTCTACTCTTATCTGTACCCCTCAATCCCTTTGCTTTCCAAGTACCTATCCAAAGCTTCTTTGAACCCCTGTAGCATGCTCCTGTTTATCACATCCTCCGGTAGCGTGTTCCATGTATCCACCACCCTCTGTGTGAAAAAGAACTTCCTGGTGTTTGTTCTAAACTTCTCCCCTTTCAATTTCTCTGAGTGCCCCCTTGTACTTGTTGATCCCCTTAATTTGAAAAATCTGTCCCTGTCTATTTTTTTCTATGCCCTTCATGATCTTGAAGGTTTCTATCACGTCTCCTCTAAGTCTCCGCTTTTCCAGGGAGAAAAGCCCTAGCCTTTTCAGTCTGTCAGTATATGAGAGGTCCTCCGTGCCCTTTATTAGCTTAGTTGCTCTTCTTTGAACTCTCTCAAGTACCTCCATGTCCTTCTTGAGGTATGGCGACCAGAATTGAACACAGTACTCCAGGTGCGGGCGCACCATAGCACGATACAGTGGCAGGAAAATGAAATGTTGAAAAGGGGTCATGTCTTTGCAGTACAGGAGGGCCGCTGCAGGAGGTGCCGTACTGAGAAATGCAACACAGTGGAGCCACAGGTTCTTCTGACGTCAGTAGTGGAGAAGGGCTGTTACAGATGAAACTGTGGAGATGGACTTGAGAAGCCCCATCAAAGCAGAGCAACTGCTGTGGCTAAAATATACAATGAACTCCCTCTGTACAAATGCAAGGAGTACAGCTTTCCTTTAGAACTTTTCAGCCCAGTGTGTGTATATAAATAATCTGTCTTAATGATAGCCCATGTTCATAACTCCTCACCACCTCCAACCACCATAGCAACCTAGGAATTGGAACCATCTCTCGCACATCTCTTAGGACTCTTTTTACAATGAGTGTCAGAGCATTTACCTCGCTGGCCCGCAGTAGAAACCTCTGCCGCAGCTTTGTAAAAGCTAGCGTTACTGACTGAAAACATGTTTTCATTTTCACTGACTCTACCCATCGTATTGGTTTTCTGAACTATCACTGTCCTGTTTCTTTAGGCTTCCAGTTTTGTAGGAACCAGAGCTACAATCTTTTTAGGGTTATAGGTAGGGTGGAGCTGTGGTGGAATAATGAGATATGGGTATAAGGATGTGGTAACAGCAGTCAGCGTATTTAAGTTTTAAAAAGGTTTGGACAAGTTCTTAGAGGAGAAGTTCATAGTCTGCTATTAAGACAGACATAAGGAATTACTTATAATCTTCAGAGTTCTTGCATTCTCTGTGTTGTGGACTAAAGATGGGACATTTCGTAATTGCTGGAAATGGTTTTATTTATTTTCTTTACTTTCTGATTTACTTTGTAAATGCAGTATTACAAATATTTAAATAAATAAAAAAATAGACATGAGGGAAATACATTTGATCTGGATTGGCCACTGTTCATAGCACATACTGGGCTAGATCGACCCTCAGTCTTACCAGTACAACAGTTCTTAAGTTCTTACATTCGTATATTGTGAAATACACTTGTATCTATGCAAACCTAAGCTGAAAAGTAATGCCTGTATCAGAACAATAACCCCTAGCAATAATTGAGATTAATTTTTTATAAATTCTTTTGTGGTCACTTTAATTATTTAAGACTGTCTTTAGAAGTCACCTCTTTAGATTACTAACTTTCAGGGAGGTCATTTTAGACAGGTAAACGGGCAGTTACATTGTCTTTTTAAAATAGGAGTAACTAGGGTTACCATATGGCTCCAGAAAAAGGACAGTTGCAAGTAAAACCTGAATATCTCAATCCATCCTCCTTTTCCTGGAGCCATATGGTAACCCTAGGAGTAACACATATATCTAGAGTATGGCCCAGATTCTCTAATTGGTGTCAATTTTTTAGGCACTGGTAGGCACTCAAACTCAGTTAAAAACTCAGTTAAAAACTCTGTTCAAATTGCATTTTCAACTCAGTTTCAAGGTGCCTATCGGCACCTAGAAAATTGGCGCTAGAATCGCACCTATGTAAGCACTTTAAGCTTTCTAATGCCACTTTGTGCATGGCTAATGCACGAAATGGCGTTAAGCAACCTATACAGGGTTGCCAGATTTTCTAATCACAAAATCTGGACCCTTAGACCCGCTCCCCAGGTCCACCCAGTCCCGCCCATCTCTGTCCTAATCCCGCCCCCAGTCCCCTAGCCCTATTCCCTGCTGCCTGCTCTTGTCTGACACTCCCTGCTGCCCTCTCTTGACCACAAATCATGTCAGGAAGGGAAGAAGTCCGCGTATGTGCGGATGTCACACGATGACATCGCGTGTGGACATGACATCCCTTCTCCAATGGTCTGGCATCTCTCGCTCCTCTCCTCTTTTTCCCTTCCCTCTCCCACACCCCCATGGTCTGGCATTTCACTCTCTCCACTCCCTTCCCCCACTTCCATCACCATCCGCCCCCTTTCTTTCCCTCCAAACCAATTCCATCCAGCATCCTTCCCGCTTATGTCTCTTTCCTCTTTCCTTGCACACCAATTCCATCAGCATCTGCCCCCGTTCTCTCCCTCCACCACCTGACCCCTTTCTCTCTCTCCACCACCCTTCCATACCACCCTGACCCCCTTTCTCTCCCTCCACTACCCTTCTATACTTCTTTATCTCTCCTTCCACCACCCTTCTATGCTTCTTTCTCTCTCCCTCCAAACCAGCAAGGTCCTGCGATGACTGCGTCTGCCAGCTCTGCTCTGGAAGAAGTACGTGATGTCGGAGGGGGTGGACCGGCAGACACAGGGAGTTGCAGCAAGGTCCCGTGATGACTGCGGCTGCCGATCCACCCCCTCAAACGTCACGTACTTCTTCCAGAGCAGAGCCGGCAGATGCAGTCATCGCAGGACCTTCCTGCACTTCAGCACGGCTGCCGACTCTGCTCCAGAATAAGTACAGCAGCCGCACTGAGGTGTAGGTCCCGTTAAAGAGTAGGGCGGAAGGTTCCAGACCCAGCCAGTTGTGCACCCCCTTGGGGTGTGCCAGGTACACCACTGCCTATAGAGAATTCTGACCTATGTGTTCTCACTGCCTAGGCAACCTGTTATAAGCTTGTCTAGTTATACATTTCCCATTAAATTAAGAGAAAGGATGTTTATTACTCCATGCAAACTTCCCTCAAATAATGCCACACTTGCTACCTGCATTGACTGGTAATGGATTTCTTCTTTCCACCCAACTTATATGGCAATCCTAAGTTGAGGGCAATGAATCAAGACTCTTTCCAAAGTCTTAGGCTCCAAATCCAGCCACTAGATGTCACCATTGTGCATTTTCTGTGGTTCTGTCCTTCAAGGAGCTGTGAGCGGTGTCTCCCCAAGATCCCCAGCCCCAGCAGACCAGAGGAACAGAAAACCTAAAGCAGAAATCAAGCCCTAGTCCCTTGGTAAGGCAGGCCTCTACTCCTTCATATCTTACAAATTCAAAACTATATATTAATTATTTCAGCAGGGTTGTTGATCTCCAGTCTATGTACACAGCAAACAAGAAAGTGCTGGTAAGAGTTGCCAATTATCTTAGTATAACATTTCCTCCCAGGATTCCTTACTGAGCAGCTATTGTGATATTGCAAAACTTTGGGGATTACTTTGGTATTTTAAAGACTGGTTTGCAGTTTTTAGATCTAACAATTAAAATCTAAATGTTTCAGTTCCATAACCGAACCACGCATTTACAGAATGTAAAGTACAGGAATGGCTAATCCAGGTGCCCTGGTGGAGTTGTTGCAACTAGTTTTCATGTGCCATATGTTTTCATAAAATTAGAATCAGACACTTTATAAAA
This sequence comes from Geotrypetes seraphini, assembly GCF_902459505.1. Lineage (NCBI taxonomy): Eukaryota > Metazoa > Chordata > Amphibia > Gymnophiona > Dermophiidae > Geotrypetes > Geotrypetes seraphini. The sequence goes on along the minus strand of NC_047098.1, from coordinate 55,674,777 downwards.
GGAACTGTGAGGGATACAATTATGACATCCCAAGGAAGTACAGTACAATGATGTTAGTAAGTTCAGGGAAAGATACACTCGATCACTGGTCCAAGATCTGCACTCCCTCTTATTATCCACAGATATGTAATACGAATCACAGGAAGTAAATAGAGACATTTATCCACATAAATAAAATGCAAACAGAACATAAAGTGTTAGGACAGATTTAAATATTCCTTACACTATCTTCTAACTTGTACAAACTCTTAGGAAACTAACATAAACAGAAGTCAGATGATGTCAACACATACTCCCAAAACCCAGCTGTAATTGTGATCACAGAACTTAAAATATACAACCTTAAGATCTTAGCATAGTTGTCTCCTCATGGTGATGGCTGGAGCGACAGGGCTGGCTGCAGATGGCGGTGCTCTTACCACTGATCTGCCGACGCCATTGTTGTTGTGTGTGTGTGTTGTTCTTCTGTAGATGCATCTTTATGTCCTTCACAGTGCAATATCATTATGATAGGTGCTTGGGTTGTGCTCTTTGTTGTGGATAGGCTTAAGCACAAGAATGTCTTTTAAATCATCTCTAGAAGTTCCCCCATACTTGGGGCTGCATATACAATGGTCCTTGTCCAAGGTTTTCTGAATGCCTCCAAACTGAGGCCCCATTGTAGTGTAATGGGATATATTTATGCTTTCTCAGTGTTATGCTTATATGTATATATGCTTGGGATTTAAAATTGGCTTTATTTAGCTCAAATCAATAGTAACACAGATCAACAATCTTAATTAAGGTCAGATTAAAGAAATATATAGAAACTTACAATCTTTGTGTCTCAGTAAGATGGTATGTTTAATGTTTCCACCCTGTCAATACTACGTATTTACTCTACCTATCCCTTGTTTAATGAATGAACTTGAACTTTGCTAGTTGATGTCAGACTAGTACTACTCTAAAAAAAAGTCTGATTTAAAACAGAATTTCACTGTAGCAGCATTTTTCACCTCTGCCCAGGAAGAGATACCTCCCCCCCCCCCCCCCCCTTTCCTGGTAAGGCATTCCTCTCCATGGCACATCTTTCCAGTCCCTCTGCAGGGATGGAAGCCACCAGTTCTCTCTCACAGTCTCATTCTCCATCTCCATTTCCTTCTCATAAGAACATTCTCCTTCTTCTCCTCTCCTCTCCTCTATGTCCAGGAAATCCATTGTTCTATAGGATTTGTCTCCATAGCAATTAATGATAAGTCTTGTCATTGGCTGTTGATAGGCTAACATGGAAGTAATGGAGCTTGGCAGTTCATAATTGGTCCAGCTTGACGAGGATTAAATCATGGGAATTGGTCCTATAATACAAAGTCCAGGTCATCTTAAGTATACACAACCCATACTCTGATGGCTCATTAAAGGGGAGTCTCAGCAGACTTGCCCTCAGACTACCTTCATGAGTGTGCAGGATTGTCCCAGATCATCATGACCTAAATGGCCTTCCTCCACTGTTCTTCTGTCCCATGATCTCATCTAGAATAATCCAGCTCCATGTTGCAGTTTGTTTGATTTTTCAGTATACCAGCTTGGATCAATAATGGTGAGAGCTTAATTCTCTTTAAAAAAATACAGTCCAGGCCTGGTCTGAACAGCTATGCAGCAAAGCCCAAGTTTAATCTAACTTTTCTATAGCCTATAGGCCCAAAACTATCCCAAGACAGTAGTCCCGGTAAATTTCCCAATTTTTAAAAGATGAGCGATGCTGCAAAACTTTGCATGCAAATGAGCATGCAGAGGTCTACGGATATTCCATCCAACCAATCAGAGACAGCAACTGACACATGTGCAGAATAGTCCACGGAAAGAGACATAAATGTGTGCAAGCACCAGGAAATGCTTCATCATAGGCAAGCATGAGCGTCGCTTATTGTAGTGCATCATGGGAATATATCATAAGAGTCCATCGATGTCATAGACGGAGGGGAGGGGTGGAGAACTACCAGCAAACCATGCAAATGCTTTTTTTTCTACACTGCTTCTGTGGGACATATATGCTGCCCCCATATTTTTTTGAACTTCCACCTCTCATGCAATCGGCAGCCCCAGACCTGCTGGCATATGCTTTTAACTGATGTGCATGGGACATGCTTTTAACACACGTATAAATGGACCCATCCACCCCATGTGTGATAAATGTATCTTCAACTTCCAACTTTCATGCAGCTCAGACTGGCTGGTGTACAATTCTGACACATGTGCATGAGATGCGCCTTTAAAACACGCACCTGAGATGCAATTTTCACATACTACCAGAACCTCAAGACCTGCCAGTAATTTTGGAGCGATAAATGTCAATGCTTCATGTTGTGCATCAACAGGCAATGTCTGGGCATCGCCCGGAGTGTTAATTTTAATATTAATTACCTCTTTGTGCTACATTTACATAATAACATAACATAAATGTTTATTTATATACCGCATTAGCCTATCGGTTCAAGGTGGTGTACAGGGTAGTAAAAAACATCAGGAACAGTAATTTTTAACAAATTAGAATAATACAGTTTTACAAACGCATAAAAAAACAATAAATGAAAAATTGAGGTTTGTGATGGGGTGAGATGATGAGTGAAAGTTGTCTAGTCCTGGGTCAACAAGGGTTAATTTAAAACTGGGTCGTCAGGTTTGGGAAAGAGGTGTGTTTTCAGGAACTTCCTAAAATGCATGTATGATGTAGAAGAACGGACCAGATAAGAACATAAGAAGTTGCCGCCGCTGGGTCAGACCAGGGGTCCATCGCGCCCAGCATTCCGCTCCCGCTGCAGCCCATCAGGTCCATGACCTGTAAGTGATCCTTTGACTAAAACCTTTCAATCCCCATTATTCTTCTATCTATACCCCTTTATGATCCTATCTCTACCTTTATCTATATCCCTCAATCCTCGTATCCTTCAGGAACTTGTCCAATCCCTCTTTGAATCTCCTTAATGTACTTTGTCCTATCACAGCCTCCGGAAGCGCATTCCAGGTGTCCACCACCCTCTGAGTGAAGAAAAATTTCCTAGCATTGGTTCTAAACCTGTCCTCTTTCAATTTCTCCGAGTGTCCCCTTGTTCTTGTGGTTCCCAATAGGCTGAAGAATCTGTCCCTTTCCACTTTCTCTATGCCCTTCATGATCTTGTAAGTCTCTATCATGTCTCCTCTGAGTCTCCGCTTTTCCAGGGTGAAGAGCCCCAGCCTTTCTAGCCTCTCAGCATATGAAAGGTTTTCCATACCTTTTATCACTCTTGTCGCTCTTCTCTGAACCCTCTCAAGTATCTCCATGTCCTTCTTTAGGTACGGCGACCAATATTGGGCACAGTACTCCAGATGCAGTCGCACCATCGCGCGATACAGCGGCATGATGACTTCCTTCGTTCTGGTTGTAATACCTTTCTTAACTCCATTCTGGATCTTTAGAACCTGCTTGGTAGGATAAGAATTTATTGATGAATCTCTTATGCGAGAAGCCTTTAACTGATGGGAAGGAAAAGAGTGACTGTGGTCGAGAGGTCCGCCCAGGTCTGGAAAATAACCCGGCCCATGTACCTAAGGCCCCGCCCACAGGAGGTGCCTAAGCCTACTGTGCCTATTCCAGTTGGCCCAGGTGTCTCAGGCCCACCTGTGGGCGGGATATGAGCCACCTGGGCCAATCAGGTCCTAAGGCCAGTCATTCAATGGATGGCTGGCCTGTCGGACGGACGGGCTTAGCACCCATCCGTCCGACCAATGTTATTGAAGGTACGGGGAGGGGATGGTGGGGGTGGGGGGTTGTGGGATTAGCGGGGGGTCGCGAGTCAGTGGGGGGGCAATCGGGATTTTGGGGGGCCCTTGCGTCGAGGGCAGGAGGGCTTGGGCTCCCTCCTGCCCGATCCTGTCGGGGAGTTCGGGGGTGCCCGGGGCAGGAGGGCTTGGGCTCCCTCCTGCCCCGATCCTGTCGGGGAGTTTCAGGGTGCCCGGGGCAGGATGGCTTGGGCTCCCTCCTGCTCCAATCCTGACAGGGAGTTCGGGGGTGCCCAGGGCAGGAGGGCTTGGGCTCCCTCTTGCCCCGATCTTCATCGGGGCTTCAGGGCTGCCGAGGGGCAGGAGGGCTTGGGCTCCCTCCTGCCCTGATCGTTGTCGGGGGGGGATCACCAGGCCAGGGGGGCATGGGCTCTCTCCTGACCCCAACGGATTCGGCCCGGGGGGGGGGGCTTGGGGATCGCTGGGCAGGAGGGCTTGGGCTCCCTCCTGCCCTGATCATTGAGGGGAAGGGTGGATCGCGGCAGGGGAGATGAGCCATCTCTCCTGCCGCGATCATTGCTGTAGGGGGGTAGGCAGGTTGCTGGGGCAGCTGAGCTGATCGCAGTAGCCACGATCAGCTTAGTGGCCTCTTTTTGGCACTTATACCTGTTTTGACTTGGTCTAAGTCAAAACGTATAAGTGCTGACTAGGCAACCTGCCTAAAGTTTTGGTTATACCTGCTGCACGCCTAGGTCTAGGACGGCCCACCTCCCACCCTTTCCACTCCTCTAAAAATGCCTCTTTTTTCTCTGTGAGTTTAAAGGCAGGGGAAAGGCTTTTTGATCGTCCAAGTACCCATTTAGGCCACTTAGGCTACTAAGATGGTCACCCAAGGAAGCTAGGTAGACGTTGAAGAGTAGTTGTGACAATAGCGAGCCTTGAGGGACATCAATAATAAATAATATTATCGGAGGATGCTACGAAGCAAGGAAAAGACCACACAGAGCCATTATGTTCATTGGAAGCTAAAATACTTCAACGCTAAACTGGTTAGAACTGGTTTAGCGTTGATTGAGTTGATCGTTTAAAGGCATGGTAAGTTTAGGACATTTGGGCTTGAATCAGATGAGTCACCAGATAGAGAGTTCCTCAGGATTAACAGCCTCCAAAGCAGTACACAAGTCTTTTGGTGTAGAGCACAGAGCATCCATGTGATTAGATAGTCAACATCACAGGTTTGGTCAAGTTAAGGTCTTTGATACATTGGTTATATTGTAACAGGGGCTATACCCCTTACAGCAGGGGTGTCTAATGTCGGTCCTCGAGGGCCGCAATCCAGTCGGGTTTTCAGGATTTCCCCAATGAATATGCATGAGATCTATGTGCATGCACTGCTTTCAATGCATATTCATTGGGGAAATCCTGAAAACCCGACTGGATTGCAGCCCTTGAGGACCGACATTGGACACTCCTGCCTTACAGTAACAGTGAAGCCATATAACCTAAAACTTTCCCAACTGCAACCTCTGATTCTCACTGTCTAAAGAGAATTGAATCAAAACTTAGTGATGTTGAGATAATAACTCCAGCAATTGGGAAATAAGATCAATGCTGGGCAGATCTTTATGGTCTGTGCATGATTATAGCACATATCTGGAGAGGGCTTCAACAGCAACTCCAGTAGTTGGTAGAGAAAGACAAAGGGACAAAGCTTTGTCATCAATATTTCTCTGAGACTGGGGTAAGCAAACACCGCAATTCTGGGCCTGGGACTGTGATGAGTAAACACATTTCTAAGTATGGGGCGAGTACACACATTTCTAAGTCTAAGGTAGGTTCACACTGTAATTCCGGTTCTAGGGAGGGTACACACATTGCAAGCTGTACTAAAAGAATTAAAGTAGCTCAAACAGTTATTCCCCCACAGAGTACAAACACTTTCGAACCTAGGGTAGGTACACTTTGCAATACTGGGTCTAGGGAAGGTACACAAACTACAAGTAGTACTGAAAAGGTCCACGCAGCTCAAGCAGGAACAGCCCCAGGAAGGCATAGCAAACATGCTACATGGAGGGCTATGTACGTCAACGCCCATAGTTTGGGCAACAAGATCCTGGAACTTGAGACTGAAATGAGAAACGCTGACCTGGATGTGGTGGCGATATCTGAGACCTGGCTCACTGACTCCCACGGGTGGGACGTGGTGATACCAGGATACAACCTCCTTCGCCAAGACAGGGAGGGCAGAATGGGAGGTGGTGTAGCATTATACACTAAGGATGATATTAAAGTCACCAGAATCACAGATATCAGGTACACAGGGGAATCCCTTTGGGTAAATTTGGCCAAGGGGAATGACAAATGCCTGTATCTTGGCATAGTTTACAGACCCCCAAGGCAACAGGATGACATAGATATAGAACTAATCAGTGACATAGAGAATATCACCTTGCGTGGGGATACAGTGTTGTTAGGAGACTTCAACATGCCTGATGTGGATTAGAACACACTTTCCTCTGCATCCAGCAGCAGCAGGAGACTATTGAACTCTATGAAGGGAGCTAAACTGAGGCAACTGGTATTGGAGCCAACGAGGGAACAGGCAATACTGGACCTATTGCTTACCAATGGTGAAAGTGTCACTGAAGTCTCAGTGGGCGACAAGTTGGCCTCCAGCGACCACAATATGATATGGTTCAAGCTCAGGAAGGATTTCGCCAAAACTAACACATTGACCAGGGTCCTTAGCTTCAAGAACGCCAACTTTGAGGGTATGGGGGATTTCATCCATCAAGCACTACAAAACCAAGCAGGAACAGATAACGTAGAGGAACTGTGGTCGACTCTGAAAGCTACCATTCAGGAGGCGACCAATCGCTATATAAAATCAGTGAGTAAACGGCGTAGGAACAATAAGCCACAATGGTTCTCTGCGGAGATCTCGGACCTCATAAAAGAGAAGAAAAAAGCGTTCATCTCCTACAAACATACAGGATCTCAGGACTCTAGAGAAATCTATTTGACTAGGGCAAGAGCCGTCAAAACAGCAGTTTGAGAGGCCAAAATCCGAATGGAAGAAACTTTAGCAAAGAACATCAAGAAGGGCGATAAATCCTTCTTCAGGTACATTAGCGACAGAAACCGCAGCACAAGCGGGATAGTACGCCTTAAGAAACCAGACGGGACCTATGTAGAAGCAGACTCGGAAAAAGCTGAACTGTTAAATGAATACTTCTGTTCGGTCTTCACCCGCGAGGCACCAGGTTCCGGCCCTCAACTACAAAAAAAGGATGGCTCAGTAGACCCGTTTAGTAACTTCAAGTTCACAACAAGCAGTGTCTACTCAAAACTCAAAGGTTAACAAAGCAATGGGGCCAGACAACCTACACCCCAGGGTGCTCAGGGAGTTAAGGGACGTCCTGGCGGAACCACTATCCGTGCTCTTCAATCTCTCCCTTAGTACAGGTAGAGTCCCGTTGGATTGGAAAACGGCTAACGTCATTCCACTCCACAAAAAAGGTTGCAGGACAGAGGCTGAGAACTACAGACCAGTGAGTCTCACATCAATAGTGAGCAAACTAATGGAAACTCTAATCAAACACCAATTAGATATGATCCTGGATGAAGAGAATCTGCGGGATCCCCGTCAGCATGGATTTACCAAGGGGAAATCCTGCCAATCCAACTTGATCAGCTTCTTTGACTGGGTGACGGGGAAGCTCGATGTTGGAGAGTCCTTGGACATTGTATACTTGGACTTCAGCAAAGCATTTGATAGTGTCCCTCACCGCAGGTTATTGTGCAAAATGAGTTCTATAGGATTAGGTGACACTTTGACTAAATGGGTTGGGGACTGGCTTGGTGGTAGGCTTCAGAGGGTGGTGGTGAATGGCACCCCCTCCGTAACGACGGCAGTGATCAGCGGAGTGCCGCAGGGCTCGGTCTTGGGCCCGATCCTTTTCAATATCTTTATAAGAGACTTGGCTGAGGGGCTTCGCGGTAAAATAACGTTATTTGCCGATGACGCCAAACTGTGTAACATAACAAGCAAGAGCACAACGGACAATATGAAACATGACCTACTCCTATTGGAGCAATGGTCTAGGACCTGGCAACTGAGCTTCAATGCCAAGAAATGCAAAGTCATGCACCTTGGCAGTCAAAATCCATGCGAGACTTACACCCTAAATGGCGAGATCCTAGCAAGGACTGTTGCAGAACGGGACTTAGGGGTAATCATCAGTGAAGACATGAAGACTGCCAATCAAGTGGAGCGGGCTTCATCTAAGGCTAGGCAGATCATAGGATGTATACGTAGGAGTATCGTCAGCCGCAAGCCTGAAGTCATTATGCCATTGTATAGATCCATGGTGAGGCCTCATCTGGAATACTGCGTACAATTCTGGAGGCCTCATTACCGCAAGGATGTACTAAGGCTTGAGTCAGTCCAGCGAATGACCACCCGGATGGTCTCGGGACTCAAGGATCTCCCGTACGAGGAACGGCTGGATAAATTACGGCTATACTCACTCGAGGAACGCAGAAAGAGGGGAGACATGATCGAGACATTCAAATACCTCATGGGCCGTATCGAGGTAGAAGAAGATATCTTCTTTTTCAAAGGTCCGACGGCGACAAGAGGACATCCATGGAAAATCAGGGGCGGGAAATTGCACGGCGACACCAGGAAATACTTTTTCACCGAAAGAGTGGTTGATCGCTGGAATAGATTTCCACTTCAGGTGATCGAGGCAAGCAGTGTGCCTGATTTTAAGAAGAAATGGGATCGTCAGTGGGATCTCTGCACAGAGATAAATAGGGGAGGGTCATTGGGGTGGGCAGACTAGATGGGCCGCGGCCCTTATCTGCCGTCTTTTTCTATGTTTCTATGTTTCTAACTCCACAGGCTCTGACCCTGACACTGCCCCATCCTCATGAATTCTCTCCCTGTCCTACCCATGGACTCTCTCTCTGTCCCTGTCCCATTCCCATGGATTCTGTCCTCACAAGCCTTGAATATGTAATGATTTTATATTTAAATATTTTTATTAAAGTATAAAAAGGGACAATATTCTGTACAACTATTGTTTGTAAATCACAAAGAGAGCCTTCCATTTCTATCTGGTTTTGGTACAACTTTCCCAAAGATTCAGGGCCAAATGCACTAAACAGGATCAATAAGACTGCTCCAATCCGATTTTTGGCCGATTCTAAAAGAGAAGTTGATGCGCTAAAAATTTTGCATGCAAATGATTTGTGCGGAGGTTCATCGTAATCCCCATCTCTCCCATCTGATTGATCACTGTGAGAGCGACTCTCACACATTCGCAGAGCCAGTAGGCGAAGCCTGAACAGCTGAGAGGCAGAGGAAGCCCTGAAGCAGCCTCCTACTACTCAGCTGTTTGGGGCAGGAAACCTTTTCTTTTCTAATGGGCACAGATGCTCTGTGTGTGTTACATATGCGCAATGTCTGCCCTATAAAATAGAACACCCCCCCCCCAAATGATGGCCCTCCCTGATGTCCCCCGACGAACCGGCATGGGAGCTGACACACACACACCCACGGCAGCATAAATGGCATCAGGGATGCCCACTCCCTCCTGCCCTGCCGACCTCCTCCTCGCATGAGAAAAAATTGACAGGAAGGATGCCCACTCCCTTCTGCCAACAGAAACCCTCCTGCATCAGGCAACACCCCTCCTAAACCATCCCCTACCCTACCTTCTTCGTTCCCCGCCCCCCCCCAAAAAAAAAAGGAAGGAGAGATACCCACTTCCTCCTGCCACAAGATGCTCCCCGAACCCCCACCCACCCACACATTCCCCCCAAACCTACCCAGTACCTTTTTCACAAGCTGGGAACAGGAGGGATGCAGTCCCGCCTGCTCTGAGGCCCGCCAGTCCAAAATGGCATGCCTTCCCCTCCCTGGTGCATCATGTGATACATGGGGAGGGGCCTTAGGTGTCTGAGCCAATCATAGCCTTAGGCTCCTCCCTCTGTATCCCTTGATATAGGGTGCTGAGACTGTAGCTTTAACCACTGTGCCACATAAATATATAAATATGTAAAACATAATATAATTTAAACTATGTAGTTCTTCTGTTGATTATTTGCTTTGTCAGACATATCTGAATAGCCTTAAATGCTGTCAGTTCCCCTTCGATCCCTTTCCTTATAGTTTAAATAGGAATTAAAGACCAGATTCAGGAAATGGCACCCACTGCTATTCTATAAAGGATGTTCCAGGTTGAGCACCCTTTATAGAATCAGAGGGTATATGTGCACACTTCAGAAGTGTTTGTTGATGATTCCAGGATGTTTGTCTCTAGCAATTATCGGTACTATTTTATTGAGCTGTCAGGCCCTGATTCTAGAAAAGGTGCTTGAAGTTAGCCACTTTGATCGGTGCGCCTAGCTGATCTAGGTCCCTAACTTAGGCCCCCTTTTATCAAGCCGCGTTGGTTTTTTTTATCGCCGGCCAGGAAAGTAGAGGCACACCAGGGTAGTAAGCGAGAAATGAACTCTGGATTTGGTAAAAAGGATACAGTTGTCTGCAGTGTCCTTTATGACTGTACAGATATCGGAATTAGTGCTGCCAGATGATGTGGGCACATCGTTGTCAATGGCGACATACAGCTCAAACTCTTGTGGCAAGAGTCCAACTGGGAGTTCAATGAACGAAATGTCAGCTTCAGTTGTCTCATCAGATGCATGAATGAAGCTCGCCCATTGATAGCAATTTGAAATCATGGATGATGAGACTCAACTCCATGCCTCCCATACCATGTGAAGACTCGAGCACCGTCATTTTTCTCGCGAGCTTGGCAGCTCAGGGGCTGGATTCCGTGCTTTCATCAATCACTGCCATCACATATCTTAAGACGAGCGACCTTGTAATGATGTTTGAAGTTGGAAATTATCCCCTGGTCCATCGGTTGGATCAGAGAGGTCATGTTTGGTGACAGAAACATGAGTTTGATATTGGTTGGTCATACGTCATTGCTGTGTGCTGCACAGCATTACAATGTGTTTCCTGCGCCTTCTCATCATATTGTCAAGCTTTTGCAACTATTCAATCCACAGTGTAGCCGTCATCCATGCATTTTTGTTGCTTTCATATTCAACAGGCAGGCGTTTTGACATTTTTGAAGCACCGAGGATTTTGATTCTTCCCAATCGCCAGTGTCTCAAGCTTTTCACTACCGTCCATATTGCAACTGAGCAGCAATGTCAATTGTTCCTTTGGCACCTTGAAGCCAACAATTTTGCTGCGTTTGAAAGCTAATGTTCCATCAGGGATGGCACGCCAGTACAGGCCCATCTCATCAGCGCTGAAAATGTCACATGGTTCATATCCACCAATGACTGATGGCAACACTTCCATGACCCATCTTTCTGCACCAAACTCATCAACATCTTGTTTTTTGCCATGCTGCTTCTTAAATTTTATGCCATTACGAACTTTCCACCTCTCTAGCCATCCTTTTGTTGCTTTGAAGTCTTCTACACCCAGTTCTTCGGATAGTTGTGCTGCTTTCTCCATCAGCAGAGGCCCACTGATTGGCAGTTGACGACTTCTAGCTTCAACATCTCCAGCCTTCCCAATTTTTTTCCATTTCTTGATAGGATTGCTGTTGTTTTGCCAGTCTTTCAGTATGGCTTGCTTTTTTATGTGAATCCTAGAAATCTGGCTAGGATGAACACTGTAATGTTTAGCAATAGAGACCTGACTCTCCCGTTGGTCAAGTCTCTTTAAGACACCGACACATTCAGCCAAAGACAATGACTTTTGGCCAGCGTGTTGGACATGTTCAGTCAAAGACAAAGGTTTTTCTCCATGAGATGCCATGGTGCAGTTTCGAAAGTTTGAACACCTGGCCAGGTCTAGACTACTAATCCGAAACACGTGGCTCATCAACATGAGAACATGATTGCTTTTAACCGGAGTGAACATAACGTGAACGAATAGAGGTGGGACTTATAACATCAGTGCGCATAAGCAGATTGTGTGCTTATCAGAATTGCAATTATCCAGAGTTTACGTCCATTGACTTTCATGTAAAAAAAAATGGGACCATGGTGGTAGGCTATGGATAACCGAAGTGTGCCCTTAACTGACGTGCACTTAGGTGGATTTGACTGTACACTACAGTAGCTGAACTAGCCCTTTGCTCCTCGGAGCACCCAAAGATGATTTTCTTCAATTTATGGCTCATGAGGCTACATCTGCATTTTCCTAGTCTGGTCAGTTTCATTCTGCATGCATTTTCTATGTTCTTTTTGGATGGATCAAAGAAAGCAGATAAGGGAATCGCTGCTTCACTTTCATCATCAAAAACAATGAGCAGAGAGATATCTCCAGATGAACACTGTACCTGAATCACACACTGCTGTTTTCATTCTCCACCCTCGCAAAGCAGATTCACAGAAAATATAATGTCACAGGGGAGCATTAATCAGAAACTGTGAAACAGGAGACACTGAGCTCCTCAGACAAGATGACAGTCCTGAACCATATCGGCTAAATTCACTGTGTGCAAACAAATGAGACTCTCCAGTTTGTCTCCTGCACACTTCCACTTAAACAACTCATTTAAAAACTGTAAGAATGCTGATGTGCAATATGGCACTGCCAATTATTTCCTGACACAAAAAAGGGGGTTGAATTAGCACAAGATTGAAACTGGTAAAGGGTGGTCAAGATTTCAGCCGTCCCTTTGTGCATTTTTCATATACATTTATAATTCAATCATCTTTAGAAAAGATAGCACAGTGCAAACCTTCTCTAGAGACCATCTCCACTCTATGTTCAGGTTCATCTGTGACAAAGAAATATTTCAACATCTCTCCATTGCGTCCCGTGTAGTATCGCTGTGCCCTTAAAATACTGATTTTAGCACATTCCTTCTGTAATTCCTCATCTGAGCACTGTGTATAGATGCACATTTTTTGTATAGTTTGTCCGTCATAACTAGATTGTAAGCTCTTTTGAGCAGGGACTGTTTATTCAATGTTTGGTGTATAGCGCTGCATATGCCAAGTAGCACTATAGAAATGATAAGTAGTAGTAGTAGTAGTAGAAGAGGTACTTAGGTGTTACCTGCTTGGATCAAAAATTGCTCAGCATTCTGGCTGCACAAGCATAAGGAATTTCTTGGAAAATTTGAATATCAACATGTGGATAGGTCTCTTGCTGGATGTAAGTCAATGGCATAGTAAGAGGTGGGTGGGACGTGGACCGCCCCAGGTGCAGTCTTCGTGGGAGTTGCTGGTGCAAGCGCCTCTCCCCCCCTCCCCCTCCCCCTCCCCCTCCCATGTTAGGACTCTTCAGCTTGGAAAACAGAAGGCTGAGGGGAGATAGGACTGAAGTCTATAAAATCCTGAGTAGAGTGGATCGATTTTTCACTCCGTCAAAAATTAGAAAGACTAGGGGACACTCGATGAAGTTACAGGGAAATACTTTTACAACCAATGGGAGGAAATATTTTTTCACTCAGAGAATAGTTAAGCTCTGGAACATGTTGCCAGAGGCAGGGCAGGATTAATTCTTCGAGGGCCCCTAAGCACACTGGGCCCCCTAGCCCTGCCCCGCCCCCGTTTATTTACCTGTTTTCTTATTTACTTCTTTATTTCCACTTGTATTTCTTTTTTCTATTATCAAATTCAAAACAAACAACAAAGATTACCATACCCAGTGCCAGTGTACAGTTTTATGTTCTATGCAAGCCCCAAACATCTCTGAACAGATCCCCCCCTTCCTTCCCTTCCCACCTACTTGCCCAGGACTTTAACTCAGAACACATGGTCTGGCATCTCTCATAAGAACATAAAAACATAAGCAGTGCCTCTGCTGGGTCAGACCAGAGGTCCATCATGCCCAGCAGTCCACTCATGCAGCGGCTGATCAGATCCAGGACCTGTATGGTAATCCTCTATCTATACCCTTCTATCTCCTTTTCCTTCAGGAAATCATCCAATCCCTTCTTTTGAATCCCAATACCGTACTCTGTCCTGTCAAACCCTCTGGAAGCGCATTCCAGGTGTCCACCACCCTTTGGGTGAAGAAGAACTTCTTAGCATTGGTTCTGAATCTGTCCCCTTTTAATTTTTCCGAATGCCCTCTCGTTCTTATAGTTTTCGAAAGTTTGAAGAATCTGTCCATCTCCACTTTCTCTATGCCCTTCATGATCTTGTAAGTCTCTATCATGTCCCCCCTTTTGGAAATCCAAGTATACTATGTTTGTTAATTCCTTCGAAGAAGTGCAATAAGTTCGTTAGGCACGATCTTCCCTTGCAGAAGCCATGCTGGCTTGTTTTCATCAGTTTATTTCTTTCTAGATGCTCATCGATGCTGTCTTTTATCAGTGCTTCCACCATCTTCCCCGGAACCGAGGTCAGACTTACCGGTCTGTAGTTTCCCGGGTCACCTCTCGATCCTCTTTTAAAGATGGGCGTAACATTAGCTATCCTCCAATCCTCCGGGATCACGCCTGTTTCCAGAGATAGGTTGAAAACCCGCTGTAGTAGTTCTGCTATTTCCTCCTTTAGTTCCTTCAAAACCCTAGGGTGGATTCCGTCCGGGCCCGGAGATTTGTCACTTTTTAATCTATCTATCTGCTTATGTATGTCCTCGAGGCTTACCTCCATTGATGTTAATTTTTCTGCTTGATCTCCTGTGAATATTTTTTCAGGTTCCAGCACGTTGGATGTAACCTCTTTTGTAAATACTGACGAAAAGAACATGTTTAGTCTATCCGCCAATTCTTTTTCTTCCTTCACCATTCCTTTCCTATCTCCATCATCCAGCGGTCCCACCTCCTCCCTTGCTGGCTGCTTCCCTTTAACATATCTGAAGAATGGTTTGAAATCTCGCGCTTCCCTGGCTAGCTTCTCTTCATATTCTCTTTTTGCTCTTCTGACTACGAGGTGACATTCTTTTTGATGCTTCCTGTGCTCTTTCCAGTTCTCCCCGGTTTTGTCCTTTTTCCATATCCAGAATGAATATTTCTTGTCTCTTATTGCTTTCTTCACTTCTTTAGTTATCCATGCCAGGTCTTTTGTTCAGTTCTTTTTGCATCCTTTTCTAAATCTGGGGATATACAGGTTTTGCACCTCACTCACTGTGTCCTTGAATAATGACCAGGCTTGCTCTACAGTCTGTGATTTCTTTGAGCTTTTCCTAAGTTTCTTTCTTACCATTACTTTCATTGCCTCGTAGTTTCCTTTCTTGAAGTTCAAAGTCGTCGCTGTGGTTCTCTTCCCCTTCGATATTCCTACTTCAACCTTGAACTTGATCATATTGTGATCGCTGTTTCCCAACGGTCCTACTACTTCCACTTCCTTTTCAGGTCCTCTTAGCCCAGGGGTAGGGAACTACGGTCCTCGAGAGCCGTATTCCAGTCGGGTTTTTAGGATTTTCCCAATGAATATGCATGAGATATAGTTGCATGCACTGCTTTCAATGCATTTTCATTGGGGAAATCCTGAAAACCCGACAGGAATACGGCTCTCGAGGACCGGAATTCCCTACCCCTATCTTAGCCCATTAAGGATTAGGTCCAGAGTGGCATTCTCTCTCGTTGGTTCTCTGACAAGCTGTTCCATGAAGCAGTCCTGTATAGCTTCCAGGAATCCGGTCTCTCTAGCACAGCAGGCACCATTTACAAAATCTGGGCCTTAGTGGTTTACCTTTGTGAGTCAGGCCTTTGGTATTTTAATGTGAATTTAGAATTAAAACGTAAAAACAATTCAATGCAACTGACAGGCAGTTCACATCTCTCACATACCAGATGCAGAGCCTGCTCCTGGACCTAGAATTGGCAGTAAATGATTGATTTCTGAATCACCACTTTAAGACTGCCGGACTATTTCAGAGAATATCTTTTTTGAAGTCAGGTTCCACGCAGCTGCAATTTATGTCTGCAGCAGAGAGACATCAAAAGGTTTAACAGCCAGCAGTGCAAATACACACTGGCAACCCAGATTCTTAGTGCACAATCCCACTGTCCTGTGCAATTGAAAATGACGCAGTGGGGAAATTAGGGGTTATAGGAGATCATGGAAGTGGTTCATTCATTGCTAGCATGTTCTGTAATTTTGAATAAGAGTTAAATCTGAGTAGCAGCATATAAGAAATTAAAATAAATTACAAAATAAACGGCATAGAAACATAAAACAAATCTCTGCAATTATTCAAGATGCTTAGGTAACATTTCTACACTGGTAATGAAGTAGGCGTGGTTGTTCCATGTTCTCTGAGGAAACCCATTAACCATCTGCTTCAGAGCTACCAGTTCAAACCTGAATTATCGTAGAGATCTGTGGCAGTGTTTTTATAGTCTGTCTTCTGTATTGCTATCCTACTGGGTTGATGGAAATAGTAAAGATGCCTAGGTGTCCACTCCACGCTGTGAGATTGGTTCTTAATGCAATCTGCTGACTAAAGTATAAGGCAGCAACTCCCATGCCTCTCCTGCCGGGTGCCTACGTCAAGAAAGGCACAAAGTTGTACCTCTTGATGCACAGAGAGCTTGTTTAATTCTTGATTGGGAAATAATTAAGGAGGATTTACAGAAACAGTTTAAGGTGCCACGTAGGAACAAAGGTTATTTGAATAATGTCATTTGGAATTGTTGCCTCACAGAATGTAAAAGTCATCCCATCCATCATGGAATGGTACATTCCAATCAACCCTCTGGAGTGATTCAGATGCAACACATGCCAATAGGGGATATACAGATTTGTGGATTTTCTAGAATAGGATTTCATCACCCATTGTATTGCAAACTGTGTGCCACGATGCACTAGTGTGACTCCTGAGATTTCAGGTGCGCTGCGAGATGCTGGAGGAGGAGAGGTGCCAGTGCCTGCTGACTGCCATGGCGAGAGGCACATCCACGCATCTTCCCTCCCGGCATCCCCCACTGGCAGCTCAGGGCCCGTCTGGAGGGCTTATGTGTGTGCGCGGACGTCAACTTGATGACATTATGCATGCATGTGACATCAACACATCGACATCTGGTCACTTCTGGATTCCTCGAGCTGCAGCCACTACATTTAGTATGCCGCGGCCCAACAAAGTTTGCAGGACACACCAAGCCAGTCTGGTTTTTGAGATATCCACAATGGATATGCATGAGATAAATTTGCATGCACTATCTCCATTGAATGGGGTAGGTAGGTTTGAATAAGCCTTGGGTGGAAAAATTAAGATGGGTTCCTATAACATCACCTCTCCTAAGGTAGTGGGGCCGGAATGGGGGGAACTTCTTCACAGTCCAGCAAAAAACACATCCTAGAACTATAGAGAAAAATCTGTCATAATAAAGCAGCACTAAAGTCCAGGACTAAAATAACAATCCTACCTATAAAAAAGAAGCACCCCAGAATGTTCTTCCTGCTGGAACAACGGAACAAATCAGATTCCTACAAATCCCTGCACAGAAACTAAACACTAGCAGAAAACCTCACATCTATCACTCATGCAAAATTCTGAAAAATCTTCAAATGCAGAATAAGGCACCACTATCTAGAAAGAGGAAGTTGGGAAGTTTGAATACAATGTATCACTGGAGAAACAGAAACATATTTCCTTCTGTATTATGTATAATTTTTTATTTTTTATTTTTTTTTAATTGTAACCATGTAAAATCTGAAAATTCTCGGCAGCTTACAAGTACGACTTACCAATTCAGAGATAATGTAAAGGTATTAGGGTTGTTCATTTCAAAAGCTGATACTGTATATTCCAGTCACTTAATTGAAAATAAAATGTACCCTGCCTTTGTCTTCTGGGCATTTTATTTTACTAATCTGTATGGTCCCAGTCTCTCCTTTCAGCTTTTCATGTGGTATCTTCATCTAAGTTCCTTTTCATAGTCTCATATTTATTTCATCTTTCTTCCTTTCTCCTTAATCATGTTTCTCTATTTCTCTCTTCTGTGTTTCACCGCTCAGCAGCTAGATATTATCCCTCATTTTCTCAACTTCTAGTCCAGGGGTGGGCAACTCTGGTCCTCGAAGACTGGAATCCAGTCAGCTTTTCAGGATTTCTGCAATGAATATGCACCAGATCTATTTGCATGCTCTGCTTCAATGCATATTCATTGGGGAAATCCTGAAAACCTGGCTGGATTCCGGCCCCCGAGGACTGGAGTTGCCCACCCCTGCTCTAGTCCTATTTCCCTCTTTTCGCATCATACTTTTCCTTGTGCTTTCCATTTTCTGCTCTCACCCTTCCCCAGCCCTCATTTATCTTCCTTCAACTCTCCTTCCATCACCAACCTAACTACTGGTCATCAAACCCTCATGATATCTTGCTCTTTTCTTTTTTTCTTATGTTACCCAGTTTTCTTGTTCCCTTCTCAGATCTTTTTCTTTTCTTGTTCCTTGCCAGTGCCTCTCATCCATTTTCTACCTGCTCCAGATTCTTCAACTCTTCCATGTCCTCTGCTATCCTCCTTCTCCTAAGGGCCTCCTACATTTTTCCCTTCTTACCACTGTTCCCTCTAAATCAGTGGTCTCAATCTCGCAGCCCACCAGGTATTATTTTGAGGCCCTCGGTATGTTACCATTGTTTCAAGTTTATTTCATAGTTGATAAAATCGCTTTTTTCAACAATTACAAAGCGATGTACAATAAATAATTTTCAAATAAGGGGGGACATACAATATAGAGGTAGACAGACTTGCACTTCATGTGGAAATCAGGGAAGAACTACAATTTGATATAGGAAAGAGAACAAATAAAGATAGAACAATGAGGGGAGCCTGGCTACATTTGCCGAGCTGCAACAAATTTTTGACCTACAGGCTAATGATCTCTTCGCCTATTAGCAGATCCGTCACTATGTTCAGTCCCTCCTAGTGGCTGCCCTTACTGAAGTCTGCAGGGAGGCGCTTTCGGAACTCTTCAGCCTTTCAGCCCAACAGAGGATTCCTCTACGATTTCATATTGTGGGGATCCGGGATTGCCAACCAAGTACGAATCTGGATATATTAGCGACAGCGTGGGCTGAGGACTTGCATTGCCAGTTGACTGCTCAACAGTTACAACGGGTCCTGAAGAACATTCAGAAGGTGTCACCCAATATTACTCACTGGGAAATGCAATTGAAAATTGTTCTTAGACTTTACATTCCACCAGAACGTGCAGCCCAGATGGGGATTACTGCGTCGCATTCTTGCCCGAAATGCAATCAGGCTCACGCATCTTTGAGTCACATGTTTTGGGCCTGCCCCGCAATCCAACAGTTTTGGAGACATCTTGGCCTATATACCACATCGCTTTGGGGAAGGCGATGGCTTCCGCAACCGAGGGCGTTATTTGGATTTTATAATATAACCTCGCCCAAACCCAGGGGAATGTCAGCATTTATCTCCAGAGCCCTTTTGATGGGAAAAAAAGCCATCCTCACCAACTGGCTCTCCCGTGATCCCCCGTCATATGCACAATGGAGATCCTTAATGATAGTGCACGCAACACTGGAGAGACGCATGGTGGGAGACTTGACTCTTGGCCCGGGTTGCAAATTTTGTCAGGTGTGGGAGCACTTCTGGCAGGACCTCACACCGCGTGCTCGCAGTAGACTTTTGAATCTTTAAGATTTTATTCCCACTCTCAGCTGTTGGACTCTTGGGGAGGGGAGGGAAGGGGGGGGGGGATGGGAGGGGAACTGATTATATTGTTGAAAATGTTATTTCCTGACTGGTACTACTGTTTGTATTTGCTTCTTACTGCTGGAATAATAAAAATCATTTAAACATAAAGATAGAACAATAGGAATTATATTGTATTAGATCAGTGGTTGCCTACTTCAATTGGGAATGTCAACTCAGTTTAAGGGACTCACTAATCAGTTAAAAGCGTCTCTATATAGGAAACTTTTTAGTTTTGATTTGAATTTCTCAAGTTTCTTTTCTTCTCTTATCTGAGCAGGTAATACGTTCCACGTTTGGGGGGCGGTGGCAGAGAAGAGTGTGGTATGTCTAGTATTTATGGTTCGTAGGGATGGAACAGTAAGTAGGTTTTTATCCTCAGATCGTAAGGAGCGGAAAGGAGAATATGGAATGATAATTCGATCTAGGAATAACGGTGTGTTGACTTGTAGCACTTTAAGGGCTCCTTTAACTAAGGTGCGCTAGCATTTTTAGCGCACGCACAAGATTATTATATGCTATAGCACGCGCTAGCCGAAAAATTACCACCTGCTAGCGCCCGGGGCATTTTAGCATGTGCTAAGCGTATGCTAAAACCGCTAGCGTGCCTTTGTAAAAGTAGCTCTACATGTAATGAGCGCCTGTTTATAAGTTATTCGGTGATTGATAGGAAGCCAATGTGCATTCTTTAATAATGGTGTTACATGGTCAAATTTTCTTTTACCTGTAATTATTTTTATTGCAGTATTTTGTATTAGTTGTAGTCTTTTTGTTTCTTTTTGTGTGATTCCTTTATACAGCGTATGAAAGGTTTTCCATCCCTTTTATCAGATGTGTCGCTCTCCTCTGAACCCTCTCGAGTAACGCCATATCCTTCTTAAGGTATGGTGACCAATATTGGACCCAGTACTCCAGATGCGGACGCACCATCGCCCGATACAACGGCAGGATAACTTCTTTCGTTCTGGTTGTAATACCCTTTTTGATTATACCTAGCATTCTATTCGCTCTCTTAGCGGCCACTGTGTACTGCACCGCAAACATGGAACGCCCTCCCTATTTTTTTAAGAGAGGAGAAAGAACTTGGAAAATTTAAAACTGAACTTAAAACCTTCCTTTTTAAAGATGCTTTTACAACATAATTTTACAGTTTCAGTATCATGTTTTTCTATATTATACCTGTATTAACTATTTCCCTTTGTATTTTCCCTTAATGTTTCTTCTTTACCTTATGAATTGTATTTCATCCCTCCTTTCCCATGTTTACCAATGTTAATATCAAGAGTTCTTACCCATTTTTTAAGTAATTGTATGTACTGTATTGTCTGTTTTATTTTTTTATATATTTAATAATTGTAAATTTTAAAGTGTACATCGCTTAGAATATTTGATTAAGCGATTGATCAAGTCTCCTAATAAACTTGAAACTTCATTGTAATGTCCACCATTACCCCCAAGTCCCTTTCACTCTCATTCAATAACATCCCTCCCATCGTATAGTTGTACCTTGGGTTTCTGCTTTCCACATGCAATACTTTACATTTCTCAACATTGAACTTCATCTGCCATCTTGTTGCCCATTCCCCTAGTTTGTTCAAGTCCCTTTGCAATTCTTCGCAGTCCTCCTTTGTCCGAGCTCTACTAAATAGTTTGGTGTCATCTGCAAATTTTATTATCTCACACTTCGTCCCTGTTTCTAGATCATTTATGAATATATTAAATAGCAGCGGTCTGAGCATCAAACCCTGCAGAACACCACTCGTGACCTTCCTCCAGTCCGAGTAGTGGCCCTTCACCCCTACCCTTTGCTTCCTACCCACTAACCAGTTTCTGATCCATCTATGTACGTCTCCGTCCACCCCATGGTTCTTCAGTTTCCGGAGTAGACGTTCATGAGGCACTTTGTCAAAGGCTTTCTGGAAATCTAGGTATATGATGTCTATGGGGTCTCCTCTGTCCATCTGTTTGTTAATTCCCTCGAAGAAGTGCAATAAGTTAGTCAGGCATGATCTCCCCCTGCAGAAACCATGTTGGCTAGTTATCAGAAGTTTGTTTCTTTCAAGATGTTCATTGATTTTTTTCTTTTATCAGTGCTTCCGCCATTTTCCCCGGAACCGAGGTCAGACTCACCGGTCTGTAGTTTCCTGGGTCACCTCTTGATCCCTTTTTAAAGATGGGCGTAACATTGGCTATCTTCAAATCCTCCAGGATCACGCCTGTTTTCAGGGATAGGCTGCAAATTTGCTGCAGTAGTTCCGCTATCTCCTCCTTTAGTTCCTTCAGAACCTTTGGATGGATTCCGTCCGGACCCGGGGATTTGTCAGTTTTTAACTTTTCTATCTGCCTGTGCACATCTTCAAGGCTCACTTCCACGGATGTTAACTTTTGTGCTTGATTTCCATTGAAGAATTGCTCAGGTTCCGGTATGTTGGTTGTGTCTTCGTTTGTAAATACAGACGAGAAGAACATGTTAAGTCTTTCAGCGACCTCTTTCTCCTCCTTCACCACTCCCTTCCTGTCTCCGTCATCCAGCGGTCCCACCTCCTCCCTAGCCGGCTGCTTCAATTTAACATATCTAAAGAACGGTTTGAAATTTTGTGCTTCCCTGGCTAGCCTCTCTTCATATTCTCTTTTGGCTTTTCAAACCACACGGTGAAATTCTTTTTGATACTTCCTGTGTTCTTTCCAGTTTCCCTCAGTTTTGTCCTTTTTCCATTTTCTGAATTAATTTTTCTCATTGCCTATCGCTTCCTTCACTATTTTAGTTCGACCCTTTCTGAATCTGGGGATATACAGATTTTGTGCCTCACTCACCGTATCCTTGAAAAAAGACCAGGCATGTTTTACCGTTTGCCATTTTTTTGGAAGTGTTCCTAAATTTCTTCCTTACCATTCCCCTCATTGCTTCGTAGTTTCCTTTCCTGAAGTTAAAAGTTGACACTATGGTTCTCTTTCCTTTCGGTATTCCTACCTCCACCTTGAACTTGATTATATTATGATCGCTGTTTCCCAACGGTCCCACTACTTCCACTTCCTTTGCAGGTCCCCTTAGCCCATTTAGGATTAGATCCAGAGTGGCATTTCCTCTCGTCGGTTCTCTAACAAGCTGCTCCATGAAGCAATTTTGTGTAGTCTCCAGGAATTCTGTCTCCCTAGCGCATCTTGAGCTTCCAAGACACCAGTCTATCCCGGGGTAGTTGAAGTGTCCCATGATTACCGCTTTTGCATTCTCGCTTCATCTTGGCTTCCATTTCTTCATCGATATCTCCAGTTTGCCCGGGTGGACGATAGTATAAGCCCATCTTTATTTCAGGCCCTTTCCTTCCTGGTATTTTAATCCATAGCAATTCTAGCTTGTTGGTTGTCTCTGCTGTGTCCATTCTTGTCGATTGTATGCTTTCTTTTATGTATAGTGCTATTCCACTTCCTTTCTGTCCTGACCTATCCTGGCGATAGAGCTTGTACCCCGGCAGTGCTGTATCCCATTTGCTTTCCTGATTCCACCATGTCCTCCAGCTGCACTGCTGCCAGTAGGGGTGGTGTGTGCATCGTAAAATGGTATTTTGCTGCGGTATGCCACTTCAGTTCCACAGGAAGCCTTTTTAATGTGCCATAAACATGTGCTTATGCTTACCGCAGTTTAGTGAAAGATGTGGTAACCTGTAGCCAGATAAGTGCTGAATATCTCACTTAACCCTTTAATTGGCAGAAGGTGAAACGGCTGCTTTATGTAACTTGATGTTGAAAGAGAGTAACAGTGCCAAGTAACAAGCATTCGGAGATGCAGATCTCCCATAAGAGCCATAGAAAACACAACAAAAAAGCTCCTGAAAATATAGCCCCAGATCAATGAGCCCCTGACAAAAAAGTCCATTCCTGATTCTTTTACCCATACTGCTGCTGTGAGCTGAGGTACTTGCTCATTGCCAGTCTTAGGCAGAGGTGATAGGGGTGCTCCTTCCAGGTCCCAATAACATACCCCTCCTTCTCTCCACCTCAAATCAAGTGTCTGTCTTGCCCTCTGACCTGGAGAAGGGAAGAGACAGAGACCAGGTTGGGGAGTAGGGGATAGAACAGAGGAGGAGTAATGCTGGACCACAGATGGAGAGAGACAGAGAGAGAGTTATGGTAGACCATGGGAAGGATGCAGGGGATAGAGGCGGAGAAATGCTGGATCTGGGGTGTGGGAGGAAGGGAAGAGAGAGGGGTGACAAAGCACAGATTAGAGGTGCTGAGCATGGAATAAGAATAGAGACAGGGACACGGAAATGCTGGAAAGGGGGTGGATAGGGACCCTAAGAAGGCAGATGCTGAACAGAGACACAGAAGAGAGATGCTGGACAAGACAGATAGCAATGCAGAGAGAAGATGGATGGCAGATATGGAGAGAGATGAAATGTCAAGGGTATTATATTGGGGTGCCAGTATCCAGGGTTAACTCAGCCCACAGCTGTGAGTAGCTTACAAGCCGCTTACCATCGTAAACTGAGTATCATAAAAGGGACCTGTGCTGAAACTGCATGAATTCGTGATAAATTAACACATGCTAACAGTAACCCATGTTGATAACTATGCCCCTTAAACAAGTCTTACCTAAGTGACTTAGGAAGTTACACAAGTAAAGCTAATTAACGCAAAATTGACACCCCCCTCCCCCCCCCTTAGCAGGTAAAAGATGTGTATACTATATACATTTTTTTACATTTTTTTAAAAACAGACACTCCTCCTGCAAGTGCATTTAAGTGAAGCATAAATCAATTTTCAAGGAATTTCCACTACCTAACCCTAGCCATGAGCCATGGTACATGAGAAAACTCTAGACCAGTGTCTTGCAAACTTTGTATAGCCACAGCACACTAAACGTGGTGGCCTCGGCTCAAGGCATCCGGAAGTACGCGGACGTCGACGCGATGATGTCACATGCATGCACGACATCATCATGTCGATGTTCGCACATGCGCGAAGGCCCTGAGCCACTGTCCGAGAGGCAGTCAGCCGTCCGAGAGGCACATCCTGCACCGGCGCCTGTCCTCCTCCCCAACATCTCGTGGCACACCTGAAATCTCAGGAGGCACACTAGTGTGCCACGGCATACAGTTTGTGATACATTGCTCTAGACCAGACATGGGCAACTCCAGTCCCCGAGGGCCAGAATCCAATCGGGTATTCATTGAGGAAATCCTGAAAACCCGACTGGATTCCAGCCCTCAAGGACAGGAGTTGCCCATGTCTGCTCTAGACTGTTTTCAAAGAGAAACTACCTGTGTGGTTTCTCTTTGATAATTAACTACACGTATTTAGGTACAAAAGTATCCAAGTACTTTACTGCTATGCAGCTTAGTGAAAATGATTCCCTTAATACCCTAAATAGTCACAGAATTGCTTATTTACAACTACTGAGCTTTTGATAATAAGCTGGTGCCAGGACGGAGATTCTGTTCCAGCTTCTGGTTCATATTCCCAGTAGCAAACCACTCAGCCTCATTTCCTTTTCAAAGCTGTGGATTAAAACAATGGTATTTTTTGTCTCTGTCAGAAGACAAAGCCACCAAGAAGGCAACTTCCTTCCAGCTCCTTTAACACCACAAGTCCGGTGGATGAGCCCTAGACCCAGATTACAAAATGTACCACAAGTTCCAGAAATAGAAAGGGAGAAACCTTCACATCCTACACAGGAGAGGAAAGAAAAGGCACGCAAAGATATTTATAAGCATTAAAATAAACACGGCATCTTAACATTTCTGTGGCAAGATGGTAATAGACTTAACTTGAAAACATGTTATTTTGAAATGGATTTATTATCCTTAATCTGAGAAATAAATATAAATGTCCATATTTCTATGATAAGACCTTCTTTTTCATGAAGGATGTTTTGTTTACTTTAATCACGCGCCATGATTTAAAACAATAATCTCATTAAAAAGTTAAGTAAAATCAAAGAATCAAAGAGGAAAGCTTCCAGTTTTTGCTAAGGAACAGCAGATGCGCATCTTGCTTCATTTGGACACTTTTCAAATTGTGCTTAATTGAAAGAAATTGGGCATGTGAAGGCTTCCTACCAGATGGAGAAAGACAAATCATAGCTTTTATTTTTGTCTTGGAAAAATGACAGGGATCATAATGTAAAGGAAAGAAAGAAAGCAGAGTTCATTGGTGATTCATCCATGAAAACATATTGAAGTGCACGTATTAGAACTAATTACTTTGAGCCATGATTCTGACTTTTTTGCAAGTTAACATAAGAACATAAGCAATGCCTCTGCTGGGTCAGACCTGAGGTCCATCGCGCCCAGCAGTCCGCTCACGCGGCGGCCCAACAGGTCCAGGACCTGTGTAGTAAACCTCTATCTATACCCTTCTATCCCCTTTTCCAGCAGGAAATTGTCCAATCCTTTCTTAAACCCCAAAACTGTACTCTGCCCTATAACGTCCTCTGGAAGCGCATTCCAGGTGTCCACCACACGTTGGGTAAAGAAGAACTTCCTAGGCTGCCATTATCCTGAGAGGAATTGAGAACAAAAAGAATGGCAGAAATTCGTGTGGGTGTATATGTGCAACAGTGCGAGTGTATGTGTGCACGCGTGTGTTATGCAGTTGTGTGACCTTGAGGGGGCCTAGTCCCCCCTACTTTGGGTTCAGGCCCCCTCCAATCATTCAGCTCCCATTAAATGTCTGATGGAGATGCCAAAGTTCCGTTAGCCAAAGAAATTTGTTGCCTACCTGTTCCCCTCTCCTTCGCACTGCTGCAGTATAGTAGTTGGTGGAGTGCCTCCAGCCACCACCAGAACTGCTTGCACATGCTCAGGTAATCCAAGCGTCAGTGGCTGGAGACACACCACTGACTTCTATCCTGCAGAAGCATGAGCATGCAGTTTGGCTGGCAGGGCTGCAGCATTCCCACCAGGAAAGGTATTATTTTTGGTGCACTGAGGAGGTTGGAGGGAGAGGGAAAGGAGGGAGAGAATATGTTGTCCCTATGCAGTCCACCTCTGGGCTCCACCCAAATCAGAGGACTGTTGTGTATTAGAGAAGAGGTGTTGTACATTATTAAAACCCCAAAATGAGCAGAAGAAACATGAAAATTTGTGGCTTTTGTTTGTTGATAATAGTAGCGTACTCAATAACTTTGCTCCAGAGATGAAAAAAAATGGCCATCGAAAATGAATAAAATAAACATTCCCAGACACGACGTGGGAAATAACATGAAATGAGAATTTTCTGGCTGCCCAGTACCCATCCATATGTATGTATCAGAGGAAAAATCTTTTATGTTGTTAAGGGGATTTGCTTCATTTTTGCACATACTGAAAGTCCAGTTCTAGAGGCTATATCTGCACAAAGCTATAGAAAGGCTGGAGGCAGCCAGAGAAAGGCTACAAACATAATATAGAGGGTAAACCATAAGCCATAAGAGATGAGAGTTAGAGGCCTAAATATGTAAAGTTTAAAGGAGAAAAAGACAGGGCAATATGACAGAGGCATTCAAACACCTCAAACCTCTAATGCTTGCTAAGCAAATACTTTATTAGAGAAAAGAAAGCTGCAGAACAAGAGGCACATGGCATGATACTCCAAGGAAGAAAGCTCAGAAAATGATTTCCCAAGTCAGGCATTGGAGGTAGAAATGGTAATAGAGCTCAGGAAAGCACAGAGGATCTTTAGATGCAAGGAAGTGAAGGAAAAAAAAAATCACAAACAAGTGAGAATGACCACACAACTGAATGAGGAAGCCAAAACCAGAATCTATGGGGTCCTTTTATCAAGCTGCGGTAGGGGTTTAACGCGCGTAATACCGTGTGTTAAACCACCTGCCATGCTAGCCGCTAATGCCTTCATTGAGTAGGCGTTAGTTTTTTAGTCGGCCGCGGGGGTTACCGCGTGATAAAACATCCGACGCGCTAACCCCGCTAGCGCGGCTTGATAAAAGGACCCCTATATTGAAGATACTGAAATCCAATCATGGAGCATAAAATGCTTTGGCAGACTCTACTGTAGACTGTGTGATGTACTCAAGCCATGAGTGAGTTGAGAGATGGTTGCCATAGTCACTATCATAATGAGTCTTCCCAGTGCAACGACAATAGGGGCATCCATTCTTGAACAAGCATTTAATTCATATGTGAGTAGATGCCTCAAACTTAAAGTGCAAGCAAATCTTTTCTGTGTGTGAACAAAACATGTGCACACTCAAAAATGTTCTTGTAGGTATACAGTGGGGCTCATTTTCAAAAAAGAAGAACATCCAAAAAGTGGCATAAAGGGGCAGATGGACATTTTTCTCGCCAAACCCTTCCAATTGGCTATTTTTGAAGCCTATTTTGTAGACGGATTTCATAGGCTGTTCATCTACAGTTCATCTATATCTCAAGAGGGCATGGTTTGGGTGGGACTAGAGCGGGCTTATGATTTGGACTTTTTTTTTCCCATAATCGAACATTGTAGAACATGTCCAGGGCGCAATTTGAACGTTGTGGGCTAGACCTGGTTTAATAATGAATAAGCGCCTTAAAGGTGCCCAAACTGAACAGATGACCACTGGAGAAATGTAGACATGACCCCCACACACCCCCTGTGGTCATTGACCCCTTCCACTTTCCAAAGATGTAAATGAAACAGTACATAACTGCCTGAAGCTTCAGATATTGTGACCAGTCCTAGTACAATATCTGATGTCATAGAAGAATCTTCAGCCAGGGAGAGCTCAAGACTTATCCCCATCCCCAGTGACGTAATGAGGGTAGAAGGTGCCCGGGGTAGGGTTGCCAACCCGCACCTTCCTCTCAGTTGTCGTCCCCCCCCCCTGCTCCTTTATGCCAACCCCCCACCCTGCACCCTCCTCTCCGCCCCAATCCCTTTCTTTCATGCCCCATCCCACACTCACGCTGGTGAAGTTTTTAAAGAGGTTTGGGAGATTGGAGAAGGGAGGGCACATGGGGTGTTTCACCCCCCCTTACTATGCCACTGCCCATCCCGCACACCCAATCCCGGGTATCCATCATCTAACCCTCTCTCTCTCCCTACCCCTCCAGGTATCTGACACCTCCCATTCCCTTCCTTTCCCCAAATATCCAGCATCTCCCTATCTTAACCTGCCCCCCAAATCAAGAATCTCCTCATCCCTTCTCTTCCTTACCCACAGGTATTCAGCATCTTCTCCCCTCTTTCCCCTGCCATCACTGCTTCTACCACTACCTCATCTCCATCTTGTAGAATCACAGCCTGCAACAAAAAGAAACAGTGCAGTGGAAACCTTACAGCACTACAGTCTCCACACAGACAAAAGAGATGGATCAGCTAGACGGAGACATCTTGCAGGAGCTGAAGAGCCTGAGAGAGGAGGTAAAGTGCTTGAGAAGCATCCGAGAGGAGTTGTCCCAGGTCACCGAGCAGGAGCCAGACAAAACCATCCTCAGGACGCCCAAACTGTCCAAACCTGCAACCCTGAAACCAACAATTTGGGTACAAGAGGCTGGAGACGCTGACTTCTGGCAGCTGGTAACTTCCTCCACCGGCAAACGTAGAAGACCTTCCTCTTCCTCTTCTTCTGTCTCTTTCTCTCGTTCACAGGGCAGTTTAACATCGACCCCACTAATCACCTTGAGGAACAGATTCCAGCTGATACAGGAGGAACCTGCCAATGAGGTACAGGAAGTTGTCCACCAGACGATTCCGGTTCCGGAGACAACAGATCAGCTCCCCTCAAAGAAGCGCAGAGTGATAGTCATTGGGGATTCCCTGCTGAGGGGCACCAAGGGACCAATTTGCAGACCAGATATGCAATCAAGAGAGGTTTGCTGTCTGCCAGGAGCCAGGATCCGAGATGTAACCGCCTGCCTAGACAGACTTATCAAGCCACATGACCACTTCCCCATGCTTCTCATCCACGTTGGAATGAACGACACTGCCAGGAACACCACAGAGAACATATCTGTAGACTTTGGAGCCCTGGGTGAGAAGTTGAGGAGGATGGAAGCGCAGGTGGTTTTCTCCTTGATCCTCCCAGTAAGAGGCAAGGGGAGAGCCATGGAGGATCGTATCCAGAGGACAAACGACTGGCTGCACAGATGGTGCAGGGAGATGAACTTCGGATTCTTGAACCATGGAGAGGCGCTGTAAGGACTACAGGGACCTGACGGACTTCACCTGACCAGAAAGGGAAAAAACGTCTTTGGACACCGACTAGCCCGCCTACTTCGTAGGGCTTTAAACTAGGTAAGTTGGGGGAGGGTACCCACTCAGTGCTGGCGCAAGTAACCAACTTGGCGAGGTAAGTTGCCAATCCATTTCTGAGTCCAAGATAAGTACACACTGCATTTCTGAGTCAGAGATAAGTATACACATTGCAAACAGTATTATAGGAGTCCAATTAGCTCAATCAGGAATATCTACACAGAGACATAGCAAACATAAGGTATGGAGGGCTATGTATGTTAATGCCCACAGTTTGGGCAATAAGATTCTGGAATTAGAGATGGAAATGAGGAACGCCGACCTAGATGTGGTGGTGATATCCGAGACTTGGTTCACAGACTCCCATGGGTAGGATATGTAATTTTGTAATGTAATGTAATTTATTTCTTATATACCGCTAAACTCCATTAGGATTCTAAGCGGTTTACAGAAAAAATAAACAATAGGGTGCATTAAAATTATAAGTAAAATAGGTACTTAGATATTCCCTTACTGTCCCGAAGGCTCACAATCTAACTAAAGTACCTAGAAAAATGACAATTAGTAGAGTAATGAAAAAATAAAATAGAGATAGATGAGAAAAAATAAGAAAATAAACATTCTAATAAGACAACAATGGTCTAAAGGACTTTGAAAGGTTGAAAAAGAGGGGAGATAGGAAATAGAAGCAGAAGGGAGAACCATTGAAACTATAGAATTCTTGGGAAATTTAAATGAAATTTAAATAATAAAGTAGGAAACAAAAACCAAGTGGCAAAACAATGAATGAGATTTAAAAATAAAATATCATAAACTAAAAAAGAAAGTGAAAAAATAAAAACAAACAGTCAAGACTGAAGTCCAGCTTGAAATGACTTCACTGCTTTGGCTGCGAAACTTCTCCAGATGTCATCCGATCCTTGTCAGCAAACCGGAAGCCCCAAATCCAGTGTCTCCGGTCATCAACTCGTCTAAGATATTCATTCTCTGTGCCTGCATGTCAAATTCGCTGAATCTGTCTCCTTTCAGGACAGGCACCGCTCGCGTCTCTCTGACCATTTGCGGCGCCAACCATGGCCTCCCCCTCATGGTGGCGGTGGTGGTCGTGGGGGTCGCTCCTCATCATGGCCGAAGCTAGCGACTGCAGCGCCTTCTCTGAGTCAGCAGGCCCAGGCTGGCGTCAGGGCCGGGTGCCTCTAGCGGCGGGCGAGCACCGGGTTGGCTGCCGGCTTCTCAGCGACAGGGGTGACGGCGATAATGGGATGGAAGGGCTGGGTGAGCGATTGCACTGGAGGCATCTCCTTGCCCGCATACTTCAGCTCCAACTCGGCAATCCTCACCGACGCGACCTGCCCCAACAATGCCCGATAAAAACTGAACATCGTAAGGGAGGGGGGAGGTCTGTTCTGGGCGCCATGTTGGTCGGGGGCACATTAACTCCTCCTCTTTTTCTGCAGCAGAGTTGGCAGCTGCGCAGCTTAGTAAAAGGAGCCCTAAGTTTCAATTAAAATTCCCATCCGTGCCTAAATTTCTCTAAATTACCACATTTATTTGCATAAATCTTCTCATATTTACTATACAGACATAACATATGCACTTTTCTTTCATGAAGTTATCCAAACTTTTTTAAAACTTGCTAAGCTACCTGTCTTCACCCCATTCACTGGCAACAAACTTCAGAGTTTAATTTCATGTTGAGCGAAGAAATATTTTCTCTGGTTTGTTTTAAATCTACTACTATTGCATGCCCAGTATATCTGGAAAAAGTAAACAAGCGATTCACGTCTACCCAATCCATTCCACTCAGTATTTTATAGACCAATATCATATCTCTCCTCAGCCACCTCTTCTCCTTTTGAAAATACCTTCCACTTTCAAAAGGTGTACAACACTAGCACACAATAGGCCAAGTAGGCACGTGCCTAGGGCCCGAAATGGTCAGGGGGGGCCCGATGAAGGGCATCAACATTGTTTTTTCCAAATGGCGATGGCCCCTCCAGCATCGATTGGCAAAGCGGGCAAACCCCCCCCCCCCCGATTTGCAACATAGGCCCCACTCCCCCATCGACGGAAAGTAAGACAAGCAAGCAACGTGGGTAAGAAAGGCAACAGGAACTGTAATTGTGCTAGCGGTGCTGCTTGCCCAAAGCTTCCCTCTGACGCAGCTTCCTGTATCCGTCTGGGCGCATGGTGGGGTGGGGCGGGGCAGGGGGGCCCAGTGTACTTGTGTGCCTAGGGGCCATTGACAAATTAATCCTGCCCTGCTAGCACGTCTAACTTTATACCGCTATTTTACATATACAGTGGTACCTTGGTTTGTGAATATAATTCGTTCCAGAAGCATGCTCGTAATCCAAAGCGCTCGCATATCAAAGTGAATTACCCCCATAGGAAATAATGGAAACTCAGGTGATTCGTTCCACATCCCAAAAACTTTAATAGAAAATACAGTACTGTATGTACTTGTATTGCAAGATCTCACGCGTTTCAAACAGTGCCTACACTGCGGGTGAATTGGGCGTAATGCTTTTATTACGTTCAGCTGCGCTCAGCGTGAGATGTGCGTGCTTGAACTGCGGGTGCCTGTATTACGCGATCGGTGATGCGATGTGCATATATTTGACTTGACGCACGTATATGTGCTCGTACTGCAAGACAACACTCGTTTTATCAAGTTAAAATTTAAGAAAATGTTTTGCTCGCTTTACAAAACACTCATAAACCATGTTGCTCGCTATCCAAGGTTTGACTGTATATTTAGCCACATAGCAACCTAACTTTCAAATTCATTCCAGGCAGGATACCTGGTGTCTGAAAATCAGCTTGTTTTCTGCATGTTTAAAAGATTATACCTACCTTTGCAGGAAAGCACCCTGTTTATATTTAACCCAAAGTAGCTAGCTCCACATATGATGGCAATAATGATTGCTGAAATAATTATTATTTATCACTATAGCGCACTACAGACAAACTGTGGTTGCCCTCCCTCTTAGCACATGGCTCCATGTTCAAAAAAGCATAAAATAAAATTGCTGACTCACCCACAACACTGGGTGTTTTGTTCATACCTTTCAATTGCCCCAAACAGCAGTTTAGGTCTTAAAACTACCATCACACCTATCTCTAATAATAAGCCTGTCCAAGTTCCTGTAGACTGCAATTATCAGACAAAAGCATGTGCAGACTCTCTGTCACACACACACACACACACCTTTTACTCCATACAATACCACGCCTTATTTTAAGAGAAATAGGGGGTGGGAGCTCTTATCTGAAAAGCACATGGCCTTCCAAGGAAAGCAGGAGGGTGTGCAGGCAGCTCTGTACCGGGCTGCTTGTATCAACATCATTTTTATGGTGGGTTTAGAGTTGCTCTCTTACAGAGCATGAAGAGGTCGGCTGCCCCCCCCCCCATTCACACACCCATTCCATTTATAAAGCTGAAGAATCAGTGCATCCTTTTAAAAAATGACACTCAAAAAATATTTTATGATGTATGACAAATTAACTACATGATTGCCTTCATTTTTTCATGAAATACTAAGTTTTAAGACATTCATGACATTTGGTGGTATAATCAGGCATATACTGTATGTCTACATACATATCTCTCTGTATACAATAGGCCAGTATCTCTCAAACTGTGTGCCAAGACACAGTGGTGCGCCCCAAAGAGATTCTGGGTGTGCCACGAGAGATTCCAGAATTTTACTTTAAAAAAATTCCCTTCATAAGCATACACTAGAATAGAAGGCATGTACGTCGCATGCACGAGTCTGTCAATGTTATGAGTGTGTGTGTAAGGATGCAACCGCCCAGACAAGCATCATTCTTTAACGTGATTGGTCCTTGAAAACTAACAGCAAGCAATTTTAGCTTTAGTTTTAATGCAGCATTATCCTAACTTGAGCAACAAAAGCAATCAAGGCTTTGTTACTCTGGATCTTCTTATCTTTGCATACTTAGATTTTCAGCTCTGACAGAAATTAAATTGAAAAAAAGAGAACTGCAGATGGTGGATGATGAAATGTGTGTTCGCTCATTGACTATCGAGCCGCGTTTTGAGTTAATTTGCACTCAAAAACAAGCACATCCATCCCATTGATTAGTTCAAGTTCAAGTTCAAGTTTATTTGTTCTTAATGAATCGCCTATTTTAAATTACTAGGCGATGTACAATACCATAAATTAGCAATTCTATCTACTTTAGTTTTACCATTGTTACAATTACCCATCCACTTTAAATAAATAACTCTCAAATTAGATTTTTTTGTTGGTTTTGCAGTTTTATAATTTTAATTAATGTGCTGCGAAAACATGTGCTCCATTAACTGTTTCTTTTACAAAGCCACACAGCAACAGCCCCGAAGCCCTTTAAATCTCTATGGGCTTTGGGGCCGCTAGCGCGGCTTTGTAAAAGAGGCCGTAAGGTGCCAGAGCTAAAAAAAAGTTTGAGAGACACTGCAATAGGCAGATATAAATAATAGAGAACATTCTACCTTAACTTCTGTCCATTGTTGTACCATAAAGACTGACAGGTGAGACACAGCAGAGTTGGTTCAACAATCGGGAGCTTTTTCTGTTTCTCCAGAGGGCAAAAGATTTTAAATAAACTAGATTAAACAGCAACAGCCTTTGGCAAAGCACAAAAAAAACAACAGCCTTATGTTTTTTCCCAGTATGAGTGGAATATTTAATCTCCTCAGTCTGGCTGTGGCCTTAGTTATTGGTTTTACTCCAGGTTCTGCTGGACTTGTCACAAATGAGAAAATAAAACAATAGCTATGGCCAATCAGCAAGGCATTAACTGACAACACAAAGAGCTGGATTTGTCTGCTGATGCAATGATATAGAACATTTTTTTTTTCCAAACATTTAAACTAACCCTTTTATAAAGCTCTTTACATTTCACTTTCTAATAATGATGGGCTGTCATTTGCTGCAACGTAGGGAATGTCAATAACATATTCAATATTGTAACCAAAACACAAGAGAAAGCACCTTCTCAGATGAGAATGCAAAGGAAGAAACCTCAAACGCGACCAGATGTGCTAGGATACTTTAATTCTTCAATCAGACTTGACACGAATGTGTTTCGGTCCTAAGGCCTGCTTCATGTGTCTACAAACCCCCAAAAATGCAAACATTGGATACAATCAAATTAAAAACACATTACGCATAGAATATATAAAGCATAATAGATATAAATATACAAATCTGGACAATAACCCCCCCACCACCACCACCACCACCATTTACAAAACCGCAAAAGTGGTTTTTAGCGCAGGCCGATGTACTGAATGCTCTGTGCTGCTCCCGACGCTCATAGAATTCTATGAGCGTTGGGAGCAACACAGTTCATTCAGCTTGCTGGTCTGCGCTAAAAAACGCTTTCGCGTATGTATGTGTGAATTATTTTTTTAATCCATATATAAAAAATAAATCATAAACTTTCTGTCAAAATGGCATATATACATATACATCAGTAATCACATCAAGAATAATAATAATAACTTTATTCTTGTATACCGCATTACCATGAAAGTTCTATGCGGTTAACAGATGAAGAGACTGTACATTTACAGTGAAGTTACAATTTCATTAATGTTACATTTACATAATAGACTATACATTTTCAGTCATGTTACATTTACATTTTAGACGATAACTTTACGGTGAAGTTATTTTTACAGCTAGGTTGTATATTCGGAGTAGTTACATTCGCTATAAGTCACATACAGCGGTGTTACAAATGGCAGTGTTACATACGGAGGTAAAGAGTCTGGGGGTGAGTCGAGGTCAAAGGAGGAGGAAGGAGGAGGGAGGGTAGATCAGAGGAATTTGTCAAAAAGGTAGGTTTTGATTAATTTCCTGAATGTTTGATAGGGGGGGAATTGGAGTTGAGAGTAATAATAATAATAACTTTATTTTTGTATACCGCCATACCCAGGGAGTTCTAAGCGGTTCACATCAATTAAACAAAACTTAATAAGAAATTACAATAAACTATATTTACAAGTAATGAAGATATTGGAACAAAATTAACAAGAAATTACAATTGATCATAGTTACAATTGATCATAATTACAAGCAATGAGGTGATGAAGGTGAGCATGCGAGGGGGAGGGGAATGAGTAGGTCATTGGAGTTAGTGAGAAGGGGGAGATCAAAAAGAGGGGGGAGGGGACCGGGAGAGTTGGGTCGTTTGAGGGAGGGGAGAAAGAAATGGAAGAGAGGGGATTAGGGATATTGAGCGTGGAATAAATGAGTTTTGAGTATTTTTCGGAAATCAAGGTAGGTGTGGGCTTTGAGCAGAATTTGGGCTAGCCAGGGGTTCTGTTTGGCTGCCTGGAAGGCGAAGGTTTTGTCGAAGAACCTTTTGAGGTGACATAGTTTTAGGGAGGGAAAGGCGAAAAGATTGATTCTGCGGGAGTTCTTTTTGTAGCAGTTCATGTTGAAATGAGGGGTGAGGTAGCTCGGAGATAGCCCAAAGACAGTTTTGTAGCAGAAGCACGCGAACTTGAATAGGATTCTAGATTCAAGGGGTAGCCAATGTAGTTTGTGGTAAAAAGGGGTGATGTGTTCCCATTTGTTTAAGCCAAATATAAGGCGAACGGCGGTGTTCTGGATAAGTTTCAGTCTCCTGATGGTTTTCTTCGTGGAGGCCAGATAAATGATGTTGCAGTAGTCAAGGATGCTGAGAATGGAGGATTGTGTCAACAGGCGGAATGAGGTGTCGTCAAAGTATTTTTTTATGGTGCGTAATTTCCAAAGAACTGAAATGCATTTTCTGACCGTAATATCAGTATGTTTTTCCAGGGATAGATGTTTGTCTAGGGTGACTCCCAATACTTTTAAGGTTTGTTTGAGGGGGAAGGCCATACCTTTCACTTGGATTGTGGTGTCTTTGATTTTGTCATTGGGGGTAGCTAGGAAGAATTTGGTTTTGTCAGGATTTAATTTTAGTCTGTGGGATAGCATCCAGAGTTCTATCTGAGTAAGTGAGCTTGAAAGAGAGGTGAGCAACTCTGGAGTGAAGCTGGTTAGTGGGATGACTATTGTAATGTCATCTGCGTAGATGAAGAATTTGAGCTTGAGGTTTTGCAGGAGGTTTCCCAGGGAGGCAAGGTAGATGTTAAACAGGGTGGGGGAGAGGGGGGAGCCCTGTGGGACCCCACAGGCATTATCCCAGCTGTATGAGAGGGAGTTCCATTTGGCCACTTGGAATGCTAGAGATCGGTCGAGGAAATTTTTGTAATTTACATTTGTAATTTTTTGTATTTTACATTTGTTTATGTGAAATTTTTTTTTCTTAATGGTACACACGTGTATTTGCCATGCTATTTCTACCATTTAGTATGTATTAAAGAACCTTGCACTGGAACTATGGCAAATTGTAACCTGTGCACTGTATACTATGGGGCTCATAATTGAAGCACAAATACATCTAAAAACCTGCCCAAGTCGGGTTTTAAAAAGCCCAGACATGCCCTCTAAAACGAGGCCAAGTCCAGGTAAATCCAGGCATCTGGTAACTCTAGCTTAAAGGAACAGGCAGCAGAGAAGGAAGAAGCAGCCCAGTTAATCGCATATGGAGCATATTCGATACCTCACTCCGCAGCAGCAGAATTCTGTGCAGTCTGGAGAAGAGGGGAATTTTGCACAAATTCTGCACTGTGCAGTGCAGAATTTCCCCAGGAGTAACAATTACAAGAAAGCTTCTATATACCAACTCTCAATGGATGCTCAGTTTGTGAGTGATGGATCATAAAAACTGCCCTATTCGACAGAAATATCACCTAAAAAGTATCTACACCAAACACTAAATATGTCCACCCCTGCATATAAGTCTGAAACTTCTAACATTTGCTAACAATCTGTATATTGTATTTCACTGCCTTTTTAAGAATCTGTATTCTGTAATTCTCTGACTTCTGCATATTGTAACTCGCTGACTGTCCAGCTCTCTTCAATGTGAACCGCCTAGAAGTCTCACGACTATGGCGGTATAGAAGAACAAAGTTGTTATTATTATTATTATTATTAGAAGGGATCAAACCTAAGCAATCCAACTTAATGGGAAATGTTAAACATCTTAAGTCACAAGAAATATATTATATCTGATGATATGGCAACTCCTTTCAAATGACTGCTTCAGCTCTGAATAAGATCATAGCTTTCCTATCATTGCATAAATAGGTTGACTTTATATTACTCCTACACACAAAAGCATACAGTACAAAGAATAGCAACAGGAAGGTTTCAATTGACAATACACTATACTCTGAATGAGTGAACACACAATTACACTTTTTTTGTGAGAGAAAATAAAGGTTTCAATGTAAGCTTCTTGTCTACAGATATCATCAGAACATCCATATCATTGAACCAGAATGTTCCTCTAGTCTACAAAGGAAGACTCGAAGAATG
The DNA here is from genome assembly GCF_902459505.1 of Geotrypetes seraphini. Taxonomy (NCBI): domain Eukaryota; kingdom Metazoa; phylum Chordata; class Amphibia; order Gymnophiona; family Dermophiidae; genus Geotrypetes; species Geotrypetes seraphini. Next base: position 55,636,786 of record NC_047098.1, on the reverse strand, counting down.
TAGAACATAGGAACATAAATTTATGAATGCAGATTAAGACCATATGGCTTAGCTAGTCTGTGTTAAAAGTGCAGCAATAATTGGTAGCTCTTTGCAAAATGCCTCCATTCCTGTCAGTGCATGAGCGAAGATTGACACATGCATTGATAGGTAATGTGACATTTAGAAACAGCCTGAATTGGAAATCAAAAATATCTACAAAGAAAATTGGTTTCCCCCAAAATATTTTTTATAGGGATTGCTACAAAAATTATTTATAGTAAGTTAACAAAACATTTACTACCATCAACATAGGCTTTTTTTTTTTTTTTAAATTAGCTCTGGTTTGGTAGCTTTCCACCCACCTCTAAATAAGTATCCCAAGAGCACCCATCCCAGCCCCTTCACCCAATATATATGTACAGTATATATATATATATATATATTAATTCCCTTGTATCTAGCAGCACCCCCATCCCCTTGATATGTCCAGTCCCCTCTCTCTGACTTAAAACAAATGTCCCTGGTATCTGCAGTATTTAGGCATCTACACGTAAACCAACTTTATGCCTGTTAGGCATGTTGATGCTGGATTTTCTCAGTAACTGCTCCCCAACTTTGGAACTCTATATCTATTCATATTAGAGAGGAATCATCACAAGAATGCTTTTTCAGGGGTGTCCAACCTGTGGCCCAAGGGCCGCATGCGGCCCCGTTAAGTATTTTGTGCGGCCCCAGTCGAGCCCCCGGGTATTTACCGTCTTGCTGGCTCCCTCCTCTGTCTTGCCACAGCGTTTGCGCATTTGTGCGGCCCCAGAAACATTTTTTTCGGCCAATGCGGCCCAGGGAAGCCAAAAGGTTGAACACCCCTGCTTTAAATCAAAGTTAAACACTCTCCTTGTCAAAGATGCCTTCACTGTATAATAGTTTAAACTCCAGTTTTTTTTTATAAAGACGGGACCCCTCCCTATTGTACAACCCCTAGACATTTATCTGTCCTATCCACAAATGGAGTTCACCCTTTAGCTTTTTTATTTGTTAATGTTCATCTGTCCATGTCATTAAATATGTACAACCCCTGATTTTAACCTTTGTGCTCTGCTTAGAAATTTGATAAGCAGAATAACATATATGAAATAAACTTGGGTTATACTATCATTCTATCATGGAATTAGGCACCTTAGTTCCATAATAGAATAGGATCCAACCACATGGCCTTTGGGCACCTGACTGGAGGTACCCAGTTATAGATCACATGCACTATATCTTCCAAGTCAGCTGAATCTCTATGATGACCCTTATTTCAAGGTATTTTTCCTCATTCCATGCCATAGCCTCACCCACTTCTATTGGAATGGACTCCTAAAGCAGGTACATGGTTTCTAATTGCTATGCCTGAAAAATCACAGAAGCATCCCAGAATGGTCATAAAGAAGTTGGAAAATGTGCGTGTTTCTCACTGTCCTCCTGGGCATGATGGAGTTTTCTATGGAAAGAAGAAGGGCAGCTGCCTGAGACCAAGATCCCTACATGGCTGTTGATAGCTCTTGTGTATACTCTATACTGCAATCTGTCTCTTTACACACTAAGAACTGTGGGATGAATTCAGTGTAAGATTCAATTTCATGCCTTATGCCCAAAGTGGTCCTTCTCTTCATTTAAATTCCACCTATTAACCCACTTTTAGAGTTTAAATGTTTTCCCTGGCTCTCTTCAATACTTATTTCTCTTGCCTGTCTCTCGGTCTTGATTAGATGTAAGTTCCATGGACCAGGGATTGTCCTGCATGCATTTCTACCAGGCGGGCTGAACCAACTTTTGCACTGGTGCCCTGCCCCACCCATAATCTAGTAGCTCTCCCTCTTTGTCAAGTCTCTCCCCCCCCCCATCGCTGATGATAAAGGGTAACAAAATCTTGAACTGCAATCTGGCACCTCTCCCTTCTCTCTCACAGAGGAGAGGGAAGAGAGGAGGGAAAGATGCCAGACTGGTATTTTGGTGCCCTTTATCACCAGCAATCAGGCCCAAGGTCTCACCTGGTCCAGAAGTTGAGCCAGCCCTGATATCTACAGCTCTATTTACTTCTTGTAGTGCTATGTAGAAGGTAATAACAGTGATAGTTAGGGTTGTCAGATTTTCTCTTTGGAAAAAAAAAAAAGAGGATGCCTGGCTCCGCCCCATTCCATCCCCAGTCCTGCCCCATTCCTCCTCAGCCCCTCCCCCACATGAACCTCCCCGAGCTCGAAGGCTGCAAATAGAAGCCTTTGTGCATGCATGGACATTGACGCAATGCATATGACATCATCATGGTGCAGGCTGCACATGCACAAAGGCTTCCAGATGCAGCCTCCAAGCTCAGGACTTCCAAAACCAGGACAAACTGCCAGGTTTTGGAAATTCCTTCGGGCGCCTGGACAGTTCTCTAAAAAGAGGACATGTCTGGGTTTTCCCAGAAGCATGGTAACCCCAGTGATAGTATGTCGGTCACAATGGCCCAGTTAAAGGATAAAATCAGTTCTCCCAGTGCAATAAACACCTGCCAGTAAAAGAGATAAAATGGACAGTAAATAATCTTGTTTTAGATCTTCTGAAATTTTAACATGATCTAGAGTTGTCAATTGGCTCCACTATTTAAGGACAAGTTGATCCACTCCTTATTTTACTTCTTCCAAATCCTTGTATGCAGAGGGGTCAAATCAGAATTGGATCCACCTGGCCAGAAAACAAGAGCCAGTTAGCAATCCTAAAGGCCCATGGACTTGAAGAATGGTCTGAAATTTGGCAGCTAAAATTGAATGCTAAGAAATGCAAGGTCATGCATTTGGGCTGCAAAAACCTGAGGGAATGGTACAGTTATGTGCATGACAGAAGAGCAGGGCTTGCGTGTGATTGCATGTGATGATCTTAAGGTGGCCAAACAGGTTGAAAAGGTGACAGCGAAAGCTAGAAGGATGCTAGTGTGTATAGGGAGAGATATGGCTAGTAGGAAAAAGGAGGTATTGAGGCCCCTGTATAAGGCTTTGGTGAGACCTCATTTAGAATATTGTGTACAATTCTGGAGGCCGCACCTTCAAAAAGATATAAAAAGGATGAAGTCGGTCCAGAGGAAAGCTACTAAAATGGTGTGTGGTCTTCGTGATAAGGCGTATGGGGACTGACTTAAAGATCTCAATCTGTATACTTTGGAGGAAAGGTGGGAGAGGGGAGATATGATAGAGATGTTTAAATACCTACATAATGTAAATGCGCATGAGTCGAGTCTATTTCATTTGAAAGGAAACTTAGCTATGAGAGTGCATAGGATGAAGTTAAGAGGTGATAGGCTCCGAAGCATCTAAGGAAATACTTTTTTTACAGAAAGGGTAGTAGATACATGGAACAGTCTCCCAGTAGAGGTGGTAGAGACAGAGACTGTGTCTGAATTCAAAAGGGCCTGGGATAGGTACTTGGATCTCTCGGAGAGAGAAACAGATATTGGTTCCTGGGGATGGGAGATTAGATGGGCCAATTGGCCTTTATTTGACATCATGTTTCTATGTCCTATTTTAGGCCAAATTTAGGAGCATATGTTTTTAGCTGAAAATTCATTTTAACTTGGGAGCTTAAGTTATACTCATAAATTTAGAACTTGTATAGCACACTAAAAGGGTGGTATAGATGTCTTTCATACCTTAAGCAGACACCCTCTGCCCACTTCAATTACAACATTTTCATGCATGGATTGCCTCCTGCCAGACCAAAGCAGGCAGCAGGGGGCGGAGCTAGGGCAGAAATGGTCAGGCCAGGGGGGCAGGTCTAGGGTGTCTGGATGCTCTAATCAAGTGCTAATCAGATGGCACTCTACAGTGTATCAGCGCTAACCAATTAGTGCAGAACATGGCTACTCCCAGCTCTAAAAACAAAAAGTATATTTTAGTACATGGGAAGTGCACACTGATGCCAAAACTACTGTGGGTCACCTGAGTACGACCCATGGTGTTGGTTTTTAATCTGTGGTAAGCACGCATTAGTGCTTACTGTAGCTTAGCATAAGGGGTCTCTAAATCTTTAAAGAGTAATGCTGGGTTTTGCTATACCACGGAAGAGCTTCTTACTGCAGGCCAGCAAGGTAAATGCTCCAACGCTCCTAGGAATTGAATGGGCGTTGGAGCATTTACCGTGGTTAGAAGCTCTTCTGCGGTTTAGTAAAAGTAGCCCTACATAAATAAATCAGGATTAGACTAAAACTGCTGATGCATGCCCGGTGAGCAGAAAAAATGTTGGAAGGCTCCGGCTCACCTCAGAGAAAAAGCATTGGTGATATCTATCTATCCCTGTTTTACAAACATAGTGAAACAGCAAAAGAAGACTCTGCAGTACAATCCACGCACTTGGGTTTATGTTGATTTCTCGACATCCACATTTACTCTTTTGATCCAATAGCAAACATTAGGACCCCCAAAGAAGACGTGTTGTGTCCCTTTCACCTTAGGCATATGTAGAATGTTTCTATATTTTTAATATAGACTGAATAAAAAGCCTACATCAAAAACATCTTCTTCACAGTTTCTTTCGTTGTGGTTTTCACAAACATACCCCCTCTTTTGCGAACTCATAGGCAATGGCAGCGGCGGTAACTGCTCCAACACTCATAGGAATTCTTTTTTTTTTTTCCAAATCTTTATTCATTTTAACATATGAACACAACATATTACATTATCACTTGATAATTCCATAACAATATATAACTAAAAGATTTATATCCCACCCCCATCTCATATCTATACATGAATAATATAATTCCTATGTATATTAATCAATTAAATTATGCACATATATATTAAATTATCATAACCCACCCATCCCCCATCCCCCCATCCCCCCATTCTTTCAATTATCATATAAGGAAAAAGAATAATAAATTAACATTAATCATTATGATAATTTATTATTGGCCTCCACACATCTTTAAATCTATTAAAATGACCATTTTGTATTGCAAGTAAACGTTCCATTTTGTACAGATGACACACTGAGTTCCACCAGAAGCTGTAATTTAGTCTAGAACAATTTTTCCAATTCAATGTTATTTGTTGTATCCCTACTCCTGTAAGGATCATCAAAAGCTTATTATTTACTGCAGATATTTGGCTTTTATTTCTCATACACATTCCAAATAAAACTGTATCATATGACAATGCCACATGATTTTCCATAAAGAGGTTAACTTGATCCCATATTGATAAGCAAAATGCCTGAATATATGGACAATAAAATAAAAGATGATCCAGAGTTCCAAAACTCATAGGAATTCTATGAACATCGGAGCGGTTGCCACCGCTGCTGGCGCTAAAACCCACGCTATGCGTTCGCAAAAGAAGAGGTTAGTGACTTTTTTTACTAAGCTCTATTCAGCTAACGTGTGCCTAATACAGCAAATAATGGACGAACAGGGGACATGCTCAGCTGTACATAGTAAATTGAGAATGTGCGCGCACTGAGCACTTGCTAAAAATTTTTCCTTTTTTTTGTTTTAGATGAGGTGTGTTGGGGCGGAGAACGAGCAATTCTGTGCTAACCAGTTAGGCCCTGATTCTATGTTTTGTTTGCTTGTAAAATCTTCAATAAAAACTATTGAACAAAAAAAAAAAAAAAAGACACCTAAAGTTAGGCACCTAGATCGGTGCAACTAGCTGACTTACCCCCCTCTTTTACGAATGCTTAGCGCGGGTTTTAGTGCCAGCAGCGGCAGTAACTGCGCCGACGCTCATAGAATTCCTATGAAGGTTGGAGCAGTCACCACCACAGCCGACACTAAAAACCCACGCTATGCGTTTGTAAAAGAGGGGGTTAGGTATCTAAGTTAAGGCTCTTTTTATAATGCCGTGGTAGAGATTTCTACCGCGGGCCAGCAAGGTACCTTGCTGGGCTTTGTAAAAGCCAGTGTTAATTATTTTAAAAGCTTAATTGGTGATGATAATGAGCAATTAGTACCTCATAATTAGCTTAAATTAACATTAATTGGGTGGTAGGTACCTAATTCAGTTGGCGCCTACCACTTTCAAGTAGGCGCCTAGTCCAAGGTGTCTCCCAGAAAGTAGATGTTAGGGGCAGATCGTGGGCAGATCATGGGTGTGTTGTGTACGTAGGTGCCTCAAGTGGACTTAAACGCCGGTAAGCGCCTATTTTAGGTGCCGATATTTAGGCCAAGAAAACCCTGGAATAAATAAGATGTACCTAAGGTTTAGATGCCTACCGGTGTGCATAAGTCCACTTTAGGCACCACTAGGCATGATTCTATAAATAACGCCTAACTCAGGATTGACATGCACTATGTGACATAAACCACACAAACTTACTGGTAAAGAAATGCTTTTACACGCTGTGGAAGCTAAGGACTATCAAAAAATACTTTGACACAACATGCTTTAGGTTACTGGTGCAGTTGTTGATCCTATCTATCCTGGACTACTGCAACATCGTCTACCTGAGTGTCCCACAAAAAACAGTAAAAAAAAATTGAAATTAGTACAGAACACTGCGGTTCTCTTAATCTTCGGACTGAGAAAAAAAGACCACATTAGCCCCTATTACAAAAAACTGCACTGGCTACCAATAGAAACACGAATACTATTCAAATTTGCATGTATCTGTTTCAAACAAGTCTGGGGTCTAGCACCTTCCTACCTGCAAACACACTTCATTCTATACAACCCCACACGAACCACCAGAAACAAAAACATCTTTGCATACCCATAGATCACAGGCTGCAAATACAAATCCTTCCTGGACAGAACCTTCATGTACCAAGCAAACAGACAGCAATCCTGGCTGGGAAACTGCATAAATGAAGCCAAACAGCACTACAACGCATTCCGAAAATCAATTAAAACCACTCTATTCGACAAATTTATTGCCTAAACAGATGACCTTCTCTCACTATGTTATTTCCCCGCTGCAATCCCTGATGAAATCTCTCAGGTAACTCCAACCTCTCATATATTCCTTCCCCATGTAACTCCAATCTCTTATGTAACATTTCTCTTCATGCATTCTGTAATTCGCTGATTGTCCAGCCTTCTTTCAATGTGAACCGCCTAGAAGTCGTTTGATTATGGCAGTATAGAAAAATAAAGTTATTATTATTATATTGCTTGGCACCTATGTTTTAGGTGCCATTTATAGAATCGAGGCCTTAGTGCCTCTAGATTACCATGCACTTAGGGTCACTAGACGTCTGGATTTAACAAGACATGTCCTCTTTTTGGAAGACAGTCCAGGCATCTGGACGGCTTTTCAAAACCCAGCACTTTGTCCAGGATTAGAAAATCTTCAAGCTCAGGGCCGTGTCTGGAGCATCTGAGCATGTGCGGATGCTACATGGTGATGTCACACGCATGCGTGCATGCATGTGACATCATCACATCACACCTATTTATGCTAGGAGGCCCTCCAAATGCAGCTTCGAGCTCGAAGAGAAGAGGTTCAGGGGCGGGGCTAGGGCGTAAAGGGGCGTGATTTGGGCAGAACAGGGTGGGGCTGGGTAGAACTAGACAGACCTGGGGGTGGGGCCATGTGTCTGGATTGTACAGTCGTAAAATCTGATAACCCTACATGCATTAACTGTTTAGCACACAGATAAAGCAGGAACCCTAATTGCCTACAACAGTGGTTTCCAACACACAGCCCCCAAGTCCTCAATTGCGGTCCTCAAACAGTTGGTTGAAATGCTCTTCAAATCCTGTAAAAATACACTGATTTCCATCTTGCCCACTTGATATAGTAACTGCAATCTCCTAAGTGTCTTTTACTCAGGTGTCTATTTGTGGAATTTGCTACCGTTGACAATCCAAAATAAATGTGTTTTTCAAATATATCCCTGAAGTGTTGTAGAATCAATATTAGTATTAATTTTTAATGTTTACTACCCAGTTTGAACAAGCAGGACAAGGCTTTTTACAAAATTAGTAGTATGTGTAAGCTTAAAATCTTTTGGTGGCTCTCAGAGCTTTCTTGTATTCACACTGCAACCCTTTACAAGCAAAAGGTTGGTCTACAAAATAGTGTTCCTGCAGTAAGTTTATAAAAGTTCCCAAAAAAAACGTGTAGTGCATATGTACATACAGTATTGAACACCAGGACAGTGGGCACGGGCCCACCCCAAATTGTAGCATCCTCGTTTAGGATGGCGGGGATCCCCCAAGCCCCGCCAGCTGAAAATGTCCTCCTCAGGCAGCCAGGACACTCCTAAATGCGCTTCAGCCAGCGGCACACTCCATGAGTCATTTCTGCAAAGGCTCACCCCTCTCCTGTGCATGCGTGTTTCTTGCACATGCGCAGAAGGGAGGAAGGCTGGCTTGACAGCTGGCGAGTATGCGAGCATTCTGGGTATGCGCAACACAATCTCTTCAGGTGGAGGGGGCTTGGCGATCTCCGCCCGCTCAGGTACTGAATTGGGGAGGGGGGGGTAAAACAGTGTGTACCCCTCCCACTTTGGGCTAATGCTCAACCAAAATTGGCATGTCTGGCTATGCCCCAGCAGGATGACCTCTTTCCTTTCATCATTGCCTAAGGAAAAGTACCTGAAACAGACTCACTTGCTACTGGAGGACTAACCTAATAGTTAGTGCATAAGCCCTTTTTTTACCAAGCTCTATTGCCACTGCAGCTTCTTGAGACCCTGGGCGAGTCACACATCCCTCCATTGCCCCAGGTGCAAAGAATGGCCACCCGGATGGTCTCGGGACTCAAGGATCTACCATACGAAAAACGGCTTGACAAATTACAGCTATACTCGCTCGAGGAGCGCATAGAGAGGGGAGACATGATCGAGACGTTCAAGTATCTTACGGGCCGCATCGAGGCGGAGGAAGATATCTTCTTTTTCAAGGGTCCCACGACAACAAGAGGGCATCCGTTGAAAATCAGGGGCGGGAAACTACGAGGTGACACCAGGAAATTCTTTTTCACTGAAAGAGTGGTTGATCGCTGGAATAGTCTTCCACTACAGGTGATTGAGGCCAGCAGCGTGCCTGATTTTAAGGCCAAATGGGATCGGCACATGGGATCTATTCACAGGGCAAAGGTAGGGGAGGGACATTAAGGTGGGCAGACTAGATGGGCCGTGGCCCTTATCTGCCGTCTATTTCTATGTTTCTATGTTTCTATGGTACAAAAAAATATACGAGGTCTGTTCAAAAAGTTCCAGGACTGATTTTATATAACAATTTATTGAACAGTCTTACAACTTATTCCATTGGGTCCCCTTCAAAGTACTCCCCCTTCCCTACCTATACACTTTTCCCAACATTGTTTCCACTTCTGGAAACAGTCCTTAAATGCATCTTCAGGAATTGCCAAAAGTTGCTGCATTAAATTTTGCTTTGTGTCATTTCCTTTCAGCGTGGATTTAAGTTCAGGAAACAAGAAGATGTCAGCAGGGACCAAGTCAGGAGAATAAGGTGACTAGGGAAGAACTGTCTTCGTGTTTTTGCACAAAATTTTGACGCATTCAAAACACTTTCCACAACTCATGACATGTTCCCCATAAGCCACTTTCAACATAAGAACATAAGAATTGCCGCTGCTGGGTCAGACCAGTGGTCCATCGTGCCCAGCAGTCTGCTCACACGGCGGTCCCCAGATCAAAGATCAGTGCTCTAAAATGAGTCCAGCCTCACCTGTGTAGGTCCCAGTTTAGCAGGAACTTGTCCAGCTTAGTCATGAAACCCTGGAGGGTGTTTTCCCCTACAACAGACTCCGGAAGAGCGTTCCAGCTCTCCACCACTCTCTGGGTGAAGAAGAACTTCCTTACATATGTACTGAATCTATCCCCTTTCAACTTTAGAGAGTGCCCTCTCGTTCTCTCTATCTTGGAGTGTGTGAACAGTCTGTTTTTATCTACTAAGTCTATTCCCTTCAGTATTTTGAATGTTTCGATAATGTCTCCTCTCAGTCTCCTCTTTTCAAAGGAGAAGAGGCCCAGTTTCTCTAATCTCTCATTGTACGGCAACTCCTCCAGCCCCTTAACCATTTTAGTCGCTCTTCTCTGGACCCTTTCGAGTAGTATCGTGTTTTTCTTCATGTACGGTGACCAGTGCTGGACATAGTACTCCAGGTAAGGGTGCACCATGGCCCGGTACAATAGCATGATAACCTTCTCTGATCTGTTCGTGATCTCCTTCTTTATCATTCCTAGCATGCTGTTCGCCCTTTTTGCCGCTGCATCACATTGTGCAGACGGCTTCATCGACTTGTTGATCAGAACTCCCAAGTCTCTTTTCTGAGAGGTCTCTCCACGTATTGGCCCGGACATCCTGTATTCGTGCATGAGATTTTTGTTACCAACATGCATCACTTTACACTTATCTACGTTGAACCTCATTTGCCATGTCGCTACCCATTTCTCGAGCTTGATCTTCGCAATCTCCCTGTGTCTTCACTATTCTGAATAACTTTGTATCGTCCGCAAACTTAATCACCTCACTCGTTGTACCAATGTCCAGATCGTTTATAAAGATGTTGAAGAGCAAGGATTCAAGAACCGAGCCCTGCGGCACCCTGCTGGTGACCCTCCTCCAGTCTGAGTATTTTCCATTTACCCCCACTCTCTGTTTCCTATGTTCCAGCCAGTTTTTAATCCACGTGAGTATTTCACCCTCGATTCCATGGCTCGCAATTTTCTGAAGTAGTCGTTCATGCGGAACCTTGTCAAACGCCTTCTGAAAATCCAGATCTACAATGTCGACTGGGTTACCCTTGCATATCCGCCTGTTTACTTTCTCAAAGAAGTGCAACAAGTTCGTCAGGCAAGATCTGCCTTTGCTGAAACTGTGCTGGCTGGTCCTCATTAAACCGTGTTCATCAAGGTGATCAATGATGCAGTCCTTTATCAGCGCCTCTACCATCTTTCCCAGTACCGAGGTCAGACTCACCGGTCTGTAGTTTCCCGGATCTCCCCTCGAACCTTTTATGAAGATCGGCGTAACATTCGCCACCTTCCAGACTTCCGTAATCTTTCCTGATTTGATCGACAGATTGGCTATAGTCCCTTTCAGTTCCTTGATGACCCTCGGATGGATGCCATCCGGTCCCAGGGATTTATCGCTCTTAAGCCTATCGATCTGCCTGCATACCTCTTCTAGACTGACCATCAACCCTGTCAGTTTCCCGTCTTCATTTCCAGCATATAGCCTGATGCTGTGTAAATCCTCTTCGGTAAATACAGACGCAAAAAATGTGTTCAGTTTGTCTGCGATTTCTTTGTCCTCCTTTAGCACTTCCTTTATTCCATGGTTATCCAATGGTCCCACCGCTTCCTTCGCGAGTCATTTCCCCTTAATATATCGAAAGAAGGGCTTGAAGTTTTTCGCCTCCTTGGCTATTTTTCCTCGTAGTCTCTTTTGGCCCCTTTTACCGCCTTATGGCACCTGCGTTGATGCTGTTTGTGCTTATTCCAGTTTTCGTCCATTTTTGACCTTTTCCATTTCAAAAGTTTCTGTAGCAGTCTTATCCAATTTAAAAAAAGAACTTTGTGCCGTAGCACTGCTCATTGAGGTTGCACACAATGAAAAATAGCCAATCACGATAACACACTTTCACAAAAACTGCTGTAGCTCGGAGACAAAAATAGTTATCAACAAATGGAAAAAAGGTTACTTGTGAGGTTTCAAGCTACTCAACACCGCCTAGCACGTCTCAAAAGAACTTTCCGTGGATGCGCAATTAAAACTGTCCTGGGACTTATTGAACAGACCACATAGATTGTGAGCCAGTAGGGACAAAGAAAATACCGGTATGTAATATGTAAACTGCATTGATTGTACCACAGAAAGGCAGTGTATATTCAATTCCTTTTGAGCAGGTACATTTTTATAATCAAAGGAACAACCAGGTGTACTGCTCTCCCCTGATCTAACGTTATTTGGGTGCCCAAAAGTTCAGCGCCAATGAACGCCAATACCTGGACATTAGACATTGGGCTAGATGGACATTTGGTTTGAACCTACATGGCCTTTCTAATGTCCTAGTTTAAGGAAGTGGATACAGCACAGATGTGTGAACCCAGAGATCACATTTCAGCCTTCCTATCCACCACTGACTATGTAAAATCAAACATTTCAGCTTTATTCATTGCTAAACATAGGTGGGTAATAATGGCAGGCTTTTCCATGGATATTTCATAGAAATAGGGGCTGTGATAACTCCCCCTCAATAAAGGCAAAATCACCTTCAAGGTTTCTTGCTCACAGGCATTTCCAGAGGCAGGGAGAAGGTAGGGATGAAACAAACAAGAGTAGTTTTGAATAACCGAAAGTATACACATTGTTTCTGACAAAGCAGGCATATTCTTTGCTGATTATTTTTTAAGGAACAATAATTAAAGCAACATTACTCATGAGGTTTGAAGGACTGCAGCCCGACTGAATATTGTCCCATATAAAGATAATTTTCAAAGGCACCAAGCCAAGTAACTGAGGCATGAGTTGTGAATAGCACACTTGGGTACATTTGTAATTTATACTTCAGCAGATTTTCTCTGCATCTGGGCAGGCTACTGAGTTTTGCCACCACAAGGTTTGTACAATGAAACCGACCTCACCTGTTAAAAGCACTGCAAGTCTCCTGAGTGCAGTATTCCGATCTGTGTACTGCCTGAATCCTGGAAAGGAACTGAGAGCCCCAATCACAAAAACCATGGCTGTCACTCCCATTGAAGACCAGATGAAACTTTAGCTGCCAAGAGCAGTAAGGGGTATAAAAACAAGAGGCAATACATTTTTGAGAAGATACCTCATATGTTAACCAGAACATCGAGAACTTAAGAACCTATATATAATGGGGCTCATAACCAAAACATCCATAAACCAGTCTAAATCGCAGGGACGTCCAAGTGCCAATAATCATAACCAACTTTCTGGATGTGCAGCAGCACTTCTACGCTGTTGTGCATCCAGAGAGCAAAGGGGCATGTTGGGAGGTGTGTTATGGGTGGGAATCGGGCGGGCTTCAACCTGGACATACCCCAGCCATAATCAAAGCTTTCCTAGAGGGAATTTAAACACCGGCAATTAAACCTGTTTGAGTTGTGTCTAAGTTCCACAAAGGTGCCCAAACTGACAAGAAGACCACTGGAGGATTTAAGGCACCACCACCACCACCACCCATAGAGAAAAAAAACCCAATAACCCCAAAACCTGTAGGCTTCCCATCAGCTGATTGAGGCAGAAGGAATCCCCATCAGCTGAGCTGGTTTCAGGGATTCCTGGTGGCTCAGTTGATGGAGATTCCCCCTGTCAGGATCAGCTGAGCTGCGGAGCCCTACCCCATCCCCCCTGACATCCCAGACCTTCCACTGACATCTCCAATATCCCACTGACATCTCCCACATCCTCCTGACTCCCCCCCTCCTCCTCCCCATACCTTCAGAAGAGCAAATGGCAGGAGGGAAGCTCACTCCCTCCTGCCTAAAGGGCCACGTGCTGCAAATGATGGGTCTTCACCCTCCCAATGCCCTGATTGGCTCAAAATTGCCTTCTTACCTGGCAATTTGTCTGGGTTTTGGAAAGCCCTGATGAGCTCCAGCCGCATCTGGAGGGCCTCTGAGCATGCGCGGATGATGTCACACACATCCGTGCATGCTCCAGGCCCTCCAGATGCGGCTGGAGCTTGTCGGGGAAGAGAAGAGGCTGTGTGGGGGTGGGGCTGGAGACGGAACAGGGCAGATTCATGTGTTCAGGGTTTTGCGAAAGAAAATATGGTAACCCTACTTCAGATCAGAGGGGGACATTCTATAAGTGCTGTGCACTTGGGGAAAATTCTATAAGGTGCCTAACTTACCCTCTTCTTTTTTCAAAACCACGAAAGTGTTTTTAGTGCTGACTGGCGTGCTGAATAGTCTGTGCTGCTCCCAACACTCTAAGAGTTCCTATGAGCATTGGGAGCAGTGCAGAGCATTCAGCGTGCCAGCCTGCACTAAAAACCCCAGTTTTGTAAAAAGGGGGGGGGGATTAATGTAAATTGGCTTCAATTATGAGCTTCAACAAAGCTCATAACTGGAAAGAATAAAAACTAATTGGGAGATAGGCACCTGTCCTCTTAGGCATGATTCTACAAAACATTGGGCCTATCGCATGGCACCTAGCAACGCCTAACACCAAAGTAAAGTGGGTTGCTGAGGAAGGATTTCATATTTCCAAAATGGAGCTCTGTCGAACTTGGAATGATCACAAAGAGGACTTTTTTCAGATAAGTATAATCCTAGTATCATGTTGCTGACATTCAAAACTAAGATAGCAGGGCAGCTATTAACAAGCTCCTTAGACCTCACTCCCCTCGTTAGTCTGACACCTCCGCTAAAACCTGTCCGCCTTGGGAGGCCCCGCTGGTAGTGAAATTACCAATGGCATAGCTTTCAGCTTCTCAGATGCGCACAAGCCCCAGTGGCACAACATGTTCCATGACTGGAGAGTGGAAATAAAATAGCGCCTAGCATTTATTCTCATAATTTCTAATTGATGGTATCAACCCCGTGCATAAACCATTTTCAAGAAAAAAAAAATGTCATACAGGCTGGTATGTACTGTTTCATTCACATCTTTGGGGGGGGGAGGGGTTCAGTAACCACTAGGGGAGTTAGGGGACCATGCCTTCATGCATAGGAGCCAGCTCCATGAATGCTGTGGGTGCTTGGGCATTCCCAATAATTGAACAAACTCTTCGATTATGGTCAGGGGAAAGGTCATTTCTGTTGGGTTTAGCACTCCCAATAGTTTTGAAAAGTTGGCTCCTACGCCTTTATGCATCCAGTAGCCAACTGGTCTGTTTCGACATTTTACGGGCACTTATTCGTTACTGAAACAGGTCTAGCCTCAAACATCTACGTTTTGTCCTGGGCATTTTTTTTTTTTTTTTTGCAATGTTCCGTTATTGCAGATAAACGTCCAAATCATAAATCCTCCCTAATCCCACCCAAAACATTCCCCCTTGAAATTTAGATGCACTTCAGACAAACAGCATAGAAATTCATCTAATAAGCGTGTTCCGAAAATGGCAATTTGGATGTTTTAGCAAATAAAATGTCCGAGTGCCATTGTCACTTTTTAGATGTTTTTCTCTTTTGAAAATGAGCTCCACAATATATCAATCCTATAGATTCTTATAATTTATATTCCGCATATCCTACAATTCTATGCAGATTTCAAATTATTCAGGTGCTCAAGCATTTTTCCCTGTCCTGGAAGGCTCTATCTAATGTACCCAGGGCAATGAGGATTAAGTGACTTGCCCAGGGTCAGAAGGAGCAGTGTGGGATTTCAACCCACAACCTCAGGGTTCCAAGGCTATAGCTCTAACCATTGCACTACACATATCATGTAATTGACTCATGCAGCACCTGCCCACTGCTCTGTTGTTCCTATGTTTTAATTCTTTAAATCCCATTATCCTTACCCTAAATCCTCTCTCAACGATGCATGTTCTGCAAAGTATTAAACATTTTTCTATTGACATAAAACTCAAGTTTTGGCTTCCCCATTATACTCAGGTGCACATTGTAATAATGAAGATTTAATGGACATGTATGTATTTTATTTATTTCCCTTTATTTATATTCCTGCAAAGCTGTTTAACCCTTTCAGGACCATAAGGATCGTAGGCCAATTTTTGTGGTTTTGACGACATTTTTATGGTAAAAAGGGCTTGCAGATGCCAAAAAATTGATTTTTTTTTGTGAAATATCATTATTTTTTTTTAAAAAAATCACACTTCTGGCTTATGGACAGTGTGGCAAGTGAATCTTCTCGTCAATCTGGCAACGACGCTAATGAATGAATGTCGGAATCAGTTTGTTTACATAAAGGCAGAATCATATGGAATCCGTACATATCAAATTTAGAACTGTAGACTATCCCAATCAAAATTTATAGGATTTTAAAGTTATGGGACAAATATGTCCCTTGGTCCTGAAAGGGTTAAAGCTACCTCTGAAAGCTAGCCAGAAATGGATGTACGAATGTTACACACCACTCTCCTTACACAGACATACTTTGTAATATTTCATTCCACCCCTTTGCAATTACATGTTATATTTTCTTATAACCTAGAGCAGTGGTCCCCAAACCTGTCCTGGGGGACCCCCAGCCAGTCAGGTTTTCAAGATATCCCTAATGAATATGCATGAGAGAGATTTGCATATAATGGAAGTGACAGGTATGCAAATCTCTCTCATGCATATTCATTAGGGATATCTTGAAAACCTGACTGGCTGGGGGTCCCCCAGGACAGGTTTGGGAACCACTGACCTAGAGGCTCTCTGAGTTTTGCACCCTCTTTATCCACTCATCAAGCTGAAATTTCATTTGCAATACTTTCATTATTTTGCACTTCAGCAGCGAGAGAAATTCCCACAAGTTAAGAGTGACACTCTGTGGACGTATAAAGTACTTCTTTGTAGGGGAATGATGAACTGCTACATTATAAGGTACTCATACCCCATCGCCCAATAGCAACAGGCAGACAGGCAAAAAAACAGCTCCTCGTTACAGCAAAATTAACGGTTCATAGTCATTCGCGTGTGGGACTTCGGCACGCCGACATTGCAGCGCAGACAAATCAGTGCTGTTAACTTGGTGATGGGACAAAAGCGCGCAAGACTTTGGCACGCCAACATTGCAGCGCTGACAATTCGGCGCAAGACCCCAGCACGCCGCCTAAAAAGTTACTTTTAAAGAGCTCCAACGCGGGGTGTAAGTGGGGAACCCCCCCCAGTTTACTTCATACTCTTCGCACTGCTGTTGGGCAGGTTGGGGGGTTGGAACCCTCCATTATAGAGTAAACTTAACTTTTTCCCGATTTTTTAGGAAAAAGTTAAGTTTTCTCTATAATCTGGGGGGTTGGGGTTTACCCCCCACGCCCCCCATCAGAGCTCTTTAAAAGTAACATAGAAAATAGTGGCAACAGCAACGATTCGTTCTAGAACCCGGGGTCTATACCTGTCGGGTGCCGGGTGCTGCAGTGCCGTCTCCTCCGTCTGCTTCCTCCATCGGTCATCTGAAGAAGAACCCCACAGTGCCACTTCGGGGGGGATGCCATCCACCAGAGAACCCCGCAGTGCCGCTTCAGAGGGATGCTTCCTCCATCCGCCGGCCAGCCCTCCACGTTGGATGCCCCCCGCATGCTGGAGAGCCCCCACCCGAGCGCAGCGCACGACACACACAACACCGATGATTGACACTGTGCGCGTCACACGCAATGCGCAGGCGGGACAGCACCCGGCCGCACAGATCCAGACAGAGGTCATCCAACCTGCGGAAGGCACCCGATATAGAAGGCTGACCGGAAGACAGATGAGGAATCTCCTGAAGTGGCGCTTCCTGGACTGTAAGTGCTCGTTGATCAGGGCAGTGCTCGGTTTGTGAGTCAAAAGTTTGCTGAGTGTTTTACTCGCAAACCGAGGTACCACTGTATTCCTTTTTCAACAATAATTTGACTGTTAATAGAGTCAAAAGCATGACTTATAATTAATTTCCAATGGTTCTCAACCTAATCCTTAGGAGCTCTGTGGCTCATTGAATTTTTAGGCTATCTGAAATAAATATGTATAAGATGTGATTGCATTCATTGAGTTTAAAAACCAAGTCTATTGTATGCAAATGTTTCTCATGTACTGGGGATCACCTGAGCAATAAACCCTTTAAGAGTGCTCCTGTGGCACAGGTTCTCATTACTATCAGTTACAGCCACGAACTCTGTGCTAAAATAGGTTTGCCAGTGTGCCTATATGTGCACTGCATGACCAAGCAGATGATTAAGCTGTTATCAACCAACTCAAGAATAAACGCAAAGGTGGGTTCAGGGGAATATGGGGCTTACTTTAAAAATACTATTCATCTTTTAGGCATTCATAAGCCAGAATTTAAACATTCATTGTGTATGAGTGTCTAAATCCCAAATTTTCAAAGCTGGGATATAAACATCTACAACTGAAGAGCATTCCTATGGCCTGGGGGCGGGGCCTGGGTGTATTGTGGGTGGGACTAGGAAGGGCCCAAGACAAAGATGTTTATACCTATTTGTTTGTGTTTATGCTTATTAGTATTTATAGGCCACTAATCGATACATTATCATAGTGGTTTACATAGTACTAAACAAAAAAGAAAAGAACTCCATAATCAATAGGAAAGTAAAAATACAAAGAAAATAATAAATTACAAAGTAAATTCTAATTAAAATAGAAAAAAGATGATAAAACTTAAAATACAATTATAAAAGCAGCAACTGCAAACTGAGGAGTAAATTCTTGTTAAATTTTGATATAGTATGCACATCAAATTACCAATAACATCGGGATCTGGAAAGGCCCTATTGGTCTCACAAACTCTACCCCCCCCCCCTTGCCTTCTTGTCCTCCCTATGCCTCTCCCCTTTTCTCCTCCTATCCCCACCTCAATATGATAAACATATGTATCACTTGACAACATATATGCCGTAATCAAGACACTTTCTGTTGGGTAAAGCCAGGCCGCAACTCTGTTTATTGGAAACCAAATATGGTAATAAACATTAACAGCAGAATAATAACTCCTGACCTACAACATATGTGCCATAAGCAACCAAAATAAAGCCCCCTGCCCTGCCATGTCAGCTAGGGCCTGGGGGGTGGCATGGACCGCTATGCTAAGTAAGGTGAAAGTGGGTCAATAACTAATAAATATAATACTCCACTATCTGATTTGAGAGCACTCTCTCAATGGAAGAAAAGCCTCAGATTTTTATTTAGGCAGAGCATGAATGCTCAAACCTCCTCCACTCACATCATTGACAAAAACTTCTGAGGAGAATGTGCAAATACCACTATTCAATTTTAGTGCAGGACTGAGATAACACCTGCATCTGTATTATGAGGAAATAAGTGATGTTTAAGCAATAGCCAACATTTCACGGTAAAAACAATTTCTTTAGGGCATATCGATTTCCACTTTCTCATACACTTTGAGTTGCTCACTTGTTTGTTCTCACTAGTGTCTATGCCCCATTTCTGGGTCACCCAACTCAATGGCATCAGCTCCCCGAGCCAGCCACTCATCACTGGATGAGCCCAGTACCCAGTAGCTTGGGATCACCACTGCTACGACATCCTAGGTCCTCATTGCCCATCCACACCGTACCACAAAGAAAGAAGGGCAGAAGGTAGGGAAAGCTACCTCTGAGAATCAGGAACAGGCGCTGATCCTTGACAGTCCCAGCCTTTTATATCCCTCCCATTCCACCCCTTAACCAATCTGTTTAGTGTCTTCCTATTTCCACCCTTGCCTACCTGCTATGCTTTTAACAATGTCTCCCACAGTTTACCAACTACCCCCTCCCCCCCCCAGGAGGTCCCTATGCAATGTCTTGACTGGCGCCAATGAGGCCTTCCAGCCCCTTATTATTGATGTCCGTTGAGACGAGCTCTCGAGCTCTTATCTGTGAAAATTCTTTGTGCATTGTGACTTCTTTCAACAATGATGTAAACTGTACATCTCTTTCAGCTAATCAATGATTAGTCACTATCTCTGCTCATAGCAATATCTTTAACCCTTTATTTGGAACTGTTGCTCAAAAGCAACATGTGTTTCTAGTATGCTTGTTTAAGTAAGAGAAATTTAGAAAGGTTACAATTAATCCAAAATGCGGCAGCCAAATTGATTTATGGTAAGAAGAAATATGACTATGTATCTCCTCTCTTATAAGCTCTTCACTGGCTTCCAGTCCACTTCAAAATTCAATTTAAATGTGCGAATATAACATTTAAAATCTTACATGGAATTTTTGGGCCTTTGGTTTCTATTTCTTTGAATTCATTACGATCTATAAAGTCAAGAACTTCTCAGATGTATAAATTATCTTTTCCATCTCTTAAAAGAATAAAATCCCCGGGTTCTATTTCTCGATCTTTTGCATACATTTTCACATCTGTGTGGAATGAATTTCCTGTTAAGATTAGAATTTTTCTATCTCTTTCAACTTTCAGAAAATCTTTAAAAACATGTTTTTTCAGTTATTCTGATTGAGATATGGATTTTGTTATAATATCTTCATTAGTTTTTTGTAAATTAGGTCTGACCCTTCTATTTCATTAAGTATCTTATGTAAACCGAGTTGAGCTTTTATTTCTAAAAGATGACCCAGTATATAAATTTAAGGATTAGATTAGATTCTATAGCTCTTATGGAAGATCTGCATCTCCAAATGCCTATTACTTGGCACTGTTGCTCTTGTTCAACATCTGCCAATGAAAGGGTCAAAGATTTTGTGTGGTCCATGTTCTGCATAATGCTTGCAGGGTAAAATAAATGAATTCTAATTTCATAAAAGCATCTCTTTACCTGTTTGAAGAAGGCCTGCCATGCTGTCTTGGATGTCAAAATACTTCAGTATCTCTGCCAAAACTCCTTCATCAGAGAGAAACAAAAAGCAGAAATGTAATACTATTATTGCAGTACTTCAGAACTTTTAATGTCTGGAAATCAATACATTTTCTATTTCCTGGATATGTCAAAGATACTTTGGAGGCAATTTTGCTAATGAGAGGTTCAAGTTGTCCTAGGTTTTCCTTTGCCCATATTTCCTATGGGAATACAAGTCAACAATCAAGTTGCAGGTAATACCTTTTTATTGGACTAACTTAATGTATCTTTTAAAACTTTTGAGAGTAACCCTCATCAGGTCAGTGAAGAAACAAAGCAGTTACACCAGGATTAAGTACTACAGACTCATCTAGGTTTTAGGATATCTGCATAAGTTAAGAACATATGAATTGCCATACTGGGACAATATCCTATTTCCAACAACGGCCAACCCAAGTCCCAGGTACCTAGCTAGATCCCAAGTAGTAAAACAGATTTTCTGATGCTTATCCTAGGATTTCTTCAAGCCATCTCAATAATGGCCTATGGACTTCTCTTTTTGGAAATTAGCCAAACCTTTTTAAAACCCTGCTAAGCTAACTGATTTCACCACATTCTCCATCAACAAATTCCAGAGTTTAATTACACGCTGTGTGAAGAAATATTTTCTCCAGTTTGTTTTAAATCTACTACTTAGTAGCTTCATCGCATGTCTCCTAGTCCTAGTATTTTTGGAAAGAATGAACAAGCGATTCACATTTACCCTTTCCACTCCACTCAGTATTCTATAGACCTCTATCATATCAACCCCGAGCCATCTCTTCTCCAAGCTGTGAAAGAGGATGGGAGGATAGAAAGAGATGAAGGACAAATCAAAGACCCTATATCTGATAATGGATGAGACAGCCAATATCTCTATTGAATTCTTTGATTTCAGTTTCATTCTAATTTTGAAACTTTTCCATGGCAATAGAGGGGTGGTTTCTATCAGGTTTTTTAGTTAACACTGTAATGCTTTGAAGATATGCTGATGACATATTTTTCAGTTGTCTGTATATTCATGTGTTGGATCTTTGTTAAGTGTGGATCTTGTAATGTGTTGTTCTGAGATTTGTCTATGGAATTATTCTGTGTATTTCTCTGTGTCCACAACCACCAGAGCCCCTCCTTTGCTGGGCTGATGGTGATGTTCTACAGAATTTTTATCACCGCTCTCTCTAGTGAGGAAAGATTGTATAAAATTGACTTCTGATTATTGGAGAGCTGTATTTTTGCCCTGAGTCAAAAACCTTTCTTGCTCCAGTTATAGATATGAAAAAATGAATGCCGATAGTTTGGGGCACAGTAATTTATTTAAATTGGTTTGGGGCCCGTTGACATCATATATTACTTCACTATAGTAGGTCTTTAATTATGAGTCAGTTTTTGTTTATTTTCGTACACATCCAAGGAAGGGTGGGAGGTGGGAGATTTCTGTCCTAATTTTGACCTTTGAGTATTTAAATTTGGGGTGGGTGGGAGGATAGGAAGTCATTATTAATTTGAATAGGGTAATGCTATTGGAAAAATCTATGTTTCTGTGCTGTATTGAATAATCATTGGGTGGGTGGGAGAAAATGGTTTGGTTATGTATATTTGTACACTGAATATGCTTTTGTTGACTAATTGTATGTTATATATCTGTATATTGCATTATTGCAGTTTAGAAAATCAATGAAGAATTTAAATTTTTTTTTTAAAAAACCTTTCATGCAGTTATTTAGTTTATGATCACAACTAGTTGGAGGATAAAGTGAGTGTTCTTTCTTTGGATTGTGTAATCACTGCATTGCAAAGGAAAACCACAAAATGAGTAGTGTTCGAAGTAACTTAATCCCAAACTAGACAATCTAAGGAAAATGATCAAAGATCTTTAACCCCTATTTCTAGAGAATGAATTACAGTAAAACCTTGGATTGCAAGTGTAAAACATTTTATTAAATTTTGACTTGATATACAAGCAATGTCTTGCAATACGAGTACATACGGTATACACGCGTCACGTCATCACAACTCAGCCGATGGTTCTTCTCTCTCTGACACTGCGGGAGTGGAGTGACTGATCTAAACGAGTGAGGTCTTGCAATACAAATACATATCGTATTTTGTATTAAAGTTTTTGGGTTGTGGAACGAATCGTCCGAGTTTCCATTATTTCCTAGGGGGAAATTCGCTTTGATATACGAGTGTTTTGGATTCCAAGCATGCTTCTGGAACGAATTATGCTCGCAAACCAAGGTTTGACTGTACTAAAATGCAGTTGCTTGTAAATGCATTTTTCCAGATACTGAACCCTCATGATTGTTTTTTGCTGAACGATTTTTATATGATTCCTTGTATAAGCCTGGTGTGGCTTTCATTCTTTTATAGTCGATCTTCTGAGGATTATTTGTTTATGTTTGTTTGATCTTGTTTGTTTTACTGAATTATGTATGTAAAGATATGTAAACCATTTAGGTTTAAACGGTATAGAAATTTTGTTAAATAAATATTTCCTGCCCCTCCAATTCTAACCTAAGCTGAAATAAAGTTACAGGGAAATACTTTTAAAACCAATAGGAGGAAATATTTTTTTCACTCAGAGAATAGTTAAGCTCTGGAACGCATTGCCAGAGGATGTGTTAAGAGCGGACAGCGTAGCTGGTTTTAAGAAAAGTTTGGATAGTTTCCTGGAGGAAAAGTCCATAGTCTGTTATTGAGAAAGACATGAGGGAAGCCACTTCTTGCCCTGGATCAGTAGCATAGAATGGTGCTTCTCTTTGAGTTTTTGCCAGATACTAATGACCTGGATTGGCCACCGTGAGGATGGGCTACTGGGCCAGATGGACCATTGGTCTGACCCAGTAAGGCTATTCTTAAGATTTTATGTTAAGGCTATATCATTGTTATGCTAAAAACTTATAAGAAGTAAACCACCAAACAGAATCCCAAAATGGAAGAAAATGGGACACGAAAGCAGCACAAGCCGCGTGGAGGCTTGTTGCAGCGAGGAGAGAGGAGCCGGGAGACAGAGAAGGTAGAGGCGGCGGCGAGGGCGGGCAGCGGCGAGAGTAAGCTCCGCCCACCCGCACCGCGTCACCAGCGGAGCCAGAGGCCGGACTCCCCCTTAAGGAGGAGGGGAGCCAACGGCGCCCAGCCGTTCGGCGCGCGCCTTTGCGAAGGGCCTCAAGAAGGGCAGGCCAGGTCACTACATCCAAGGACTCCAAGAAAGGAAGAAAGCAAGGTAAGGAAGTAACACATACACGCACACACACAAGTAAAAGGGAAGCAAACACAGAAAAGAAGGAAGGAGTAGGCCCAGGAAGGACCACACATCAAAGGAACGACAGGCAAGGAAGGCACTGAAGAACGGTAGCAAGGGCAAAAGACAGGTTAGAAGCAGGCTAAGAAGGTAGCACACACACATACACAGAGACAGCAGTAACAAGCTCAACAGGACAAGAAAAGGCGGACTCAGGAGAGAACACGAGCTAAAGGAAAAGGCAGCCACAGAGGGTAAGCAAGGGGCAAATAGCACAAGCGCATAAGTAAAAGGAAGCGAAAGGCGAAGAAGGTAAGGAAGAGCCAGGCACAGGAGTGAAAACACTAGCAAAGAGCAACAGGACTCCTAGAGAGCGGACAAATATGGAAGCGGAAGGAACCCGAAGGATGAGCTTCCCAGTGTACTGCACGGACTGCCACATGTATGACTACCTCCCCTCCGGGCAGCAGTCATATGTGTGTGGCCGATGCCAGGAACTGGTAAGCTTGAAGAGCGAAGTCAGTCGACTGAAGCTCAGGATCCAGGAGCTGGAGGGACTCTACATCTCCGAAGCCCCCTTCCAGACAGCCGAAGACCCCATGCAAGATGAGTGCAACGAGGAACAAGTCAGGGAGCTCGAGAGGTTCATTGATGATGCCTACAGGAGAGTGGAAGAACAGGAGCACGGAAATGAGGAAGACACACAGAGCAGAGGACAAGGAACATCTGACACCAAGGTAGAGGATACCCGCGGAGGAACCTTGCTGGAAGAAACAAAGAACACCAAGGACACAGACCTGCGGCCGACACGGAGGCTGAAAGAAGGGAAATCTGCAATCCTGGTGGGAGACTCAATCCTGAGGCACGTTGACAGTCACATAGCAGGAGGGAGAGAGGATCGGCTAGTGACCTGTCTCCCAGGAGCGAGAACAAAGGACATCGTTGACAAGATTGAGAGAATCTTGGAAGGAGCAGAGACGGAAGAGACAGCAGTGATAGTCCACGTCGGGACGAACGATGTCACCAGGAGGGACTACAGCAAGAATGCACTGACTGAACAATTCAAAATCTTAGGGAGGAAACTGAAGATGAGGACCCAGAGGATAGCCTTCTCAGAGATCCTGCCAGTACCGAGGGCAGAAACGAAGAGGCAGACGGAGCTACAATCAATTAACGCATGGATGAGAAAATGGTGTGAGGAAGAGGGATTTCTCTTTGTGAGGAACTGGACAACGTTCTGGGGAAAGAACAAGCTTTTCAAGAAGGATGGTCTACACCTGAGCAAGGCGGGAACCAGACAACTAGCAAATAACGTCAGAAGTGCGATAGAGCAAGCTTTAAACTAAGAAGAGGGGGAAAGCCGACAGTCGACCTGGTATCGACGGTTCGGGAAACAGTACCCAATGAGGGTACTGAGGAGAAAGATTTTGGGGATGACACAAGTGGCAAGCAACAGACTATGAACAAACAAGGGAGTCAGATGAAGCGAGAGGGGGCCAGGATGAACATACTGGAAGGGGAAGTCAAAACGGGATTGGATGTTGAGAGAGAACAAGAGGAGGACAATAGGAACATGCCACAAGGGGAAGGCAATAGGAATCTACCACAAAGAAAGGCCAAAAGAGACAATACTCAGGAGTTGGCAGGCCAGGAAGGGGACAAAATGAAGAATGAAATGCAAGGTGAAATAGAAAGGAAGATAAAATGCCAGGACTTGAACTGCATGTATACAAATGCAAGGAGCCTAAAGAACAAAATGGGGGAACTAGAGGTCATGGCCAATAATGAGAAACTAGACATCATAGGGATCACGGAAACATGGTGGAACGAGGAAAACAAATGGGACATAGTACTGCCAGGATACAAACTCTACCGAAAAGACAGGACTTACCAGAAGGGGGGAGGAATAGCACTATACATAAGGGATACAATTCACTCAACCACTGTGGACACAGCAGAGACAAATGCCCAACTGGAGGCATTGTGGATCAAAGTACCAGGAAGCAACGGAGCCGAGATAAAGATGGGACTGTTCTACCGTCCACCTGGGCAAACTGAAGCTGAAGATACAGAAATGGTAGCCGAGCTGAGAAGGGAATGCAAGAACCCAAACACCATAGTTATGGGAGATTTCAACTATCCTGGGATAGACTGGTGTCTCGGAAACTCAAAATGTGCAAGGGAAACGGAGTTCCTGGAAGCAGTACAGGACTGCTTCATGGAACAACTAGTCGAGGCACCAACGAGAGGATCAGCGACTCTGGATCTGATCCTCAATGGGCTGAAAGGCCCCGCGAAGGATGTGGAGATCATAGGACCACTAGGAACCAGTGACCACAACATGATTCAGTTCAAAGTGCAAGTAGGACTACCTATGGGAAAGAGAACCAAGGCAACAACATTTAACTTCAAGAAAGGGAACTATGATGCCATGAGACAAATGGTGAGAAAAAAGCTCAGAAACAGCTCCAAGGAAACGCGGACTGTGGAGCAAGCCTGCTCCCTATTCAAGGACACAGTAAACAAGGCACAAAACCTATATATACCAAGATTTAGGAAAGGTTCCAAGAAAAATCAGACAAAGGACCCTGCATGGATAACCAGTGAAGTAAAGAAAGTGATAGGAGACAAGAAAAAATCATTTCGGAAGTGGAAAAAGGACAAAACTGAAGGAAACTGGAGAGAGCACAGGAAGCAACAAAAAGAATGTCACCGAGTAGTCAGGAAAGCCAAGAAAGAGTATGAGGAGAGACTAGCCAAGGAAGCAAAAAATTTCAAACCATTTTTCCGATATGTGAAAGGGAAACAGCCAGCGAGGGAGGAGGTGGGGCCCCTGGACGAGGGTGACCGGAAGGGAGTGGTGAAAGAGGAAAAAGAGGTGGCTGGTAGGCTAAACAAGTTCTTCTCGTCGGTCTTTACAATAGAGGACACATCCAGTGTGCCAGAACCGGAAAAAATCTTCAGGGGAGATCAGGAGGGGAAACTATCATGCATGGAGGTAAGCCTCGAAGACGTTCTCAGGCAGATAGATAGATTAAGAACGGACAAAGCTCCGGGCCCAGACAGGATCCACCCGAGAATACTAAAAGAGCTTAGAGACGAAACAGCAGAATTACTGCAGCATATTTGCAACCTGTCCTTGAGAACAGGGGTAATCCCGGAGGACTGGAGGATAGCGAATGTTACACCGATCTTCAAAAAAGGATCGAGAGGCGACCCGGGAAACTACAGACCGGTGAGTTTAACCTCTGTTCCGGGGAAGATGGTCGAATCAATGATCAGGGAAGGTATCAACGAGCATATAGAAAAAAATAATCTGATGAGATCGAGTCAGCATGGTTTCTGTAAAGGCCGATCATGCCAGACAAATCTACTGCATTTCTTTGAGGGGATAAGTAAGCAATTGGACCAAGGTGACCCAGTAGACATTATATATCTGGATTTCCAAAAAGCCTTTGACAAGGTGCCCCATGAACGCTTACTGAAGAAGCTGTGGAGTCACGGGGTGGAAGGAAACGTGTACAGATGGATCAAAAATTGGCTGGCGGACAGGAAACAGAGGGTAGGAGTAAAGGGGCACTACTCTGACTGGATAGGGGTCACAAGTGGTGTTCCGCAAGGGTCAGTGCTGGGACCATTGCTGTTCAATATATTTATTAATGATCTAGAAACGGGGACAAAGTGCGAAGTTATCAAATTCGCGGATGACACAAAACTCTCCAGCAGGGCCGGAACTGTTGAAGAATGCAAAGAACTGCAGAGCGACCTGAACAAACTGAGTGAGTGGGCAAAAAAATGGCAGATGAGCTTCAATGTGGAGAAATGTAAGGTCTTGCACATAGGGAAGGGGAACTACATGTACAGCTATACGATGGGAGGGAGGGTACTCGGGGAAGGAAGCCAAGAAAAAGATCTGGGGGTATTGGTGGATAACACAATGAAGCAGGCGGCGCAATGTGCAGCGGCCTCAAAAAAAGCGAACAGAATGCTGGGCATTATCAAAAAAGGTATCACTACCAGAACAAAAGAAGTTATCCTGCCACTGTATCGAGCAATGGTGCGCCCACATCTGGAATACTGCGTCCAATACTGGTCACCATACCTCAAGAAGGACATGGCAATACTCGAGAGGGTCCAGAGGAGGGCAACGAGGATGATAAAGGGTATGGAGAACCTTTCATATGCCGAACGGTTGGACAGGCTGGGGCTCTTTACCCTGGAGAAGCGGAGACTGAGAGGGGACATGATAGAAACCTATAAAATCATGAAAGGCATAGAGAAGGTGGAGAGGGACAGATTTTTTAGACTAGCAGGGACAACTAAAACAAGAGGTCATTCAGAAAAACTGAGAGGAGACAGATTCATAACAAATGCAAGGAGGTTCTTCTTCACTCAGAGGGTGGTGGACACCTGGAACGCGCTTCCCGGAGAGGTGATAGGACAGAGTACAATTCTGGGGTTCAAAAAGGGACTGGATGACTTCCTGGAAGCGAAAGGGATAACAGGGTACAGATAGAGATTTACCTTACAGGACATTGAGTGAACAGGGTATGGGTATTTTAAGTTAGGTAGGGAACACTTTCAGGTCATGGACCTGGGGGGCCGCCGCGGGAGCGGACTGCCGGGCACGATGGACCCCTGGTCTGACCCGGCAGAGGCAACGCTTATGTTCTTATGTTCTTATGTTCTTATGACCTTCCAAGCCACAGCTACCCATAGGAACAAACATTCAAAATAAAAAGCTACACTCAGAACTAGATTATTAGTGGGGAAGGCATATTTTAAGCTTTTCTGAGCAGGGACTGTCTATTAAATGTCAAAATGTACAGCGCTCCATAAGCCTTTCAGCACTATATAAGTGATAAATAATATTAGTAGTAGTAGAAGGCAGGTATTTTGAAGAAGATGTGCATCTTCAAATAAGGGACTCAAGAAGTTCCACTCTCCTTTTGGGGTTGTCATAAATGGTTCATGACCTCATGATGCTGAAACTGGAGGAAACATGGCATTCTCTCAAGCGTAGGTAAATATTTTTAAAGATATGGGACCCTTACATACAAATCCTCTCCTTGAGAGCATGTAACTTGGTCTTAAATAAATTGGGGAGAATTGCTGTATTTCATAGAGTCTACTTTAATTGCTGTCACCAATTGCTTGTACAAAGAAGTAACACGTTTGGGTGGGAGTTGGGGGAACTGGAGGTTGAACAAGAGGGGTTTAGATGGGTTCAATAAAAACATTTCAAGTTAAAAGGCTCACACTCATGCTTCTCTATGAAGGAGGTGTCTATGATCCAAAGCAAAGATGTAAAGAGGGGTACTACATCAGAGAAATAAACTGAAAATTGGGAACAAGTATCAATCTTCATAGATGTAATATAAACCATTACAATATTGTCATAACACCTGTGGAAAACAGTGTTATAAACTATAATGAAACTAGTCAAGGGTGCAAAGAATAGAGCTGGCAGTGACCACTTGTAGAAAACCCAGGCCAAATGTTTTGTTCTTCTAGCATACCAGCATTGTCTGATAGAGACCACTGTTTCTCTATTCACACAAATAGGCCTGAAATCCAGGAATTCCCACAATTCAATGTCTCCACAGAGCAGACACCCAGCAAAGGTGTAAACCGTCAGTGTGTGTAATCCCTGAGAAGATGACCAAAAAATGCTATCAGAAGTGCCACAAATTAAAGAGTCTTCTATGACAACTGGGGTTCAGACCAAGTTGCTACCACCTGATAGTCTGATGTGGAAACCTGTTCCTGGTTTCAGTTCACTTCCCAGTGACAGAAGAACCACATCACTAGAAGTCCCACAGGGCTTGGTTCTAATTAGAAGATACCCTAACAGACACTTAAAAGATGGTCCAGAATTCTAAGGCAATGTTCCTTCAGATTATAGAGTTGAAAACATATTCAAAGTAAGAGATCAAGAAAGTTCTTTTCCCATCAGCACAGCCCCTATGAGTTGAATATATAACAAACAAAATATCAGATCTTTGCAAATTATGGGTCAGATATTTTAAAGTTTGTTCTTACTTTAAAAAGTCACTTATTCTTCAGGCTTCAGTTACAAATTTAGGAACCTTTTTACTAGAGTGTTACATTTAATTATTGATTAACTGGCGATGTCCCAACCACAACTGGGGGCAATACCACACTTTTCCAGCTGCAACCTCCTCCTCCCAACCCAAATGCTCAAAATGCCCAAATCTGACCAAACCTAGGAATCCTGTAATAACAAAACACAACTGAGATAAGTGGTTTTTCATATTTTATGGTATTTATAGAATATATGCGTGATTTTGCACATTACATAGTGTGATTTTGCACAGGAGGTGGTAGGAGGAAGGCCAGTGATTGAAACTTTTTGTTCGCATTGGCTGAATGGTCGTGAGGCTGGTATGTAATACGGACATATAGTCAGGCCTTCCCTCCTTGCCACAGATTATCTAAGCTTGTATGTACTAGAATGTTGGACAAAATGATGATTCCTTAAGTTTTATATTAAAAGTTACATTTTGTTTTGATTTTTGCAATTGTTGGTTGTGGAATTTTTAGAATTTTGGTTTGATAATAACAAAACACAATCCATGGAAGGAAGGTGGGATAATTTTTTTTACATACCCCTACCCTGTCCTTCCCTGTTTTCATCACACTATCTCTCCATCAAACCAAAATGCCTAACCAATCTCAAAACCACTCCTTCCCCAATCACTTCTTTTTTTTTTTTTTTTACATCTGCTTGTAACCTTTTATCTCCTTCCAAACAACCTACAATCCTTGTTTCCCTGACCTTCAGCACCTCAACAAACACATTTACCTCCCCCCCCACTCCCCAATCTCTAATTACTCCTAGCAGGTGACTAGGCTCAGCTAATGTTATCTTCCACCAGCTCACTCTGTTGTCTTCTAAATTTCTCATAGGAAGATCTCTCCTTTAGGGGGAATTCATCAAGGGGTGCTAACTGGGAATAATGTGTTATAATGCAGGACTTTCCCATGTGCTAAACTCAGATTTCATGTTGGACTATTTTGGACTTTTTTGATTTGCAGTTCATGAGCACTTACCACTTTCTATTTACAAGGGGGTGATGTAAAGTTCTCAGTCCAACCAAGAAGAGAATGACATGGATATAGAACATAAGAACTGCCGCCGCTGGGACAAACCAGTGAGTGGTCCATCGTGCCCAGCAGTCCGCTCACACAGTGGTCCCCAGGTCAAAGACCAGTGCTCTAAATGAGTCCAGCCTCTCCTGCATACGTTCCAGTTTAGCAGGAACTTGTCCAACTTTGTCTTGAATCCCTGGAGGGTGTTTTCCCCTATAACAGACTCCGGAAGAGCGTTCCAGTTTTCTACCACTCTCTGGGTGAAGAACTTCCTTACGTTTGTACAGAATCTATTCTCTTTCAACTTTAGAGAGTGCCCTCTCATTATCTTCACCTTGGAGAGGGTGAACAATCTGCCTTTATCTGCTAAGTCTATTCCCTTCAGTATTTTGAATGTTTCAATCATGTCCCCTCTGCTTACGTTCTGGTTCAGCAGGAATGTGTCTAACTTTGCCTTAAATCCCTGGAGGGTGTTTTCCCCTATAACAGCTTCTGGAAGAGCATTCCAGATTTCTACCACTCTCTGGGTGAAGAACTT
The DNA here is from genome assembly GCF_902459505.1 of Geotrypetes seraphini. Classification (NCBI taxonomy): domain Eukaryota; kingdom Metazoa; phylum Chordata; class Amphibia; order Gymnophiona; family Dermophiidae; genus Geotrypetes; species Geotrypetes seraphini. The sequence continues at coordinate 55,605,510 of NC_047098.1, read as the reverse complement.
CCTTATGTTTGTATGAAATCTGCCCTCTTGTTAAGAACATAAGAACATAAGAAGTTGCCTCCGCTGAGGCAGACCAGAGGTCCATCTCGCCCAGCGATCCGTTCCCGCGGCGGCCCATCAGGCCCATTTGCCTGATCAGTGGTCCCCGACTATTCCTATAACTTGCCTCTCACTCCTATCCCTATAACCTTCCTCTACTCCTTTCTGTACCCCTCAATCCCTTTGTCCTCTAGGAACCTATCCAAACCTTCTTTGAAGCCCTGCAACGTGCTTCTGCCTATCACAGCCTCCGGAAGTGCGTTCCATGTATCCACCACTCTCTGGGTAAAAAAGAACTTCCTAGCGTTTGTTCTAAATCTGTCCCCTTTTAACTTCTCCGAGTGCCCCCTTGTACTTGTGGTTCCCCATAATTTGAAAAATCTGTCCCTGTCTACTTTTTCTATGCCCTTCATGATCTTGAAGGTTTTTATCATGTCTCCTCTAAGTCTCCACTTCTCCAGGGAGAACAGCCCCAGCTCTTTCAGCCTGTCAGTATATGAAAGGTTTTCCATACCCTTTATTAGCTTTGTTGCTCTTCTCTGGACTCCCTCCAGCACTGCCATGTCCTTCTTGAGGTACAGCGACCAGTACTGGACACAGTATTCCAGATGCGGGCGCACCATAGCACGATACAATGGCAGGATGACTTCCTTCGTCCTGGTCGTGATACCTTTCTTAATGATGCCCAACATTTTGTTTGCCTTCCTTGAGGCTGTGGCGCACTGCGCCGACGCCTTCAATGTTGTGTCTACCATCACTTCCAGGTCTCTTTCCAGGGTACTTACCCCTAGCGGTGATCCCCCCATTTTGTAAGTGAACATCGGGTTCTTTTTCCCTACATGCATGACCTTGCATTTCCCTATGTTGAAGCTCATCTGCCACTTTTTGGCCCATTCTTCCAGCGTCGTCAGATCCTTTTGGAGATCTTCGCAGTCTTCCGTGGTTTTGACCCTGCTGTATAGCTTGGTGTCATCCGCAAATTTAATGACCTCACATTTTGTTCCCGCCTCCAGGTCATTAATAAATATATTGAACAGGAGCGGTCCCAGCACCGATCCCTGCGGAATTCCGCTCGTGACCCATTGCCAGTCTGAGTAATGGCCCTTTACTCCAACCCTCTGTTTCCTGTCTGCCAGCCAGTTTTTGATCCATCGGTGGACCTCCCCTTGCACCCCTTGGTTCCATAGTTTCTTAAGCAGTCTTTCGTGTGGTACCTTGTCGAAGGCTTTTTGGAAGTCAAGGTAAATGATGTCTATGGATTCCCCTTTATCCACCTGGCTGTTTACCCCCTCAAAGAAGTGCAATAAGTTTGTGAGGCATGACCTTCCCTTGCAGAAGCCATGCTGGCTCGACTTTAGCTGTCCATTGTTTTCGATGTGCTCACAGATGCTGTCCTTAATCAGCGCTTCCATCATCTTTCCCGGGACTGAGGTCAAGCTCACCGGCCTGTTGTTCTCTCTACCTTGGAGAGGGTAAACAACGTCTTTATCTACTAAGTCTATTCCCTTCATTATCTTGAATGTTTTGATCATGTACCCTCTCAGTCTCCTCTTTTCAAGGAAGAAGAGGCCCAGTTTTTTCACTATATGGCAACTCCTCCAGCCCCTTAACCATTTTAGTCGCTCTTCTTTGGACCCTTTCGAGTAGTACCGTGTCCTTCTTCATGTACGGCGACCAATGCTGGATGCAGTACTCCAGGTGGGGGCGTACCATGGCCTGGTACAGCAGCATAATAACCTTCTCTGATCTGTTCGTGATCCCTTTCGTAATCATTCCTAGCCCTTTTTGCCGCCACCGCCACACATTGTACGGACAGCTTCATTGACTTGTCTACCAGTACTCCCAACTCTCTTTCCCGGGGGATCTCTCCGAGTACTGCACCAGACATCCTGTATTTGTGTATAAGATTTTTGTTACCGACATGCATCACCTTACACTTATCCACGTTAAACCTCATTTGCCATGTCGCAGCCCATTTCTCGATCGTGTTTATGTCACATTGCAGGTCTTCGCAATCCTTCTGTGTCTTCACTACTCTGAATAACTTTGTATCATCTGCAAATTTAATCACCTCACGTGTTGTACCAATTTCCAGGTCATCCAACAGTACTTTTCGGAAAGTGATCAAGACGACGTTTGAAAAATTCATTTCCTAGTGTGGTTGCATCATTATGAACTGTTAATCTAAGCAAAAGTTTGTATTGTATTTTCTTAAAGAATATTTGTACTTTTAAGAAATATTTTGTGTTTCGTTGATTGTCCAATCTTCTTTGGTGTATACTGCCTAGAAATCAGTCAGTTATGGCGGTATAAAAGAATAAAGTTATGTTATGTTATGTTATGTTAAGTCCCTTTCTCGTTCCCCCTATTACCTTGCTAGTCAGGACACCCCTCTCCTTGTTCTGGAAACATGGGTCAAAATGTACTACCTTAGTAGAGCTTCTAGAGGGGAGAAAGGGAAAGGTACTTGAATACCACTTTTTTGTGGTTACACATTCACAGCAGTTTACATATACTGTAGAGTCTCTGTTAACCAGAACACAAACAGCCAGAACTCTCAAGCAACCAGGAAAAAAAGAAATACAATACTTTAAATAAAAATGAAAATAAAATCAATTCCGGGTGGATATTTAAGTGCAAACTTGGCATGCCACACCTGAGTACACCCACGCTTTGCCTATTAAATGTCTGGTAGTTTGCCTAGAGCAGTTTATGGCATAGTATGGAGTATAGTATTAGTTAGGCCTATTTTTAATAGTAACTCTCAAGCAACCAGAAACTACATTTATGTGGCATCTGTCAATCCCCATGGGTGCTGGTTAACTGAGAATCTACTGTATACAGATATGTATTTTGTATCTAGGACAATGGAGAATTAAGTGACTTGCCTAGGGTCACAAGGAGCAGTGCTGGGATTTGATTCCACATCCTCACTGTGCTGAGACAGCAGTTCTACCACTAGGCCATTCCTCACTTCAGGTCTCTGCTGTCCACCTACAGCAGATGTTAAAGGTCTCTATACTTGTCATTTTCATTGAAAATCACCTAACAAATCTTAGATACAAAATCACATGTGGACTTTGCACCTGTGCAGACTTCTGAAAATCACCTCCCTTTCTTATATAAATGTGTTCTCTCATATCCTACAGTAAATCAACCAAGCATTCTAGAAATGTGAAAATAGTCATTAGATCCAGAATAAACAAAGGAAATCTGGCAGTTACAAGGTTAAAGTCTGGGAGCAGTGAATTACTATCTGTAAGATTTGCAACAATTGCTCAGAAAACAAAATTGCAAAACCTGCTGATACCATCTACAAAGCATTTGTTTGTTAAAATATAGCTTAGGTCAATTTCCTTTTTGTTACAGTTCACCCAACACATATAAGGAAGTAATCAAGCAAAGAAAATAATTCTATAAAATTCATACTATTTTCTTCACAGCCCCAATGGCTTTATAATGTAATGTAATATATCATTTATATTCTGCTAATTCTTTTAGAGATCAAAGCAGATTACACAAAAATAACTTTCCAAAAAAAGAAAACAAAAAAATGTATTAAATACTTTTTGCAGCCAATATCTTTCATAAGTGGATGTGAGGGATTGTGTTTGAACTATGTAGCATGCATCTGTTATTTCTATATAGATATAGAGATAAGCGAGGCATTGGGTAGCCAATTTGGTACTAACAGACTACAACTCTCGAAAAACTAGCCAGGTCAGTAATACTATCTGGGGAGCAGAATGCATGAGTAACAACCTCAAAAGTTTTAGAAGCTTTTAGACTACCACAGAGCTTGATGATAAGACATAAGGAGTAGAGAAAGGTGTTGGATGAAATTCAAGTTCTTGCATGCTTATCTATCCAGACTGGTAGAGAACCAAAGAGGAAGGAAATACATTGTTTATGATTCCACTGTTGGCAACTGGGGTATGTCCTTAGCATCGTGGACAAGAATAACTGAGTAAACTGGATGACCAACTCTCTTTTACTACTCCCATGTTATATGCAATGTTATATATATAAGAGCAAGCCCAAGAGCTGGTCTCGAAGGTCGGATGTTAACATGGGGCTGGAAGGCCCGAGTGTCCGCCCGCCAGGACTAGCTAGCTAGGAGGAGGAAATGAGCAGGTGAGGTGAGGCACAATGGGGATAAAGGGAAAAAAAAGGAGCTGGGGGGCTTATTCCCACCTTGGCCAATCAAATCAGTTGGTTGGCCGAGGTCTGGAAGGTTCTGGAGAGGGGTATATATAAGCTGGTACCTCCGGGGGGGGATAGAGCTGGGAGAGCAAGCATTGCTGGTTGGATAATGCTAAAGGGGCATGGAGATTCATGTCACCCCCAGGCCCTATCTGTGTATGGCAGGGTAGAATGAGAAGTTAAGTAAATGAATGTTCTTATGGTAGCTCAAGTTCTGATGTTTCTGTTTGTATAAGTTATTACGGTTCCAATAAACAGGGCTGCGGCCTGGTTTTCACCCATTGAAGTGTCAAGAGTTCTGTGTTCAGAATGTTTTAATGGGATACGTGCAGTTCATAGGGAATGAGGAGGGAGCGGGCAACCGGGCCTTTCTAGGTCCAGATGTTTAAGCCATCCATCACTTTCTTGTCTGACAGAGGGTACTAGATCTTCAATCAGACCACCCTAGAGCATACATAAACATACAGGGAAAAGACTCCTCTTCCAATCACCTTGCTGGACTAGATCAATGGCAGACAGGTCTGAGCCATCCATTATGACCATGACAATAGAAATAACAAAATGGTCATCCAGCAGCCTGAAAAACTCCTTAAGAAAGGAACTTCATTGTGCTAAGATTCTGAAGCCCATTGGTTTATTAAGAATTGGGAATTAAGGTGAAGCTTTGGTTCTAGTACAGGAAATAGCTGCACTTAAAACATGAGATGGTCATTCTTTGCAGATGTAAGGGACCCTCTAGGACCATTACCGGTACTATCCCAGTATGCTTCTGGCACCAGGACTATATGAAATGGCATAACGAGTAGGGGTAAACTATTTTGCTACCACATTTCCTGCTGGGCTCGATGCACTTTCAATCCCCTACTGTTAGGTGCGGTCTTCTAGTTGCACTTCTCTCTTGAACTGTGATATGAACTCTTCTTAACCTGCTTCCACTGCGATCTAGCTTTGCTTGGGGTTTTGCTTATGGGGTTTTGGGTTGGAGGGAGATCTGTTTTCCTGCCCACCCTTCCTGCCTGAAGGTGAAAGAGAGATTTTAGAGATGATACAGAGTTTAGGGAGCCTGGAGAAGAAAACTGAAAGTCACCCAGGTTTGGACCAGCATTAGAGGGAGTAAAAAATTGCCCTTTTCCACAGAGGTTCTAAGCCTGCCTTAATCTGATGAAGACACAGCCTGCTTGTGTACTTTGGGGGCCCTGTTCTAAATTTCGGCCTTGGGCCTCAGGATGTCCAACTCTAACCATTATCCAAGTGCCCCTTTCCCTATAAAATTCCACAGGAAACCTGAAGACTGGAAGAGAAAAGTCTTCACAGACTCTGCAGGGAGATGGTTAGGAGCATTCTAAGGTGTGTAAGCATTTGATCCCAGCTATAGAAACAAATTTATTTTAGAAGTTGGATTTTTCCACTTGGACAAAAGCACCGAGTTATCCAGGGCTTGGTAGTTACTGAAGGAAATGCAGGGAAAAGATTTACAGAAAGTAATCACAGACAGGGCCAGCTTAACCTGTGGCCCAGGTGAGGCTCTGGACCAGGGCACTGGTGCTAAAGGGCGCCAAACACTCAGGGCCATAATGTCACTGGCCCATAGATTAAACTACCCCACAGCTTGAACACTTCCCCCCTCCTCCTCCTCCTCCCTCTTCTGACGCTGCTGCCTGGTCACGGCAGGGTGCAGCTTCATAGGCCAGCTGACACGAGGGGGCAGGGCCTCTGTCAGCATCAGAGGAGGGAAGTACAGTACTTCCCTCCTCCCTCCTCTGATGCTACTGCTTGACACTGACACTGGCCTATGATGCCGCATCTTGTGGGAACCAGATGGTAGCATCAGAGGAGGGAACTGCCTAGGGGTGGGGCATGAACCAAGGCCAGGGGGCTGTAATGTCTTTAGCCAGCCCTAATCACAGACAACCCAGGTTTGCCCAGGAATCAGGAGGGAACCTCTGAAGAATAATTAAAGCATAGGGATCACAAGATCTTATATTGTTTCCAAAATATGGAACTGGAAAAGAATTGTATACTCAGACAATATGACCTCATACCAAGCAACTCACCAAATAGCAAGAGAAGCAGGAGTAAGCCAGACAACTGTGGTTAGGATAATTCATGACGATCTGAAATTAAAGTGTCTTGGCCAATAGTTAACGTTACACAACAATGGCACACGCCTGAAATGGTGCAAGCAGCTTTTGACCAAGTACCCGGAGCACAGCATCAGCTTCATCTGGTTTACAGATGAAAAGATATTTACAGTAGCTCCACCAATTCACACACAGAATGATCACCTGTATGTGCCTTCAACAACACTGAAACATAAGGTTAATGCCAACCGCCTACTATGGACTTCTCTGACCTTCAGCCAATCAGTCATGTTCTCAGTCACAATCTCGAAACTCAGATTCATAGATCTGTTAATATTAACAGTGCATACTACTGGGACGTCCTCTTGATGCAAAAGCTGTTGCCAGTGATCTCTCACATGTCAAGAAACTACTTTATCTTTCAACAGGAGAATGTTCCAGCACTTCAGGCAAAGGACACCATAGAACTGCTACATCTGGAGACCCCAGACTTCAATGGTCCAGACCTCTGGTCTGCGAATTCACCAGACCTAAATCCAGTTGACTACTGGATCTGGGGACTGATAGAGGAACACGTCTACCAGACAGCGACAACCGACATTGAAGACCTTATACAGCGCCTCATTTCTGTTTGGGCTGAGCTGAAGCGTCATTGACAAGTCCATCGATCAGTGGTGGCCAAGACTAAGGGTATGCCTTTATGCAAAGGGAGTGTACTTCGAACATCTGCTTAATTGAAACATTGCTTTTTAACTACATTTTTCTCCAAGATATGCTATAAAACCTTTTGGATGTGTTTTTATTCAATTCACTTTCACAAGGTATTGTTGTGGGAAATATTTATAACATTTTACATCAACTTCATTCAGAACACGATGCACTAAATTTCATATGAACCAGCCGAGTTCTGTGGAAGATACCCAAAAAACCATTTTGGTGTGTTTTTTTCCCTCCAGTTCACAGTGTATAAAGAGCACTCATCCCAAAGTATCCTTTATAGAATTAGACTGAACACTAATTTTTTATCAGCACCTAATTTACAGTGTCATTTATACAATTTCCTCCATAAATATGCAACTATGGTTCACATGTGTTCTCTATAGTTAACTATAACAATACAGTTTACAGTTTATTTAAAATTTGATAAAAACACATATAGAAACCTTCTAAGCGCTGTACAAACTTAATAGGGGTACAAAACATTCACAAAAAGTATATTAATGCAAATAAATATTCAATAAGTATGCAAAGACTTACATAACATGCATTGGAGAGCGACTAACAGTCACAAGGGGTAAAGAGGGGCAGAACTACAATATTGAAAGGACAGTTTACATCGAAGGGGAGAACGAGAGGAGGGGAATAAGCCTGGATGAGAATAAAAACTTAGAAGAATGGCAGAATAATGATGAAATACCTAAATAGTAGGATTCATATACTGGGAAAATTAGAGTTACATTTCAAAAGCATCCTTAAAGAGGAACGTTTTAAGAGACGACTTAAATTTGCCTAATATGGATTCCTCTCTAAGGTAGTTAGGGAGCAAATTCCAAAGGTGGGGCAAAGCACCTGAAAAAATCTCGTTACGTCCTGTGCCAATGATTTTTAGAGAGGGGACTGCAAGGAGATTATGAGCATTTGAACATAGTATTCTGGTGGTAGAATAAGAGATTATTAATAATAATAATAATAACAGTTTATATACTGCAGGACCGTGAAGTTCTATGCGGTTTATAATGATTAAAAGATGTTACAGATTGAGTAGATTTAACAAAGTTAAGGGTTAGTGATTAACAGGGATCAGTAGTTGTGGACTAAGATTGTATAGGTCAGTTACCTAAATACTTCAGCAACAGATATGTTTTTAGGTGTTTCCTAAATGCCCCATAAGTAGTAGGCATAAGCAGTTGTTCCAGATCTTTACCCCATAATGCTGCTTGATGTGAAAGAAGATGTTGATGATGATTTTTAAATTTACATCCTCTAACCAGTGTGGAAACAAAATTCAGATGTGAGCTTCAACAACCTATCAAGGTCCATCGTGCCCAACAGTCCGCTCATGTGGCGGGCACTGGTCTTTGACCTAAGGACCGCCGCATGAGCAATCTGTTGGGCACGAAGGACCCAGCAGCGGCAATTGTTATGTTCTTAAAGAAACTGTACATACGCAGTGAACTACAAGCTCCGATATTAAAATCTGTCAAATAAATGTGTCTTTTAACATCTTTCTATAAGCTTGATAAGAACTAGAACTAATGCCAACCTACTGAAGCACTTGTCCCAACACGCTGCTTGATAGACCGGGATTCTCTGAAAATAGCGCTTTTAAGTGTAACCTTTAACCATGGGAGACAAAAATATAGAATATTTACACAGCTATCTGTTATAGTTTGTACACGTTTTACTGCTGCTTATCATTTCTATAAGCACATAAGCAGTGCCTCCGCTGGGTCAGACCAGAGGTCCATCATGCCCAGCAGTCCGCACACGCGGAGGCCCATCAGGTCCAGGACCTGTGTAGTAGTCCTCTATCCGTACTCTTCCATCCCCTTTTCTTCAGAAAGTTGCCCAATCCCTTCTTGAACCTCAATACTGTACTAGAAACGCCTTCACCGGATCAGACTTTAGGTCCATCTATTCCGGCGACCCGCACACGCGGAGGCCAAGCCAGGTGCTCCCAGATGGAGACCCTGATTACCCATATCCCTCAATGTGATTTGCAAGGAGGTGTGCATCCAACTCACGCTTGAAACCCAGAATGGTAGTCTCTGTCACCACCTCCTCTGAGAGAGCATTCCAAACGTCCACCACTCGCTGTGTGAAATAGAACTTCCTGACATTTGTCCTGAGCCTGCTGTTAGATGTGCGCTGCGCTGTACATTAGAACATTCAAGCACGGTCCCTGCTCAGAAGAGCTTACAATCTACTTAAGAGACAAACATGACAGCAGGGCCCAATCCTCAGGGCACACAGAGCCAATCAGGCTTCCAGGATATCCACAATGAACATGCATAGGAGAGATTTGCATAAGCATAAGCAGCGTGGCTAGGGTCATCAGATGTCCAGGTTTACCCAGACATGTCCTTGTTTTAGAGGATTGTCCAGGCGTCTGTATGGCTTTTCAAAACATGGCACTTTGTCCTGGTTTTGAAAAACTTGGAGCTTTTCGAGGGCATCTGTTTGGAGGGGCTGCCAGGGGTGTCTTCTGGGGGAGGGGAAAGTAATGTTGTTCCAAATCCTTTAAGAATGCACTTGGGTCCTAATGTGGAATCTTTTGAACCTGATAACCTCTATTACATTCCAAGAGCTGCTAAGGAAATAGTAGAGGAAGGTGAAATGGATAAATTATTTTCACCTGGTAGTTTGACTATATCAGTTTCTTGAATCCTCAAATGACATAGTAAATGAACGGGAGACACTCCTGGTGGCTTTAAAGACAGAGTTAAAGAAACAGGCTATTTTGAAGTTATATTTTGTGAAAAAGCAAGACCTGTTTTGTGGCCAATAGATAATAAATTTTCCTGGCATCTCTAGACAGACTCAGTTTAAAAGGAGACAGTTCCTACTGCTTAAGGCAAAGGTTTTGGCAGTCGGAGTGACCTTCTTTTTAAAATTTCCATATAAGTGCCTTATCTCATATGCAAGTGATAAATATGCGTTTTTAGATCCAGCCCAGTTGGAAGATTTTATTAAGGATAAACCTTTGTTGAAAGTTTAAGCTTTTATTTTTCAGTGTAGGAGGATGTTTTGTGACTTAGCAAGCCACAATTTGTGCCTGTCAATGATGGTAATGTATAAATAGATTTAAGTTCCGAGATTGGGAACTAGTGACCACTATAATGTGGACTTGATCACTGATGATTTATTTTTCCTTACTTACTTTAAGGGCTCCTTTTACGAAGGTGCGCTAAGCGTTTTAGCGCACGCACCGGATTAGCGCACGCTAGCTGAAAATCTACCGCCTGCTCAAAAGGAGGCAGTAGCGGCTAGCACGCGTGGCAATTTAATGCGCGCTATTCCGCGCGTTAAGGCCCTAGCGCGGCTTTGGAAAAGGAGCCCTAAGTGTATCTGTATATGCTGAAGTTCTGTTGATATTCATGAATATTTGTTATTTAATTGTAACAAATAAGATAAATAAAGAATTGAAAAAAAAAAAAAGAATGCACTTGGGGAGGATGGAATAAAAAGCGATAAAATCAGTGGAAAGAGAGGAATTCCTGATGGCCTTGGTCTAAATCCCTTCAGCTATGCATTTCGTCTGGAAAAAATGTCAATTTTGCCCCCTACTTCCTCTCATCCCCACCTCCACCCCCCAAATAACTCATAAATTTTGGAAAGTAAAATTTAAAAAATCTGTTGTCTGCCCAGGGACCTACCTCTCCATAAAGTTTGATTCAGCCAGACTCAACTATTTCAATGTTATAAAGAGGAACACAATAGCCACATGTATTTCTCATGGAAAAACATAGAAACATAGAAATTGACGGCAGATAAGGGCCACGGCCCATCCAGTCTGCCCACCCTAATGACCCTCCCCTGCCTTTACTTTGTGAATAGATCCCACGTGTCGATCCCATTTGGCCTTTAAATCAGGCACGCTGCTGGCCTCAATCACCTGAAGTGGAAGACCATTCCAGCAATCAACCACCCTTTCGGTGAAAAAGAATTTCCTGGTGTCAATGCGCAGTTTCCCGCCTCTGATTTTCCACGGATGTCCTCTTGTTGCCGTGGGACCCTTGAAAAAGAAGATATCCTCCTCTGCATCGATGCGGCCCGTGAGATACTTGAACGTCTCGATCATGTCTCTCCTCTCTCTGCGCTCCTCGAGCGAGTATAGCTGTAATTTATCTAACCGTTCTTCGTACGGGAGATCCTTCAGTCCCGAGACCATCTGGGTGGCCATTCTCTGGACCGACTCCAGCCTCAGCACATCCTTACGGTAATGCGGCCTCCAGAATTGCACACAGTATTCCAGGTGGGGTCTCACCATGGATCTATACAGAGGCATAATGACTTCAGGCTTACGGCTGACGAAACCCCTGCGTATGCAACCTATGATTTGTCTTGCCTTGAAAGAAGCTTGCTCCACTTGATTGGCAGCCTTTATGTCCTCATTGATGATCACCCCTAAGTCCCGTTCTGCTACCGTTCTTTTCCCTCCTCTTGTGCCTACACAAACTCCCAACTTTGAGAAGTGGAAAAAGTCTAATGCAAAAGTACAAACACAGTTTCAAGAAATTAAAAGATCTATAGGATTGACAGAATAAGAAGCTATTTACTTGGAACTGAAACACTAACAGATCCTTCATTTAACTAACTCAGTGATCATTCAGATCAATAATTCAGGACCCAGATGTGTTCACTGGCTGAAACATTTGACAAGGCTTTTTCCTTCCACAAGATGGTGCTAACATATACATATACTGTACTACATGTGGAGCTAAGATAGTAAGTTGTAACTTCTATCTCCCAGTAATATATTTCAGTCTTAACTCACTCTCCAGAGTCATGTTCCCATGTCTATTCCAGTTTAACTTCACAAGAAAACTTTAGCCCCAGAAGATTCTAGATAAGTTTGCAAATGCCAGCAAATAATTCAAAATAAATGGGCTTCACTTACTGGTAATTGGACTTCATATTTTGAATACTGAGAGCAGATCCACCTAGAAATGGAACCCAATTCCAAAATATTTTCTCTATATATACAATAACTCTTTATATAAAAAGAAGATTCTTAGCAATAGTGCCAGGAGACTGCCACCATTTTGAATCCTCACACCGAACAGGGTGGAAGGGCTTGCTGCCACTCTGGACCACTGTTCCTCGTATAGAAAGGGGGTGGGGGGATGGAGAATTGGGCTCTGAGAGGTGCAGAGTTTACCCTCAGAGGAACAGGGCCAGTTTGGATTGGAACTCTAGAGAGGATCAAGGACAAGATCAGAAGGAATGTTGGTGAAGGAATTTATTTATATTTATTAACTGCCTTAACGGCTCATCTCCTCCTTCATGATAGCTCCTATCTCCCCCTTCTTCTTCTACCCTCTTCCTTCTTCATCTGCCAAGTTCGGCTAAATTTGTTGTAAATCCGATAAATTTGTTGTAAATCTACATGTCTATGTGAATCTTAATCTAATTAATGTAAACCGCCTAGAACTCGCTGGGTATGGCGGTATATAATTATTATTATTATTAAAAAAAAAAAAAAATTATTATATTATTATTTTCATGAAGAGATTCACCCAAAGCAGTTTACAATACATTGAATAGTAATCAGGTATTCTTTAAGTATTTTTTTCTATCTGTTCCTACAGGCTCACAATCTGCATGGGCCAATGGAGTGTTAAGTGACTTGCCCAGAGTCACAAGGAGCAGGCCGGGATCAAACTCACAACCTCAGGGTGCTGAGGCAGCAGCTCCACTCCAACACTCCAGCAGCAGTGCAGCACTTCACTGTCAACAATTGCACTAATAGACGGCCAACACAACAGCTGAACTTACCTACTCCTCTTGAGGTGGAAGTAGATTCATCTGCACTATCGGCAATCCAGACAAATTGCATCCGGTAAAGGCTGCCAGCCACATCTCTGCCTTCCTCGTGTCATGCCCTTACATGACTTACAGAGTCAAAACAATGCTAGAACCACGGTCCAACCCCTGCGGAATTCTACAAGGATCACCCCTATCACCTACACTATTCAATATATACATAGCCTCCCTCAGCTACTACCTGGATAATCTTGGCTAATTTCATACAGCTACGCAGATGACATCACTATTCTCCTACCCTTCGACCAACCAGAACCCATCATGACAAGCACAATACACAAAACCCTCGAATCGGTTGCAATTTGGATGACAGAGCACAAATTAAAACTTAACCCTGACAAAACAAATTTCATCCTACTAGAAAACAACAAAACTCCAACATTGACTAATCTTGTAATAAATTCGTTCTCATACCCAATACAACCTACACTAAAATTGCTTGGAATCACAATTGACAGAGGCTGCTCCATGCAACCCCAAATTAACAAAATAATAAAGGCATTGTTCATGACCATGAGAAATCTAAGAAAAATCTGATCATTCTTCGAAAAGAAGCAATTCCTATTGTTGGTACAATCTCTTATCCTTGGGATGATAGACTTCTGCAACATACTATACCTACCATGTCCCGCGACCATGATGAAGCAATTGCAGACAATACAGAATACAGCCCTAAGACTTGTCTATTCACTAAAAAAATATGTCCATATCACAGAGGCATACCATGACTCACACTGGCTTCCAATAGAAGCGAGAGTGCACTTCAAATTCTACTGCTTACTTTACAAGGCTATCAACGGAGAAAGCCCAACCTACTGGAATAACCGACTAAATCAATCCTCCTCAACCAGACACAGAAGAACCCACTCACTATTCTCTCACCCATCATCCAAAAATGTCAAATGAAAAAAACTTTATGACAACCTAATAGCCTCCAAAGCAGCTAAACTGGACAGACAAATCACCACTCTGTTATCTTCAACTACAAAACCTTCAAGAGAGATATTAAAACCATACTCTTCAAAAAACACATAAAACCTATCCAGCACGACCAACCCCAACCCAACATCCAACACTCTCTATACCCTTAGTACTCTCTAATATTCTTCTATCTACCAAACCCCATAATTCACCCTATTCTTATCTCCTAAAAACCTCTACTTCCCATTGGTAACTCTTTACCCAACGTTTTATTACCTTAAAAATTTTATGTCATCGCTTATTCTATTCCTTCAAATTTTGAATGTAATTCTTGTTTTAGTTTGGATGTAATCAGCCTTGAACCACAAGGTAATGGCGGAATAGAAATCACTAATGTAATGTAATGCCCTGACCAGGCCCACTCTCATACTGGGCAACTAATACCAGGTTTTTAACACATACTTTTAAAACCAATAGGAGGAAATATTTTTTCACTCAGAGAATAGTTAAGCTCTGGAACGCATTGCCAGAGGTTATGGTAAAAGCGGATAGCCTAGCTAGTTTTAAGAAAGGTTTGGACAAATTCCTGGAGGAAAAGTCCATAGTCTGTTATTAAGACATAGGGGAAGCCTCTGCTTACCCTGGATGGGTAGCATGGAATGTTGCTACTCCTTGATGTTCCAGAATCTTTTGTTACTCTTTGGGATTCCAGAATCTTGCTAGTGTTTGGGTTTTGGTCAGGTTCTAGTGACCTGGATTGGCCACCGTGAGAACGGGCTACTGGGCTTGATGGACCTTTGGTCTGACCCAGTACGGCTATTCTTATGTTTTAGTTCACTAGAAAGTAGCGCGGGCTTGCACTTCTGTCTACAGTACTGAAAACCCAGCGTTAGCAATTTAACACAACTTAGTAAAAGGACCGCTTCATGTTTTCAGGGTTTATGGAAAGAGTTTCTAATGAATCTTATAACAGAATTCCAGCAGGATAAGATGGCCAGATGGCTCCACATTCAACTGGTTATTTCTAACACCTGGTTACCTGAGCAGTCCTTGAAAGAAATCAGCTTACAACAGTGGACTGTTGCAAAAACATGTTACTATTTCTGCTCCACTCAGTTTAATATTATAAAATAATTTCCATGATGCTTCTTCCGGGGGGACCTCAGGAGACCTATTTAGTACATCATTTGGTACCTTCTGTGTATTGTATAATATTTTGAAGGTTAATTGGTTTTATATGAGTTTCCATTTTTAAGATTCTTGTTTGCAATTTTCTACACTCTTGGGAGTGGAAAGATTTAGAACAGGCACGCTGCATTTGAATGGTCCATTCTAGGTAAACAAGAACATCAAGCTTTATAAATGTCTTAGCAGAAGGGTAACATGTTATTTATACTCCTTTTGTAACAAACATTGCAAAAGAAAATTAAGGTGATGTTCCTAAGGGTGATGCATGGCATTTGCCCGGGGGGGGGGGGGGGGGGGGAGGCAGTAGTAAGAAAAGAAAGAGGAAGCTGCATCTGAAGTGACAGCAGCTAATGTAGCAAATTCCATAAGGGTTTGACACTAATGACAGCAAAATGTGACAAATATAGGTATACCTTTTACAGGCTGATTCAAGACTAGGACTGGCTTTAACCATTAAACAGAATAGGCAGTCACCTTGGGTAGCAGCTTTTGGGGATAGAAAACAGCAGCTGCAGTTTACTAGGAACATTTTTTTATGAGTGTGCATTCAGTTTTGGGCAAATTCTGTAGGCAGCAGTAGGCATCCTACTCCTGTATAACCAGCCAATCGAGCTGCACATTTTCTAAAAAAAAAAAAAAGAAAAAACAATCCGAAGCAGGCTGCCTACACTGTAGGCATCTATTACAGGTGCAGAGAAGCACCTAGGGATGCTTAAACTCTCCGAAGGCTAGGCCCGGAAGTGGCCTTAGATGAGCTTATACAGCCCTAGCTGTCTCCCTGAAACTTAGGCCTAGATATCTCGCCTGAAATGTAGGCCATTGAAATGCTGGCCTACATTTCAAATAGACACAGCCGCTACAATGATTGCGGCAAGGAAATCTCCCTGCCGTGATCAGCTGAGCAGTTGTGACAGGGAACCCCTGGACCTCATTGCAAGTCAGCTGGCAGGAGGGATGCCCACTCCCTCCCATCACCACTCTCAAACTCCCCGCCACTGTCCGCAGCAGGAGAGATGCCCACTCTGGGTGCATCCCAGGATGCACCAGGAAGGGAAGGCTCGCCATTCTGAAGATGCCAGCCTGCCAGAGTAAGCATCCCTCTTGCTGGCCTTGCTGAAATAGGTATGAGGGGGTCCAGATGTGCTTCGGGGATGGGGTGTCGGGGTTGGGGAGTTCGGGGTGCCAGCAGGAAAGAGTGGGCATCCCTCCTGCTGGGGATTGTTTCAGGGGTGCCAGCAGGAGGGAGGAGTCATCCCTCCTGCCGGGGATGCTGAGGGGGTGCTGGCAGGAGGGAGTGGGATGTTCACGGAGGTGGGGGTTTCCCTGCTGTAGCCACTGAGCTGATCGCAGCAGGGGAATTTGCTTGCTCCAATCAGCTCAGCAGTAACGCGATTTTCTAACTGGCACCTGTGACATGGGCACCGGTGACAGAATTGGGCAGGTTAGGCAGGGTTAAGTGTAGGATAGACACGATTCTGTATAGGACACTGGTGTGCAATTCTCAGCTGCCGCTTAGGCATCTGCTGAGACCGCATCCTATAAAGAATCAGGCCCAAGTCCACCAATGACCAGGACTTGGTCAATGTTTTAATTTGTTGCATTTTTTTTTTATATTTGTGAAATTTCTTGAACTTTTCTTATATGATGTAACAAATAAATAATTTTTTTTTAACCCAATCAGGCCCTTCGCACCTAAAAACTTAATATGCATGTAAATCTTCAGTATGCATGTACAATTGTGTGCATTTTTTTAAAGGATAGATAGACGGATAAAGGATTATCCCTGGTTTCTTTATAGGTCGCCAAATATTTTAGCAACAAAGTTTGGGTACGGATCCCAGATCCATGCACAAACTAATTAGTTAATTAGCTATTAATAATGAAGAATTGGTGTTAATTGGCATTCATTTAGGTTTATACACGGATCTGCCCTGTGCCCTATTCTATAAAAAGCACACCTAAATTTTATAACATGGCACTCAAAAGGAGGCATGGGTGGGTCAGAGGTGGTCCCAGAAATTAGTGCTTATTCTGTCCCTAGGATGACCCCAAAATAGGCAGTTATCAGTTCGACACTAACCACTTGTTTTCTAAGACACTAAGGGGGTAATAATAAAAAAAAAAAAACATCTAAAAAGTGTCCTAAGTGGCTACTTGAATGATCAAAAAGCCTGTTCGTCCAAGTGCCCATAACCAAAGCTGGTTTTTAGACGTATCTAAAACCAACTTAGGCCTTTCCCCTGCCTCTAGACGCACAGAGAGAAAAGAGGTGTGTTTAGAGGAGAGGAAAGGGCGGGAGGTTGGCCGACCTACACCTAGGCGTACAACAGGTATAACCAAAACGGTTACAGGTTGCCTAGTCGGCACTTAGACCTTTTTGACTTAGACAAAATAAAACCAGGTCTAAGTGCCGAAAAAGGTGCCGCTGAGCTGATGGCCGCTGGCGCCATCAGTTCAGCGGCCCGGCAACCTAACCATCATGGCAGGAGAGATGCCTCAACTCCCCTACCGCGATGCCATCACTCCTCTACCCGAACTGCCGTGACCCGCGGCAGTTCGGTAGAGGAGTGATAGCATCGCGGTAGGGGAGAGAGGCATCTCTCCTGCCGCGATGCATCACTCCCCCCCCCCCACACACACAACATCGGGGCAAGAGGGAGCCCAAGCCCTCTTGCCCCGGGCACCCGCGGCACCCCCGACAACCTCGGGGCTAGAAAGAGCCCAAGCCCTCTTGCCCCGCCGACTCCCCGCCAACCTCAGAGCAAGAGGGAACCCAAGCCCTCTTGCCCCGCCGATCGTGCCCCCTCCTCTGATTTAACAAGCCAGGAGGGAGCCCAAGCCCTCCTGGCCCAGGCGACCCCCTACCCCCCAACTCGATCAGGCCAGGAGGGAGCCCAAGCCCTCCTGGCCCAGGTGACCCCCTACCCCCACCCCCCACTACATTATGGGCAGGAGGGATCCCAGGCCCTCCTGCCCTCAACGAACCCCCCTCCCCCAACGTCCGCCCCCCAGAACCCCCAATCGGCCCCTCCCAGCCGACCCACGACCTCCCAACCCCCACCCCCCTTCCCCGTACCTTTTTAACGTTGGCTGGACAGCCGGGTGCCAAACCCGTCCGTCCGGCAGGCAGACCACAGCAGAATGGGGCCGGATTGGCCCAGCCGTCCCAAAGCCTTGCCTACAGATGGGGCCTTAGGCACATGGTCGCGGGTCGGCTGGGGGGGGTCCGATCGGGGGTTCTGGTGGGGCGGACGTTAGGGGGAGGGGGGTTCGTCGAGGGCAGGAGGGCCTGGGATCCCTCCTGCCCGTAATGTAGTGGGGGGTGGGGGTAAGGGGTCGCCTGTGCCAGGAGGGCTTGGGCTCCCTCCTGGCCCGATCGAGTCAGGGGGGTAGGGGGGTCGCCTGGGCCAGGAGGGCTTGGGCTCCCTCCTGGCCCATTAAATCGGAGGGGGGGCACTATCAGCGGGGCAAGAGGGCTTGGGCTCCCTCTTGCCCCGAGGTTGTCAGGGAATCGAGGGAATCGGCGGGGCAAGAGGGCTTGGGCTCCCTCTTGCCCCGAGGTTGTCGGGGGGTCGGCGGGGCAAGAGGGCTTGGGCTCCCTCTTGCCTGGATCGTTGTGGGGGGGGGGGGATTCTGTAACCGGTGTTGTTTTTGACAGACACCGGTTACAGAATCCAGCTTTTAGGCGAAGGACTGGCTCCTCCTTCGCCTAATAGCCCTTCTGTTGGACGTTTGGCGCTTAGGTGTTTTTTTGTTTCATTATGGCTAAAAAGTGTAGACGTCGTGTGGGTGTACTTTTAGACGTAGTGGAGATTGGGCATTTAGGCAGAGGAAGGCCATAATCAAAACATGGACGTTTGTTTTGGTTATGGACACTTTCCCTGCTTCTGGGTTGAACGTTTAAGGACTTAGGCCAAAAGGGGACTTAGACGCTTTTTTTGATTATGCCCCTTTAACTGTTTAAATGCTGCTGAGAATTAGTGGTTAACATAAGAACATAAGCAGTGCCTCTGCCGGGTCAGACCAGAGGTCCATCCCGCCCAGCAGTCCGCCCCCGCGGCGGCCCATCAGGTCATGACCTGCCTTAATCACCAGAAGGGGCCCCCTTGCCCCCTAGGTTTCTCATTGAAGTCCTATCTTCCCATCAATGTCCTAACCCTCCGGCCTTGCACCTGCACGACCTGGTGAGCTGTCTATACTTATGCAACACCCCAGCACCTCCCTCAGTACCCCACAATCCCCTTTTCCCTCAGGAATCTGTCCTGGTTAATCCTGAACAGGTGATTAAACCAGCCAGGCGTCGTTTCTGGCTGGTTAAAAACCACTGATTTTGAGCCAGGAATGATTTGTTATTGCCATGATGACTTGAACTTGAGGGCTACAGTCAACTTTCCTGCACTGCTTTGTAAGCATTCATTAGGGAAGTCACCAGCCTCTCGATACTACTTAAGGTACAAACATTGTGTTGTAGGTAAAGCTCAGGAGAGTACTCAGAGAAAGCAGCTTGAATGCTTTTCCCTACTAAAGAACTTGATTTAGTCATAAACTGACTCCAAATGTATTTTCCTGGAATGAAAAAAGGTAGATGCAGTATTATGCCTTCAATTTGGAGAGGTAAGAGAGGAATACCATATTTTTTGTTCTATACCCTTAGAGATCTTAGGGGGCCAGAGGCTTCTCAGATGCACAACAGTGCAGACAGAAAGAAAGAGCACAAAGCTTTGAGTTTGGAGTAGAGAATGACATGGTGAGAAAATTAATCACCATTGCCATCCCCGTGGATAACTGCAGGAAACCATCTTCATGTCATTCTTTAAAGGAGAGAGGGAAGAATCAGAGTATGAATGAGCACAGCCACTGACCCTCATACCTTGCATTGAAGAATGCTGGTGTAGAAGGACTGAGGTTGAGATAGACACTAAAGTATGACAGTCTCTGGTATCCAGAGCAGATACTGTGATGTCATATAAAGTCTCGTTCCACCAATAAGAGCCAAGCTTATCAGTGATGTCAGAATGGCTTCATTATCCTATACTCAGAGTATGAGTGGGCACAGCCACTGACCCTCAAGTCTTCCATTGAAGAATGCTGGTGTAGAAGGACTGATGTTGAGATAGACACTAGAGAATGACAGTCTCTGGTATCCGGAGCACATAATGTCATAATGTCTCATTCCACCAATAAGAGCCAAGCTTATCAGTGATGTCACAATAGCTTCATTATCTTATACTTGGCTCACATAAGAATCAGAGTATGAATGGGCAGAGCCACTGACCCTCATGCCTTGCATTGAAGAATGCTGGTGAAGAAGGACTGAGGTTGAGTTGGACACTAAAGAATTATATTACATTACTGACTTCTATTCCGCCTGTACCTTGCAGTTCTAAGCGGATTACATCAGAAGATAACTGGACATTTCCAGGAACAAAAGTTACAATTAAGAGAACTGGACATTTCCAGGAAAAACTTACAATTAAGGAGCTGGTTACATTGTACATTGTCAATACTCGACAAAGGCAGTAATGCCCTACTAGTCCTACTTGACCTCAGCGCTGCCTTTGACACAGTCGACCACCACCTCCTCACATCCAGACTCTATGACCTCGGAATCAAGGACACAGCCCTCCAATGGATCACCTCCTTCCTCCATCAAAGGACCCAGACTGTCCTACTAGGAACACACAAATCTCACCCCAAGCCTATCAAATATGGTGTTCCTCAAGGCGCCCTTCTATCCCCCCTCCTATTCAACCTCTACATCAGGCCTGTCATTGATATAATGCAGAAATATAGCATTAAAATCCACTCTTATGCAGATGACATCCAGCTGCTCCTCCCACTAGGCGAGAACCGATCGTCCCAAATTACTAACCTCCAACATTGCCTCTCTGATATGAAAACTTGGATGTCAAACAACAAACTTCAACTAAACGCCTCTAAAACAGAACTCTTATGGATCAGGAAAAAAAGCACCAAATTCACACGTCCTACCCTAGCATGGGACTCCACTCTACTAACGGCAACAGATCAGGTACGCAGCCTAGGAGTAACCTTAGATGGACACCTATCCCTATCTGCCCACATATCCCAAGTAATCTCCACCTCCTTCTACTACCTCCGCCAACTGAAAAGGATCAAACCCTACATCTCCACACCTGACCTCGCCCAACTCCTCTATGCATATGTCCTCTCCAGAATGGATTACTGTAACTCCCTATTTAATGGACTAACCAAAAATAATCTCAAATGCCTCCAACATGTCCAAAATGCAGCTATCCGCCTCCTACACAACCTCAACTACCATGATCCCGTCTCCCCAGCACTCCACGCTGAACACTGGCTCCCAATTAGCCAGCGCTGTGCTTTCAAGTCCCTAGCAGTAGCCCACAAGAGAATTTATGCCACCACCCCCTCCTACATAAAATCCAAGCTTCACATCTACACCCCCACTCGCACCCTCCGCTCAAAATCGGAAATACGCCTATGCATTCCCCCTGGAAGGTCCCTCCTCTCAGAAACTGCCCGCAAACAATCCTACAGCCACTTCATCCCACACCTCTGGAATCAACTCCCCCCCCCAACTCAGGCAACAGAACTCTTTATTGACATTCCGTAAAATGGTAAAGACCTTCCTCTTCAACTAAAGGTCTCCCTCAGTCTACACCCCCCCTTAAACCCCACCTCTCTCTTCTCTCCCCTGTTTAACTTCTCCCTAAATCTCAGTATAGTCCTCTCTTAGTCTGTACTCTGATAAATTGTCTGTACTCTGAAAAATTGTTTGTACTCTGATAAATACTGCACAGTCTTGTATGTCCAAGCATCTAAACCTATTGTACATCTTATTTGTCTAATTACTTCCACTGTGTATGTTTACTTGTAGACCGTTCTGAGCTACTGGGAGGACGGGATATAAATCTAAATAAATAAATAAATTTTCCAAGTGAGTAGATCAGTCTGAGGGCTGTGTTCTGTACAGTCTGTAGTTGTTTTATTAAACATGTGGGGCATGGTAGGTAGAGGATATTGCAGTAGTCCACTAGACTCAGGACTAGGGCTTGGACTATGAGTCTGTATTTATCTTTGTCAAAAAACTTTCTTATTTTTCATAGGTTGCGCATGGTAAAGAATGCTTTTTGTGTTGTTTTATTGATTTGGACCTGCAGGGTGCAGCATCTGTCTAGTGTAACTCCAAGGAGTTTAAGAATGGGCTGTATGGGGTATTTGGTGGCTTTTATTTCTAACTCGATTATAGATGGGGTTTTGTCCTTTTCAAGCAATAGAAATTTTGTTTTGTTCGGGTTGAGCTTCAGTTTGTGGTCTAGCATCCAATTTTCCACTGCTTCTAGTGTTTTTTTCAGGTTGTCTATTGAAGTGGAGTCTTGTGAGTCGAAGGGGAGGAGTATGGTTATGTCATCTGCATAGCTGAATGAGGTTATTTCTAGGTTGTCTAGAATAGTACCAAGGGAGGAGATGAAGAGGTTGAAGAGCATGGGCGACAGAGGTGACCCTTGAGGTACTCCACAGGGGTTAGACCAGGAATCCGGTATAAGATCTTTTGTTTTTACTCTGTATGTTCTTGTTTTGAGGAATCCTTGGAACCAATTGTATACCCCTCCTCAGATCCCTATGGCTTCTAGGATCTGAAGAAGTATGGTGTGATCTACCAGGTCAAATGCGGCAGAGAGGTCAAGTTGGATAATCAGCATCCTTCTTCCTTTGCTAAGATGCTGTTGGGCTATATCTAGTAGAGATACTAGTAGTGTCTCTGTACTGTGGTTGAATCTGAACCCTGATTGTGTGGAGTGAAGTATGTTGTGGTCTTCAAGGTAATTTGTGAGGTATTGTGCTACCAAACCTTCTATTAGTTTAGTATATAATGGAATTGAGGCGATGGGTCTGTAGTGGGAAGGGCCTTTGTGGTCTTTCAGTATTGGGGTGATTATGATTTATCCTTGGTCTTGTGGGTATTGGCCTTCCGTGAGAGTAGTTTGAATCCATTGCATGAGGCTGGTTCTGAATTTGGGGGAGGCATTTGTAAGCAGGTGCGAGGGGCAGTTGTTGAGGTCGCATGACGCTTGGCTATATTTTTTGTAGAGTCGGTTCATGTCCGACCATTGTACCACTGGGAAGTTGGTCCAGTACCTATCAGCTGCAGTGGCATTTCCTGTTGTAGGGTTTATTATTATCTCGTCGAGGTGGGTTGGTGAATTATTGAAGGAGGTTCTGATTATAGTAATCTTATTTTTGAAGTAGTCTGCTAGTTGGGTAGCTGTTAGAGAGGAAGTTCCTTGTGTGGCTAGGAATGGCTTGGTGTCGGTGAGGTTCTTTACTAGTTGGAAGAGTTTTTTTGTGTCTAGGGTTTCTGTGCCGATTAGTTTGGAGTAATAAGCTTTTCGTTTTTCTTTAAGTTTGATCTTGTATTGTTTTATTGAGGTTCTCCATGCTATTTTGGTGTGTTCTTGGTTCTTTTTTCTCCAGACTCTTTCGAGGTGTCTACAATGTCTTTTTAGTTGAAGGAGTTCTGTGTCGAACCATTTGTCAGAAGGTCTGCAGAATTTGTGTTTTATCTTTACTGGGGCTAGCTCGTTGAGGATTGTTTCGCTCAGGGTGCACCACTGGCGTATGAATTCATTAGGGTCTAAGTAGGTAATTGTGTGGTCAGCTTTGGCCCAGAATGTGGAGGGTTCAATTTTTTGTCTGGTTTTGAAGGAGGTTGTGTGGGGTTCGTGTTTGTTTGTGTTTTATGCCCAGTTTGATTATGAAAGTAAATTTGTAGTGGTCTGACCAGAGGGAGGGGTGCCAGGCCCCATTAGTAATATGAATGTCTGGTGAGTGGGGATGTTGGGACATATAAGCGGCAATATCAAGTTGGTGGCCTTTTTCGTGCGTGGGTTGGAGGTAAAGAATTTGGTAGGATAGAGCA
Source organism: Geotrypetes seraphini (assembly GCF_902459505.1). Taxonomy (NCBI): domain Eukaryota; kingdom Metazoa; phylum Chordata; class Amphibia; order Gymnophiona; family Dermophiidae; genus Geotrypetes; species Geotrypetes seraphini. The sequence continues at coordinate 55,581,609 of NC_047098.1, read as the reverse complement.
TTGAGGTATGAGAGTATGCCGTCAACTTGTTTGGAGGTGTGGTCTTCTAGGTGGAGGTTTATGTCACCGAGGAGCAGGTTATGTGTGGAGGTTAGAGAGTTCTGGAAGATGAAATCTTCGAGTTCGTGTATTGTGGCGGTCCATTTTCCTGGAGTTATGTAGCAGAGGATGCAGGTAATGGTGCCTTTGAGTGAGTCGCTGGAGATTTGGCAGGCAAGCAGGTCTAAGTGGGGGGTGGAGTGTTTGTCTAGGACTTTTATATTTAGGTTGTTTTTTACTAGGATGGCCAGACCTCCTCCTCGCTTTTTTTCTCGGCAGACTACTTCAAGTTTGTATCCCTTTGGACAGAATTCTGTTATGCTAGGGTCCGAGTCGGAGGTGAGCCATGTTTCGGCGAGGAATAAGCAGCCTGGCTGTTCTTTCACTATCCAATCTTTTATAAGGTCTGCCTTTGGGCTGATTGATCTTATGTTCATGTATGCACATGGGATTGAGGTGAGATTTTTTTGGGGAGTTAAGTATAAACTTTGGGTGGAGGAGGTTTCTAGGTGTAGGAGAGGGTTTGTGAGCTTTCGTCCTAGCATTGGGAGGTGGTTTTCTTCCCCATATGGGTGGGATGCTATCGTGAGTGGCCAATGTGCATTCTATCAGATTTCTTGTAGGGTGGGGTTTCTTGGGTGGGTGGATCTGTTTGTATGTTGCCGTTAGTATTGGAATTGGGGATAGGTGATAGCCTGCTGTCTTCCAGTTTGTTGAGAGCAGGGAGAGCGATAAGAGGACAAATAAGATTTTGGTTGTGAGGGATGCCATCTTGTGATTGAGTGAGGGGGGGTTCGGCCTAAAACTGAGAGCTGGTATGGGGCTGAGAGCTAGTGAGATGGAAGGGTTGGGGTCTGGTAAGGTTTCTTGCGGAGGGAGAAGTGAGTCGGGGGGAGGGGGAAAGAAGGAGAGGAAGGCAATTTTTTTTTTTTTTGTCTTTCCGCCCTGCTGGGTTGGAAGTAAGGCAATGCTCTGAAGGTGTTGTGCAGGCTGGGGAGTTGGCTGCTGGGGTGGAGTAATGTTCTTGGTCGGCGATCCCGCAGCTGAGGCTTGAATAAGAAGGAAAAAAAAAAAAAAGAAGAAGAAAGTCTCCTCTCCCGGCTGGCAATGGGGAGGAGGCGGATCGGGGCTTGAATGGCCTGTGTGCAGGTCCGACAGTCTCCTACTCTGGCGGCGTGGGCTGGTTCCCGCCGCTGGAGCTCAGGAAGACATTTAAAGAACAAAGTCTCCTCTCCCGGCTGGCAATGGGGAGGAGGCGGATCGGGGCTTGAATGGCCTGTGGGCAGGTCCGACGGTCTCCTACACAGGATGGTTTCCTGCGGTTATCTGCGAGGTCAGGAATGGTGATGAATTTTCTCACCGTGTCATTCTCTAGTTTGGAGTTTTAAATACAAAGTATTATCTACATATCTATTTGAGACCTGCTCTTCTTTGTGTCCCTTAGAGATCTCTACATTTATCTCACCAACAGTAGCAGAAAAGTTTTCTTGCCATATGCTGTGTGGTTGATTCAGTTTGAAAATGAAAGAGGTGAGTAGGTGTATTTAAAATCCATCAAACAGTTTGTTTCATCACATACAGCTCAGTTTAATTCATGCTTTCTTTTTTACCCAGAGGTGGTGGACACATGGAACGCACTTCCAGAGGATGTGATAGGCCATAACTCTGTACAAGGGTTCAAGGAGGGTTTGGATAGGTTCCTGGAGGATAAGGGGATAGAGGGGTACAGATAGGACTTGAGGTAGGTTGTAGAGGTGTTCAGAAACCACTTCACAGGTCGTGGACCTGATGGGCCGCCGCGGGTGCGGACCACTGGGCGAGATGGACCTCTGGTCTGACCCAGTGGAGGCAACTTCTTATGTTCTTTTAATGTTACAAATTTGTCCACATGATCCTATTTTCTGTTGTTTTATGCTCTATTGATAGCACCATGTTGTAGACCAGACATTCTGACAGGCACTCTGACAAGAATCGAGTAAAAATAACGAACTCACTTGTCTATAGAACATTTTAACCAGGGGAACTTGGAATAAAATTGTATATTCTTCCAACTCATAAAAATATTGTAGGACTAGTGCAAATGAACTTTTGTGTTTGGAAGATTTTGACTGGGAAAGGGATCTAGGATACTGTAAGGCTGAATAATTACTCAAAAGAAAAAAAGATAAATACAGACTTGGCGCACTGATTCAGCAGGCTAATCTAAGCTGCTTTATTTCAAGCCAATGCAAACTCAACAGCTACAATGTACACAGAACTACTGTACAAAGCAGCACAGTACACTTTTATTACTTGCTCTAATATTTCTAGGCCAGCAGCCTGATTTCCAAGTTTTGCCTTGATTGTGCAGTCCTGACAAGAATATGCAACCTAGCCCAGATGTAGGGCACATGCTGTTCTCCTCTTCCTAGGCTTTCTGGGACCTACACTTAGTAGGACCTTGGATCTGTGCAACAAGAGGGTAAATACTTATGTTGCATAAATGCACATGAGGCGAGTCTCTTTCATTTGAAAGGAAGCTCCAGAATGAGAGGGCATAGGATGAAATTAAGAATCTAATTGCTAATGCTAACTGATCCCAATCTTATTGTAAGACACAATAATTTCTTGTTGAAAATTGCAGGATATATGAAATTATATGGTATGCTATGGTTAATAACTAATGTTTTTTTCTGTGTGTGTGTGTAAAATTAAAACAGATTTTAACAATAAGCCTAGAAATCATCAAGGCCAGCATTCTAAAAAAAAAACGCATTAAAAAGCAATGGTCTGCTAACGTAGCCGTTTTGATAGCGAATTGAAAAAAGTGAGACATTCTAAAAAAAAATCACGAAGATTCTCTAAATTTGCATGTGCTCATCAACGGGCATATGCGCAGAATAATGCATAACTCCCCTCCCCCCCCAAAAAAAGAAAAACCCAACAACACAACAGCGGGAAAAATGTTCAATCTTTCCTGTTGCCAACCAACAACATCCCTCCCCTCAGCAGCGGGAGAGATGCTCATTCTCTCCCGCTGCCAAGAAACACCCCCCCCCCCCCGCAGTGGGAGAGATGCCGATTCCTTCTCGCTGCCATGAAACGTCTGCCACTGCCTGGCCACACACACACCCTGCAGCAGGAAACATGCTGATTCTCTCCCGCTGCCAAGAAACACCTGCTCCAACCTGCTACGCACACCCCTCGCAGCGGAAGAGAATCCTGAAACTCCGATTGGCTCAAGTTGTTTAAGGCCTCTCCCTTTCATCCTACAATATAAGGGGGCTATGGTGAGATGTGTAACTGGGACTTTTTATGAGGTTCACTGCAGTGCCCCCTAGGGTACCCCACTACTCTGCTAGGGTGTCTGTGTAGCCAGTCCACTAAAAATGCTGGCCCCTCCTACATCCCAATGGCTTGTTCTGTGCATTTTTCTTTTGGACATGTTTCTTTTTTTTTTAAATGGTTCACAAAGATAAATGTACAGAGCACAAACATATCCATTAAAAAAAAACAAACAAACAAACAAACAAGACAGATGTTTTGCATTTTGAATATGGGCATGCTTGGTACTGGATTTTTGTATGCATTCTGCAAAACATCTAAACTCAGATTTGGACATCATATCAAAAATGGCCCTCCAAATCTCCTAGCAAATTAATATTTGCTTAAGCAGAAAGGCTTCCTGTTCTCTTGGAACTCCCTACCCCTACTCTGTAACATCCTTCTCTCTTTCTATGTCCTGCATGTTTTATGAGATTTCCCTTTTCTATACTGCAGCTCTTCTTATACCCTTCCCATCCCCTGTCCAGCATCCCATACCTCTTTATCTCCTCTCATCTCCCTTTCCTATCACCAGCTCACAGAACTAATCAAGATGCCTCAATCTTCAGACTGCAGCTGCAGCAAACAGAAATGCAGCATGGGACCAGCAAGATGCACAGACCCCCCCCCCCCCAATTCTTCTTGTCCCACAAGTTTCTTGTTACCTAAAAAAGCTTTGCACTGGGTGGAGCTACAGCAAAGTTGAAGGCCTCTCACCTTGATGTTTGTTTGCTGCCACTACCGCTACAGAAATATATACTGGGGTCCAAGCAGTATGTCAAATCCCATTTGCAATCCCACATATCATATTCAGGCCCCTAATAGTTCCAGTACATTTCTCCCTCCGTATTCACAGTTTCTGTATCTACGGTTTCGATTATTCACGATTTTTCAGCCGCTGACTCCGCCCCCCAAAAAACGTCATCACTAAAGTTTTTTCCTTTTAATGTACAGTACCGATAAAAAAGTTTCACTTACCATTTCTGTACCTTAACTCTGAAAATCGCTGCTTCCATGCTTTCTCCCACAAATTCGCTGCTTCCATGTTTCCCAGTGTGTACTGAGAAAAACGCTGCTTCCCAGCATCCCTAGAGAGAAAGGCTTCTTCTCAGCATGTATGAAATCACTGAATAAACCAGCCCAAACACCTCATAACACAAATAATAACTTAAAAAAAAAAAATGTTGTTCCATGGCAAGAGGGCAAATCCCCAAGCAGCTGAGCTCCCTGGGAGCGTGTTTGCAGAGTTTTTGATCAAAGCCCGGGAGCAAACTGCTCTGTTAGTCGTAGTGGAGAAAGGGGAAAGAGAATTTTCTCAGGTGCTTTCTGGCCCACGAGGACACCCCAGGCAGCTGGTAGAAGCTGTGTCCTAGTGCCAGCCCAGAGCCTCTAACTTCTGCTCTTCTCGCGGCTCACCACACAATGAGACCGGCACTTGGAAGCGAGCAGGCTGCAACCCAAAATAGTGCCGTTTCCAACTATAGCACCAGCATCTGCCTTGAAGACTCCCTCCGCTCCTGCATCCGATGCCTTCTCTTCTTCCTCAAAAACCGCGAATAAGAGTTGATACGTTACTTGCGGTTTCAATAGTAAAAACGATGTCACTTTCCACAAACCGCAAATAACATATAAAAAAGTTATTCACGTTTTTTTCATATTCGCACCTATTGACGGAACACATCCACCGCGAATACGGAGGGAGAAGTGTACTGTGTTTTGGACAGGCATTGCCAGCCCCCTCCCTCCATCCAAGAATGTCTCTTCTTGTTGCAATAAGATGCTGGCACTTTTATCCATATAGATGGCTGACATTTTTCAAAAAGCCCATTTCCCTAAGTAAAGAACTCTTTTAGCCATGAAAATACCTTTGTAAACTACCCTCTCTATGACCAGCTACTGCGTCTTATGATGAGTGAGATGAAAGGAAACTCTGTTTTTGTAAATAATTAAATAGAATATCCCTGTGACATTTTGAAATTTTATCCACAAAAACAGAAGGTGATCTGGCCATCAGTCACTTTTATGTATTCAAAACATTTATGATCTGCTCAATCTATGATTCTATGCAGAGTACATAAAAACATACATGAAAATTAAAATCACACACAAAATGAGTCAATACAAAATGACTACACATTACACAGCCTATATAGCCTTAAACCAGTGTATTAGGTAGTATCTAAACAGACATCCAGTCTGTAAAGCTTAAAACTAATACTCCAGGTAGCAGCTACATAGCTTGCTGAAATAAAAGTGTTTAGAGCAGGCTTGTCCAACCTATGGCCCATGGGCCAGAACCCAGTCAGCCAGCTGCTGCTATCAAACCTGCAATTGGCTACATAAAAAAAATGTACAACTCCAGCTTCCTTGTTATTACTCTTCAAGCTTGAGACATGCGTTACAGTTTTAAATCTGGTGAAGCTCAAAACGACAGGAGCAATCCAAACCTCCTGAACCACATGGCTCAAGCTCTGTAAGCCTAAGCCACAGTTGCTGAAAGTTCAGGTGTTCTCATTGTTCCAAGGCTTATGAGACTGCTTTAGAGACTTATTAAAAACATCCAATTTCCTTACTGATCTTAAAGAGGATGGAAGAGCATTCCAAAGTGTCAGCGCAGAGATAAAAAAATAAACTGGAGGCCCTATATTCTCCCAAGCAGAACAAATGAAAAGATGGAATATCTAATAAATTAGTTGAAGTGAATTACAAGGACCTAGATGGTTGCTACAAATGCAAACTTGAGGAGATTGCTACAGGTATACGACCACTGTTGCTTGCAGAAATTTTGGCCCAAGATGAGCTGCAAATCACAATAGCTGGTGAGGAAACTACTCAAAAAAGTACTATTGGACTATAGAATTAATCATCCATATTTTAGTTGTGTCTCACTGTAATGACTGTCAGTGCCTATTTGGGAAGGTCAGTCCATATGTGCAAAGCGCAAACAAACCTAAATATAAAACAGAGCTCAAGCCAGCATTTGGATGGATATGAAGATCGTTAAATATCAAGAAATGCAGTCAGACACCAAGAAAATTTGGCAAAAAGATAGAGATATTTTCTATTGTACTGGAAGTCACAGGCTTTGAGTAAAAATAATTTTCAATAACACTTTAAGCTGGCATACATCTTATGAAGTCCAATTTGGAAAGGTTTCCCGAGAGTGATCTTGCCATTTCTATTCAATTCTTAGCTTATCTCCTCACCTGCTGGCCACACATCTACACAATTCCCAGGAATTTCCCGCCGGCGCCGGCGCGTACCATTGGCCATCAACCCCTTGCCCTCCCCAAGATGGCTCTCCGCCAGTACCGACCTCCACAAGATGGCCGCGACCGGTCGCGCACGCCGTCACGCACAGTCTAGCTGTTTCTGAGGCTATAACTGCGCAGGCTCGAAGTGGCCTTAAGTGCAGTGAAATTCTTGAGAGGGGCTAAAAAGAAACAAACAAACAAAATTAAAAAAAAAAACACCTAGAGAGGTCGGGTGGCGCCGTCCGTTCCCAACCGTTATTTTTTTTATTTCAGTCGTTGTAACGGGTCGCTCCTCCTCAGCCGGGGCAGAGGAAACGGGTTTTGTTTGCCGCGTCAACTCCCCCTTCCCCTCTCTCCGGAAAAGTCCGTCCGTTTCTCCCTAAAGAAGAGAATGACGGAGCTCCAGTCGGCGCTGTTGCTGCGGAGACAATTAGCAGGTAAGGAAGAGTCCGGGGCCACGGGGTGGGTAAGGAGCGATCAGCTGCCTCAGCCTGGAGAGCCTTTAACAAAAGGGAGACCTGGACTGAGGAGAGCTGCGGAGCACCACTCTGGAAGGACTCCTCTGCTCCCGAACAACGTGGGTGCGCCACCCTCACACCAACTCCTATTTTTTATTTTATTGTAACTTATTTACAGCTTCTCAACCCCCGGGCCACTGACTGCCTGTGTTGTGCCACTGGCCCGGACGGTTGCCCTGGTTGCCAGGGCTCGGCTCCGCTTCCTTTGTGTTTCTGAGCTCAGTTCCTGTGGCTTTCTAATGCCGTGGGGGTGGGGGGGGGAGGGTAAGGGGGAAACATGACAAGATGAGTGGAGGGAGGAGTGCCCGAGCTGAGGTATTTACCAGGGGGGCTCTGGAGCCTGACTGCCCTGACACCACATTCCAGTGGCGAGGGGGTAGGAGTAAAGGGATGGACTGTCTACGGCACACCAGTCGCCCCCCCCCCCCCTCTCAAACTCCCCACTGTCTTCATGCTAAAAGTGACTTGGCAACCCTTGAGGCTTCCTTGTATGGTCTCTGTCGTTTGACAGACACTCGGCGACCGGTACGGTTCAGTTTGGCCTGGCCCCGGTTGTGGCTGGTAGGGAGCATGCGCATTGAGCTGCTCGCGCGCTGGCCTCACAATGCAGCCCCATGTGCTGCCAGATTTAAAGAGAAACGAGGGCGTCAGTTTCTACCTCCCTAGTGCAATGTGTGTCTGGGGACTCGGCGGATCAGTACTACTACTACTTAGTATTTTTGTAGCGCTACCAGACGCACACAGCGCTGCCCATTAAAACGGGTAAGAGACGCGGTAAGTTTGACGTGCCTGTCTCCTTGCCCCCTTACAGGGAAGATTTCCCTTTGCAGTAGGTCTTTTTATTTTTGTCGGCTGTGCAATAAGGTTCTGTGTTCTGATGGGAATTTTTGCTCGTGGCAGAATATTAGTGATAAAACACAATGTGTTTTCTCTTTGCTTAAAGACACTATCGTGTTCTAAGGATGCTGAAGTTCTATGGAATTTTTCTTTTTATCGTTTAGACTTTTTAAAATGTGTCCTAATCTTTGGAGTTCCTTAACTTTTTTAACTGTTTGGAGATGCATAAACTTTTCTTGTGGCAGGTTTAATACAGGGGTGGCTCTGGCAGAGTATCTCCCTAGTTTTACTTCTCTAATTCTTGCAACCTCCTCATGTCACTTTTTTTTCCACTCAAGGACCAGAATTATCCCAATTTATTTTGTTTTCTGCCCAATCCTCACCCACAACACTGCCTCTCTCTTTTCACACCTACTCCTCACATTGTTGCAGCAGAGATTGGCTTCTGGAAGGATGGAGACAAATCTGTACCATTTAACTACTGGTGGGATGTGATAATGCCAGCTGCCAAATGAAATTGCTACACTTATACCAACTTGCCACATTTTTTTTTCTATCTTGTGCACTTAGATCGGTAATCAAGGTGCAAGATCAGCAATTGGGAAATACCGGTGGCATGTTTCAAAAATTGTGGTGTGACTTTAAATATGTCCAGGTATCACCAGAGGCTTCCGGGATTTGTCACCAAAATTTTGACTCTTTAGGTAACTGCCTATTTCAGTTGATAGGAGAGCTCATGCTGAACTTTTGAGTATCTCCTATCTAGTATTTGTATAATGGATATGGTCTACAGCAGTGTTCTTCAGCCTTTTGACACCTATGGACCTGCGGAAATAGAAGAATGTGCACAGAGATGGGGGCAAAGTGAGTTTTTAGAATTATGTTCACATTTGATAGTAACTCAGACTTTTGAAAATATCCAGTTGATTTTATGAATTCAGTAGACAGCTGTATGTCGGTGCATAAAATAAGCACCAGCCGGTTTGCCTTTCTGTAGTAAACTTATATCTGTAGACAGAAGAGGGAATGCTTTAGTAAATCAGGATATTAATAAGTTTGTATCGTGGGATGTACAGTAATACTTCCCCCACACACACATACCCTGTTTCAATAAATGACACCCAAATTTGGGCAAGCAGAGCAATGAGATGCAAATGACGATTCCAGGTAGAATTTTTGATACCATTTACTGACACTAGCCCATACTGATCATTTTCTTTTAAAATTATTCTATTAACTTATAAGTGGCCTATTATAGGATATTTTAATAATATGCATTTTTCTCCTATGCCTTAACAAGGAGCTAAAACAGATAAAGCACTATCCCCCTCCATTACTAATGCGTAGTGCAAATTTTAGCGCCTGCAGTGGCGGTATCTGCTCCGCCGCTCATAGAATTCCTAAGAGCATTGGAGCAGTTACCGCCGCTGCAGGCGCTAAAACCTGTGCTATGCATTAGTAAAGGAGGGGGTATATTAATTGCTGTACCAAACACCTACCGGTAATATGGAATTTTATATTAGGGAGTATTGACAATTCTTGTCTTCACAGCAAGGAACACTCATCTGCCAAACATAGTAAGTTGGTATAGTTAACTTACACCTCTGAAGATATAATTAACAGTGCAACTGTTAGAAGGGAATATAGCAGTTAGGGTGAGATTCACTAAGCAAACCGATCGTGTACCGATCGGTTTGCGACCCGATTTCCCTACAACCCGATTCACTAACCTCTATCCTGATCATCATCTGATCCGCGTATGCAAATGAGGGGGAATGGCACTAAAATGATGTCAGGCAGCGATTCACAAACAAAAACCCTGCAACACCGACTGGGCTGGCTGATCACAAACAAGCGACTGCTGGGGACCAGTCGTTCACTGCTTTACGACTGCCATCTCCTGCTCTGCCTACTGTCTATCCCAACTTTCAATCTCTGCGCCCCGACTCTCTGCTGCAATTTTTATTTTCCTGCCACCCTTTTCTTCCCCGAATCTGCTCTCCTGCTCCTGAATCCCAGACTCTCTGCCTTTTCCACTGCCCCCGAATCTGGCTCTCCTGCTCCTGAAGCCCCGACTCTCTGCCTTTTCCACTGCCCCCGAATCTGCTCTCCTGCTTCTGAAGCCCCGACTCTCTGCCTTTTCCTCTGCCCCCGAATCTGCTCTCCTGCTTCTGAAGCCCCGACTCTTTGTCTTTTCCTCTGCCCCCGAATCTGCTCTCCTGCTCCTGAAGCCCCAACTCTCTGCCTTTTCCTCTGCCCCCAAATCTGCTCTCCTGCTCCTGAAGCCCTGACCAGGGCCGGATTTTCCTATAGGCTATCTAGGCTTCAGCCTAGGGCCTCAAGATCAAGAGGGGCCTACATTCAAATTGTTAGCAAAATAAAAATTACACTATTCTAAAAACAGTGAACACTAAAACACTGAACCGAAAATAAGGAGAAATTCTACGCTTCGGGATCGGAACCGGCTCCGGCCGCAACGGTGCGCCAACTCGGCTTCTCCCTTTCTTTTTCTCGCCCTGGGAGGAGGATCGGGGAGGGAAAGATGTCAGTCTGGAAACAGCTGGGCAAAGCCCAGCCCCGCAGGGAGAGAGGCAAAACGTGGATCCGTCAGGACAGGGCGGTCCAGACTGGCATCGGGGGGGGGGGGGGTTCAGTGGAAGGGGGATGGGAGGCAGGCAGGCTGGCATTGTAGAGGAATGGGGGGGTTTAATGGAATGCAGGCAGGATGGCATGGGGGGTGTTCAATGGAAGTGGGATGGGAGGCAGGCAGACATCGGAGGGGGGGTGAGGTGAGGAAGGACGCACTGGGGGCAGTATGGACATAGGAAGGGGCAATGTGTGTTATGTTTGATTAGTTATTGTTACAAGTACTATATATGGTGCTGAGAATAAATGTCCAAATAAGTGTTCTCGACTTTTTTTAATTTATTATCCGTGTCACATTTTTTATAAAGGTTAGTACCAATAACAACATGTTTCATTTAACATATTGATATATATCACAGTAATGATGTATTTTATTATCTCTCATGTAATTTACAAACTTAAAAATGGGAGGTGAAAGGTGGAATAGCCTAGGGCCTCTTTTCATCTAAATCCGGCCCTGGCCCAGACTCTCTGCTTTTTCCTCTGCCCCCGAATCTGCTCTCCTGCTCATGAACCATGTGGAACTAATACACCATTTCTTCATTTTACACTCCCTTTACTTTAAACCTCCATAGTCTCACACCCACAAATTTGAGTTTCATTCTGCTCTAATACGTTTGCCTTTATTTCTCCTCAGTTCTTGAAAATCTGACCCTTGACTATAAATGCGCCTGTTTAGCTTTCAAAATCCTATATGGTATCCTCCCTCCCTTTCTTGGAATTCCTCAAACCCTAATACCACCAGATCCTCCCACAAATTAAAACTATCCTTCCCCTCGCTAAAAGGCATTTCCCACACAGGAAAGCTAGGGACCTCCCTCCACTTCAAAATCACTGAGCTCTGGAACAACCTTACCTCCCCTCTTCGGAACTTGAGCTCTCTCCAAGTTTTCCGCAAACATCTGAAAACCTGGCTTTTCTCAAAAAATGTAAGTCTCCCTCCAACTTAGGAATCAAGGAAACTCTTATATCTTGGCATCCCAAGTCCTCTAAATTTTCTTCACACTTCTACTTCTAACCCTCTGTTGTAGTTCCTTCCTATTTCTCCTACTGTAAACCGCTTCGAGCTCTACGAATGTGGAGATGATGCGGTATACAAACCTAAGGATTAGATTAGATTAGATGAATCCCCGACTCTCTGCCTTTTCCTCTGCCCCCGAATCTGCTCTCCTGCTCCTGAAGCCCCGACTCTGCTGTTTTTTCCTGCCGCCCTGCTCTGCCCTGCCCCGAATCTCTTCTTCTGCCGCCCTGCTCTGCCCTGAATCTCCTGCACGGTTCTTTGCCCCAAGTGCTGTCCTGGCCTTCCCCCACAGTAAGAGCCCATTGTTTTAACTCACGGGTTTAACGGGCTCACTAGGCTAGTAAAAAAAAAAAGAAAGAAAGTCGCGGCTCTTTGACGCATGCATAGACCATCTACAGGTGGTCTGTGCATGCGTCGGGATCGCACACTTGTGATCTGTACGGTCAGAGGGGGACATTCCTCCAATTGCCTTTTTGTTTGATGAATTGATCGAGCCTGCATGGATCGGCCACGGATCAGGCACAGAGAGTCAGGTTAGTGAGTCTAGCCCTTAATGTAGTAGCAATCCTTAGCAAATGTTAGTAGTTAACGTAGTAGCAATTGCCCCACATTAGTGGCATGACTGTCTTCTTACAAGTGCTGGGATTTCACTAAGGAAGTTTACTGGGGAGTTTCTGCACATAGCATTTTTTTGTGTTTGGTTAAGGTGTGAATTGCAAATGCTTAAAGATGTTTAGCAAATAGGGGCCTGACTTCTTTAACTTTCAAAGACACAAAAAGTGGAACAATAGTTACTGGATGTAACATGAGAAGTTTAGTGCAAATGTTTATTCCTTGTCATGAACAGCAGATGAATCCAGAGACTAGTGGGATTATGCCCGTCAACCAGCAGGGGGAGATAAAGAACACTGAATTGTCCTCAGGTGGATGCACAGCCTCCTGGCCAACCAGTATACTCTATCTCCAGCAGGTTGGATGGCTGCTACTCTTCTAGCTCCTGGCTTCAGCTCCTAGGAAAAAGGGCGCTCTGCTCCTGTTGCTTTGGCTTCAGTAGAGCTTAGGGTGTTGGCATAATGTTCCAACATTGGGGCTGCACCTGGGCCCTCCCAGGTCCCTTCCCCACCCCCCTTCCGGTGATTGAGGGGCCGAGCCGGTCTATAAGGATCTGTCCAGTGGTGGACTAGAGGAAAGGTTTATTACCTTGCACCATGGGAAAAAGTGAGACCCTGTTTGGATTCTGCCCTGGGGGCATGGAGCCAATGCTGAGTTCCTGCGGCTACCGGCCCTAACACCCTGAGGAAGCTGGATGCCTAAATCCCATAGGCTCATTCATTCTGTGGGCGTGGAGCTACAGAGGTCGCCGTTCTCTTCGGAGAGGCACTGGTAGGAGGAGGAGGTGTGTGTTGTTGTTTTTTTTGTTGTTTTTTTCTTTTTAATCCTTTCCCATGTAGGGAGGTGGAAGATGCTTCAGCAGTAGTAGCACGCGACCATTGACTTGCAGCTAGGTCGGGCAGTAGGAGGCCCAGAGGGTGGTCGACTAAGGCCCTTTGATCCCGCTTTGATTTGGGGAAGGGGGGCTGTCGCTGCAGCTGCCGTCACTGCCGCTGTCAGTCTTTCTCCGCTCGGAGGAGTGATACCTCCTCCGGCAGTGCTGCCTTTGCCACCACTAGCCAGCTGGCCCCAGTTGCTGCCGCACGGGCGGTGGGTTGGCCTTGGCTGGGGTGCCATTTCTCTTGCAGCCTAGTGGACCTTGTTTAGTCCCGGCCGGCTGGCAGTTAGCTGTGGCTAAGCTAGTTGCGGGCTAATGTACAGCTCTTGCTCGTGTTAAAGAGTTTAGTCTTTCCACCCCTGGGTTCATTCATATGGAGGAGTGGTGTCTCAGGTTCACTGTATCTCCTTGGGACACTGGGACAGGCACTTGTTACTTTGTGGCCTGGGTACAGAATGGTGTTTGGCTACAAGGGGATGCCTTGCCTCTCCTCTGGCATTCCTCTTGACTTTGGTCAGCAGTTTGCCTCCTGTGCCCTAGGGGCTTTGTGCTTGAGAAGGTTTCAGTTAGATGGGGAGTCTTCACTTGTTACGTTTCCAGGCTGGATACTCTAGAACCTTGTGAGGGAAGTGGGTCTGGTCTGCGGCGGGGCTCATGGGTTTTGCTATCATCTAGGGACCGTTGCCAGACATGATGGTTGCATTCCACAGGAGGTTATTTGGGGCCTGCTGATCACGATAGGAGGCTGCTTTGCACTCATACTATTCATGGAGGGGCACTGTAGCTGGGGTTTTCCGCAGCATGGTGCTCTCAGGTAAGGATTGTTCCTGTTCACATGTGCTATGCGGGTTAGCCTTTGTATAATCATGGGATACATACTCTCTGGGAGTCGTATCTCCTTGGATGTGTACTGTAGGGCAGGATTTCAAGTTCACTTGTTTATTTCCCTCCCTACGTTTGGGACTGCTTTGGTACATCCCACTAGTCTCTGGATTCATCTGCTGTTCATGACAAGGAAGGTAAAATTGTCCTTACCTGATAATTTTCTTTCCTTTAGTCACAGCAGATGAATCCAGAGCCCCACCCTGTTGCAGGGTTTGTCGCTCTCAGGAGAGGTTTGGGCATGCCTTTCGGCTGACATTGCATTCTCGATTTTGAAGCATCAATGCACAATTGGGGTAGTGCATGTGAGGGAAGAAGTTGCATATGTATCTTATGTTTCATGCCGTTTAAGTGATTTACTTTTATGTGCTTTATATCATCTGCTTTGAGAAGACCTATTCTGTTTGGCCAGGAGGCTGTGTATCCAAGATATACAATTCAGTGCTCTTTATCTCCCCCTGCTGGTTGATGGACGTAATCCCACTAGTCTCTGGATTCATCTGCTGTGACTAAAGGAAAGAAAATTATCAGGTAAGGACATAATTTTACCTTGTATTCAAAATGCCATATAAAATTAATAACAAAACTAGAAAATCTTTAATACAAAGAATCTGTGTCAAAACAATTTTGGTGGTTTTACCATACACTAATAGCTCACAGTATTTGTCATAAATACCATACCCTATACAAGCTGTGTTTTGGCAAACCTTTGCCTTCCTCATGGGTTTTCACAAGAGCACAGACACTGAGTTTTCTGGCTGGCTGTGTCCATCATTTTCTCCCCACAGGCATAAAAAGCAAATGGATATCAGTTTCTTTTGATGATCCCTTCTTTTGAAAGTTTTTAACTGATTTTCGACCAATTGTACTTGGAAAAGCATTCTTGAGTTCTTTCATAAAATAGCTTGTTCTTCATCGTTGTCTTCATCATATCTTTCCACTACATTTTTGTTTGTTTTCTGTTTGTCACTTGAGACTTGAGTTGTTAAGGTTTTGTGTGTAGTAGGAATATGAGGTATACTTGACAAATTAAGCCCTTTTTTTTCAGTATTGAATGTGACCAGGTGGCATGTTTGAATATAGCTTTGATGCACATATTAGAAGTTCTAAAAATTAAGACAAATTAGAATGTTTGTACTAGTTGATGCACACCCATGAACTGTAGCGCTTTTGAAAAAGTTACACATGCAGCCGAAATGCTGAATTGTACTACGAACATACCAAAGCAGACTTCTCCCACCACAGAAATTGGTTTAATAAATGGACAGCAGAGTTCATTTAGCATCATTTTATCAAGTGTTTTATTGCATATATAGACAGTGTGAGTGGCTCTTTGGTGTGTATGTGATTAGTGGTTGTCATTGACTTTTCCCAGTTTCTCTCATTTATTAGATTTGCATCTGCCACCATGTGTTTACTTTGTGCTGTGGTGGAAGAAGTTCTGTATGGTTCTGGCATTTTTCTTCTTTGTTGGGTTACTCAGTGTTTGGAGTTTAACTTGTACAGTACTTTGCCTTGATTGTGTATCAAAATAATGTAAGTCACTTTGTAGCTATCGTGTGTTTTGCATCTTAAAAAAAAATTTACAAAATAACACTAGAGCAGCAAATATAGTTAATGTTTACTTTACCAGTATGTGTACTCCAGCACTTTGCGGACCTTTTAAAGATCTATTTGCCTTATCACTTAAATAGGTCAGTGAAACTAGGAAGGTGTTCTAGCTTCTAGAATTCAAGAGAATGGCCCTTTAATTGTCAGAATGAAAGTATAGTACTGGTAAACAGCTCAGCATTTGGTGCTGGTCCAGCAAATATCAAGTATGAGGATACAGCAAGCAAGCAAACTGGAAAGAGTAATGTGCATTGCATTTCATTAACTATTTCATAAGGATCCATTAAGTTTCAGTGATGCCTTTTTCTGTATTTGGAGACATTTTGTATAATTTTTTAGTCTATTTACTTTTTTCTCCAGCCTTTATATTTGAATTTACCGTATATACTCAAATATAAACTGAAATTTTGGGGTAAAAAAAGGCCCCAAAATGGGGGTCTCTGTTTATATTTGGGTCAGTACTGACCCCATCCCCCTCCCTCTCCCCCCCAGAACCTGTTTGCAGGCCTGCCATGAGACCTGCTGGTCCAGCGGTGGCTGGGAAATGAGGGATCCCTCCCACCTCCTGTCAGCCCAATTCTAATTTATTTTTCTCTCCCTCCTGCCTCCTCTGGGTATCGTATCCCTGGTGCAGAACTGCTAGCTAATTGGCTACAGTTGAACTCACAGCAGGCAATCAACTAGCAGCTCTGCACAGGCAGAAGCAACCTTCCTTCATTCCTGCCCATGCAAAACCGCTAGCTAATTGGCTGCCACAAGTTCTCGCAGGACCATGAGAACG
Organism: Geotrypetes seraphini; assembly: GCF_902459505.1. Classification (NCBI taxonomy): domain Eukaryota; kingdom Metazoa; phylum Chordata; class Amphibia; order Gymnophiona; family Dermophiidae; genus Geotrypetes; species Geotrypetes seraphini. Next base: position 55,565,228 of record NC_047098.1, on the reverse strand, counting down.
CATGGGAGCCAATCAGCGACTCTGCACGGGCAGGAATGAAGGAAGGTTGCTTCTGCCTGTGCAGAAATGCTAGTTGATTGGCTGCTGTGAGTTCTCAACGGTAGCCAATTAGCTAGCAGTTCTGCATGGGCAGGAGTGAAGGAAGGTTGCTCTTGCCATGATTTATTACTGGACTACCAGGGATTCTTAAGGTACTTGGGGGAGGGAGGGGGGAAGGGTACAAAACCTGGCAGGGAGGGAGAATGAGGGGTCTGGAATCAGAGCAGCGAGGGAGGGGGAGCAGGGTACAGAGCCGGGCAAGGCAAAGCACTACACTTGAATATTAACCCCCCCTCCCCTCCAGTTTATATTAGAATCGGGGTTTTTTTTTTGTTTTTGTTTTTTCTCTCCTTTTTGTGGGGGGAAAAAGGTTACTTTGGTTTATATTCGGGTTGGTTTATATTTTGAGTATATACGGTAATATAGTTCTAACCCAGTTCAGCTCCCCTTTTCTGAAGGGCAGAACAGCCTCTTAATGCATAAAAAAAGCCCAATAGAAGTTACAAGAGCTTGTGTAGATTCTCCTGCTCTTCCAAAAAGAATGGCCTATCTGCAAGTTAGGTTTTGACAGTTGATGACATGAGGGGTGGAGCTTGCTAAACTGCCTTAGCCAGCATCTCACTGCCACTGCCATGTAAATTTTAATGACTAAAAGCTTTTTAAAAAAGGTGATCACACTGATCCTCAAAGACCCTATAGCCAGTAGAGTTGTCAGGCTATCTATAAAACATGCATGAATTTTCCATGCTCTGCTTCCAGTGTATATACAACTTATTTATACTTTACTGTGAGGATATCTTAAACACAACAGGTGGAGGTCCAAGAAGACCAGTTTGACCACCACTTTTTGAAAAATGAAGTTGACATACACTAGTTAAGCTGTGTCACTTGTTTTTGTATTGGTTTCCACTGTTCCATTTGTCCTTTTTTAAGAAATAGAATTGTAGGATTGTTTCTGACATTGCTGATTTTAGACAGGCAAGTTTGGTCCAATTTCTCAATATTAGTAAAATGAACTTAAGGACCTCATGTTATCGGATGTCAATTCACTGAATTACAATGTGTCTCAGTTTATAAAGTGCACTTTTAATACATTTTTTTTCCAGAATGGATTAATAAGGCCTGACAATCTATGCTTGCTTCATTTAGGGATAAGTATTACATCTAATGTAAAGCAGTTTCACCTAAATGCTTCTTCTCAGACCCCTCCTGGAGGCACATTTAGTCAGTATATACTAGAGACCCACTGTATGCAAATTTCAGAGTTACCACAATGAGATTTGCATAAAGTGGGTCTCCACATAGAGAATGACAAAGGAACAAATTTGTCCCTGTCCCCATGGGATCTATCCCTGCCCCATTCCTGCAAGCTCTGTCCTCATCTGCTCAAGCCTCGAACCCTTTAAAATCATAAGTGTTCAAGGTTTGTGCAGATGAGGGCAAAGCTTGCAGTGATGGGACAGGAATGGAGAAAGATGTTTTTCAGGCATATTCACTGTGGTAATCCTGAAAAATCTGGCTAGGTGTGCATTAGTGCTGCCCGATTCAGGAAAAAAAATTTCGATCAATTCAGCCCATTGAATCAATTTTTCGATTTGATTTTCCTGCCCAATTGGGAGGTTTTTTTTTATTTTTTGGGGGGGGGGTATCCAAACATCCTGATGGGTTTATTTAATAGCCTCTTCACCCTCTTTGCCTTCTCCTAACCACACTGGCACTGTGGTATAAACAAAATAAACAAAAAAGACTTTTCCTCTCTCTGTTAAATCCTAGCTCGTGTTCACAGTCTAACACCAGCTCTGGCAGGATATACAAAATCTATGTCTTACAGAAACAATGTCAATGTGTAAACATGGTCTAAATATGAAAGGAGACTCAGGAAGCAGTGATATAATGGTGCAAGTGAAAACTGGTTGAATTAAACAAAATGCAAAGAGACCAAACATTATGGACAGATAGGCGACTGCACAAGATATGGAACTAATGTAAGAATGAAACCATTAAACACAACTGTGAAATCTGCAAGAAATCCTAAGGAGTACTCACCTCCCAAGTAAAGAACTAAAAATCAGATCCACTGTCTACAATTGTGTGCAATCAATCAAGTGCAATAAAAATATATACAATCTAAGTAAGAGTGGAATTAGACTGTGCATTGGCTTCAACTGTAAAACATGCAGTGCAGGGATATAAAGTGGTGTGTAGAATCAAGATATATTGCACACAGTCTAAGGATTCTACTACTCACAGTGTGAGAGCTGTTGACGTCGGTGAATAACCGTGGTGATGAATCTTGTACTAAAATATGACTTATAAACATTGAAGACAGCGATAGTCTTAAGGTCCTTGCCGCCTTAAATAAAAAAAAAAGTACTAAAAATGAAAACACTATGGAGGTCATTTTTACTCAGGTGCGCTAGCTGATTTAGCGTACACAAAATGCTAACGCGTCCATTATATTTTATGAATGCATTAGCATTTAGCACACGCTAAATTGGCTAGTGCGCCTTAGTAAAAGACCCTCCTATGTGTAGAATTTTTATTTTAAAATTTCTATACTGTCCAGCCCTAGGCAGTTTACATAAGCTCAAACATACATAATGCGTAAAACAATACAAAAGACAGACAAATATCAGGACTTAAATTCACAATAAATATTTGATCATGGTGAGGTATAATATAGAAAAAAAAAAACCAGTCCTTAAGCTATTTGCTGACTTCTGTGAGACAGTGCCGTAAGGAAATATTGTTGGTGATTTAAAGAGAGAGCTCGCCAGGACCGGATGATATACATCCCAGGGTACTAAAAGAACTCAAACATAAAATTGCTGACCTGCTGTTAGTGATCTGTAACCTGTTGCTAAAATCGTCTGTAGTACCTGAAGATTAGAGGGTGGCCTATGTTAACGCCGATTTTTAAAAAGGATTCCAGGGGAGATCTGGGAAATTACAGACTGGTAAGCTTCACTTCGGTGCCGGGCAAAATGGTAGAAACGATTATAAAAAAATAGAATTGTGGAACACATAGACAAACATGATTTAATGAGATAGAGTCATTAAATCATGTTTGTCTACGTGTTTCAGCCGAGGGAGATCTTGCCTCACCAATTTGCTTGGCTTTTTTGAAGGTGTGAATAAACATGTGGATAAAGGTGAGCCGGTTGATATAGTGTATCTAGATTTTCAGAAAGCTTTTGATAAAGTTCCTCACGAGAAGCTCCTGAGAAAATTAAAGAGTCACGGGATAGGTGGCAAAGTTCAGTTGTGGATTAGGAATTGGTTATCAGATAGAAAACATAGGGTAGGGTTAAATGGTCATTTAATTGCTTTCGCCCACTACTTATGAGGAATTTAGGAAACGTCTGAAAACATACCTGTTCCTAAAGTATCTAGACAACTGATCCTCTCTTCTCTCTCCCATCTATAGCGATTAACTTGTTCTATTGATCACTCTCTCCTCAAAAATGGATTTCCTGTCCTATTAATCCTCTTTCTTCCTCCCCTCTTAAAGTCAATCAATTTGTACCTTTGCTTAATCTTTGTAAACCGCATAGAACTTCACGGTATTGCGGTATATAAGCTGTTATTATTATTATTTAACTTATTTATAAATGATCTGGAAATTGGAACAACAAGTGAGGTGATTAAATTTACAGATGACACTAAACTGTTCAAAGTTGTTAAAACGCATGCGGATTATGAAGAATTGCAGGCGGACTTTAGGAAATTGGAAGACTGGGCATCCAAATGGCAGATGAAATTTAATGTGGATAAATGCAAAGTGATGCACATTGGGAAGAATAACCTGAATCACAGTTACCGGATGCTAGGGTCCACCTTGGGGATTAGCGCCCAAGAAAAGGGCCTGGGTATCATCATAGACAATACGATGCAACCTTCTGCCCAATATGTGGCGGTGGCCAAAAAAGCAAACAGGATGCTGGAAATTATTAAAAAGAACGGTTAACAAGACTAAGAATGTTATAATGCCTCTGTATCACTCCATGGTGCGGCCTCATCTGGAGTATTGCGTTCAATTCTGGTCTCCTTATCTCAAGAAAGATATAGTGGCACTAGAAAAGGATCAAAGAAGAACGACTAAGATGGTAAAGGGGATGGAACTCTTCTCAAATGAGGAAAGACTAAAACGGTTAGGGCTCTTCAACTTGGAAAATAGATGCCTGAGGAGATATGATTGAAGTTTGCAAAATCCTGAGGAGTAGAACGGGTAGAAGTGAATCGATTTTTTTCGCTCCATGAAAAATTACAAAAACTGGGGGGGACACTTGATGAAGTTATAGGGAAATACTTTTAAAACCAATAGGAGGACTTTTTTTTCACTCGGAATAGTTAA